>NC_069503.1:1141671591-1142017478 GCF_027579735.1 Bombina bombina | reverse complement strand
AGTAAGGTGACAGCAGTGAGTGTGAGAGGTAACATAAGGTGACAGCAGTGAGTGTGAGAGGTAACATAAGGTGACAGCAGTGAGTGTGAGAGGTAACATAAGGTGACAGCATTGAGTGTGAGAGAGGTAACATAAGGTGACAGCAGTGAGTGTGAGAGAGGTAACATAAGGTGACAGCAGTGAGTGTGAGAGAGGTAACATAAGGTGACAGCAGTGAGTGTGAGAGGTAACATAAGGTGACAGCAGTGAGTGTGAGATGTAACATAAGGTGACATCAGTGAGTGTGAGAGGTAACATAAGGTGACAGCAGTGAGTGTGAGAGGTAACATAAAGTGACAGCAGTGAGTGTGAGAGGTAACATAAGGTGACAGCAGTGAGTGTGAGAGGTGACAGCAGTGATTGTGAGAGAGGTAACATAAGGGTGACAGCAAGTGATTGTGAGAGGTAACATAAGGTGACAGCAGTGAGTGTGAGAGGTAACATAAAGGTGACATCAGTGGGTGTGAGAGGTAACATAAGGTGACAGGAGTGAGTGTGAGAGAGGTAACATAAGGTGACAGCAGTGAGTGTGAGAGGTAACATAAGGTGACATCAGTGAGTGTGAGAGGTAACATAAAGTGACAGCAGTGAGTGTGAGAGAGGTAACATAAGGTGACAGCAGTGAGTGTGAGAGGTAACATAAGGTGACAGCAGTGAGTGTGAGAGAGGTAACATAAGGTGACATCAGTGAGTGTGAGAGGTAACATAAAGTGACAGCAGTGAGTGTGAGAGAGGTAACATAAGGTGACAGCAGTGAGTGTGAGAGGTAACATAAGGTGACAGCAGTGAGTGTGAGAGGTAACATAAAGGTGACAGCAGTGTGTGTGAGAGTTTTAATAAGGTGACAGCAGTGAGTGTGAGAGGTAACATAAGGTGACAGCAGTGAGTGTGAGAGGTAACATAAGGTGACATCAGTGAGTGTGAGAGAGGTAACATAAGGTGACAGCAGTGAGTGTGAGAGAAGGTAACATAAAGGTGACAGCAGTGAGTGTGAGAGGTAACATAAGGCGACAGCAGTGAGTGTGAGAGGTAACATAAGGTGACAGCAGTGAGTGTGAGAGGTAAAATTAAGGTGACAGCAGTGAGTGTGAGAGGGTAAACATAAGGTGACAGCAGTGAGTGTGAGAGAGTAACCTAAGGTGACAGCAGTGAGTGTGAGAGAGGTAACATAAGGTGACAGCAGTGAGTGTGAGAGAGGTAACATAGGTGACAAGTAGTGTGTGTGAGAGGTAACATAAGGTGACAGCAGTGAGTGTGACGAGGTAACATGAAGGTGGACAGCAGTGACTGTGAGAGGTAACAAAAAGGTGACAGCATGAGTGTGAAGGTGACATAAGTGACAGCATGAGTGTGAGAGGTGACCATAAGGTACAGCATGATTGTGAGAGAGGTTACATAAGTGACAGCATTGAGTGGAGAGTAACATAAGGTGACAGCAGTGATTGTGAGAGGGAACAACAGTGAGTGTGAGAGGTTGACTAAAGTAGTGTGAGAGGTAACAGGTGACAGCAGTGAGTGTTAGTGGTAACAACTAGTGGAGTGTGAGAGGTAACAGGTGACAGCCAGTGAGTGTGAGAGGGTACCAACAGTGAGTGTGAGAGTAACAACAGTGAGTGGAAGGTAACAACCAGTGATCGTGAGAGGTAACAGCAGTGATTGTGAGAGGTAACAGCAGTGAGGTTGTGAGAGGTGACAGCAGTGAATGTGAGAGGGTAACAACATGTGAGTGTGAGAGGTGACAGCAGTGAGTGTGAGAGGTGACAAAAGTCGACAGTAGTAATGTGAGAGGTAACAGCAGTGATTGTGAGAGAGGTAACAACAGTGAGTGGTGAGAGGTAACAGCAGTGAGTTGTGAGAGGTGACAGCAGTGAATGTGAGAGGTAACAACAGTGAGTGTGAGAGGTAACAACAGTGAGTGTGAGAGGTAACAGCAGTGAGTGTGGAGAGGTAACAAACAGTGAGTAGTGAGAGGTTACAGCAGTGAGTGTGAGAGAGGTAACAACAGTGAGTGTGAGAGTAACAACAGTGAGTGTGAGAGGTGACAGCAGTGATTGTGAGAGTGGTAACAACAGTTGATTGTGAGAGAGGTAACAACAGTGAGTGTGAGAGAGGTAACAACAGTGAGTGTGAGAGGTGACAGCAGTGATTGTGAGAGGTAACAACAGTGAGTGTGAGAGGTGAAGCAGGACTGTGAGAGTGAGAGGGTAACAACAGTTGATTGTGAGAGGAGACAAGCAGTGATTGATAGGGAGGGTAACAACAGTGATTGTGAGAGGGAACAAGCAGTGGATTGTTGAGAGAGGTAACTACAGTGATTGGTGAGAGTGAGGGACAAGCAGTGATTGTGAGGAGGTGACGCCAGTGAGTGTGAGAGAGGTAACAAGCAGTGAGTGTGAGAGGTGACAGCAGTGATTGTTGAGAGAGGTAACAACAGTGAGTGTGAGAGGTGACAGCAAGTGATTGTGAGAGAGGTACAGCAGTGATTGTGAGGAGTGGAGACAAGCAGCTGATTTGGAGGAGGTAACAATCAGTGAGTGTGAGAGGTGACAGCAGTGAGTGTGAGAAGAGGTAACAAGCCAGTGAGTGTGAGAGGTGACAAGCCATGGATTGATGAGAGGTCGACAAGCAGTGATTGTGAGAGAGGTACCAGCAGTGAGTGTGAGAGGTGACAGCAGTGATTGTGAGAGAGGTAACAACAGTGAGTGTGAGAGGTGACAACAGTGATTGTGAGAGAGGTAACAACAGTGAGTGTGAGAGGTGGACAGCAGTGTGTGTGAGAGGGTGACAGCAGTGAGTGTGAGAGAGGTAACAACAGTGATTGTGAGAGGTGACAGCATGGTGATTGTGAGAGAGGTAACAACAGTGATTGTGTAGAGGGGTGACAGCAAGTGATTTGTGAGAGAGGTAGAACAACAGTGATTGTGAGAGGGGTGACAGCAGTGAGTGTGAGAGGAGGGTGACAGCAGTGAGTGTGAGAGAGGTAACAACAGTGAGTGTGAGAGGTGACAGCAGTGAGTGTGAGAGAGGTAACAAGAGTGAGTGTGAGAGGGTGACAGCAGTGATTGTGGAGAGGTGACAGCAGTGATTGTGAGAAGGTGACAGCAGTGATTGTGAGTGGTAACAACAGTGATTGTGAGAGGTGACAGCAGTGATTGTGAGAGAGGTAACCAACAGTGAGTGTGAGAGGTTGACAGCAGTGATTGTGAGAGGTGACAGCAGTGATTGTGAGAGAGGTAACAACAGTGAGTGTGAGAGGCGACAGCAGTGAGTGTGAGAGGTGACAGCAGTGAGTGTGAGAGGTAACATAAGGTAACAACAGTGAGTGTGAGAGGTAACAACAGTGATTGTGAGAGGTGACAGCAGTGATTGTGAGAGGTGACAGCAGTGATTGTGAGAGAGGTAACAACAGTGAGTGTGAGAGAGGTAACAGCAGTGAGTGTGAGAGGTGACAGCAGTGATTGTGAGAGAGGTAACAACAGTGAGTGTGAGAGGTGACAGCAGTGATTGTGAGAGAGGTAACAACAGTGAGTGTGAGAGGTGACAGCAGTGATGTGAGAGAGGTAACAGCAGTGAGTGTGAGAGGTGACAGCAGTGATTGTGAGAGAGGTACAACAGTGATTGTGAGAGGCGACAGCAGTGATTGTGAGAGAGGTAACAGCAGTGAGTGTGAGAGGTGACAGCAGTGAGTGTGAGAGTGACAGCAGTGAGTGTGAGAGGTACAGCAGTGAGTGTGAGAGGTGACAGCAGTGATTGTGAGAGAGGTAACAACAGTGAGTGTGAGAGGTGACAGCAGTGAGTGTGAGAGGTGACAGCAGTGAGTGTGAGAGAGGTAACAACAGTGATTGTGAGAGAGGTAACAGCAGTGAGTGTGAGAGAGGTAACAACAGTGATTGTGAGAGAGGTAACAGCAGTGAGTGTGAGAGGTAACAGCAGTGAGTGTGAGAGAGGTAACAACAGTGATTGTGAGAGAGGTAACAGCAGTGAGTGTGAGAGGTAACAGCAGTGAGTGTGAGAGGTGACAGCAGTGAGTGTGAGAGGTAACAGCAGTGAGTGTGTGAGAGGTACAGCAAGTGATGTGAGAGAGGTAACAGCAGTGAGTGTGAGAGGTAACAAGCAGTGAGTGTGAGAGGTAACAGCAGTGAGTGTGAGAGGTAACAGCAGTGATTGTGAAGAGGTACAGCAGTGAGTGTGAGAGGGTAAGCAGTCAGTGAGTGTGAGAGGTGACAGCAGTGATTGTGAGAGAGGTAACAACAGTGAGTGTGAGAGGTGACAGCAGTGATTGTGAGAGGTGACAGCAGTGATTGTGAGAGAGGTAACAACAGTGATTGTGAGAGGTGACAACAGTGATTGTGAGAGGGTGACAAGCAGTGAGTGTGAGAGGTGACAGCAGTGAGTGTGAGAGAGGTAACAACAGTGAGTGTGAGAGGTGACAGCAGTGAGTGTGAGAGGTGACAGCATGGTGAGTGTGAGAGATGGTAACAACAGTGATTGTGAGAGGGACAGCAGTGAGTGTGAGAGGTGACAGCAGTGATTGTGAGAGAGGTAACAACAGTGATTGTGAGAGGTGACAGCAGTGAGTGTGAGAGGTGACAGCAGTGAGTGTGAGAGAGGTAACAACAGTGAGTGTGAGAGGTAACATAAAGTGACAGCAGTGAGTGTGAGAGAGGTAACAACAGTGAGTGTGAGAGGTGACAGCAGTGATTGTGAGAGGTGACAGCAGTGATTGTGAGAGGTGACAGCAGTGATTGTGAGAGGTGACAGCAGTGATTGTGAGAGGTGACAGCAGTGATTGTGAGAGGTGACAGCAGTGATTGTGAGAGGTGACAACAGTGATTGTGAGATGGTGACAAGCAGTGATTGTGAGAGGTGACAGCAGTGATTGTGAGAGGTGACAGCAGTGATTGTGAGAGATGGTAACAACAGTGAGTGTGAGAGGCCACAGCAGTGAGTGTGAGAGGTGACAGCAGTGATTGTGAGAGAGGTAACATCAGTGAGTGTGAGGAGGTAACAACAGTGATTGTGAGAGGTGACAGCAGTGATTGTGAGAGGTGACAGCAGTGATTGTGAGAGAGGTAACAACAGTGAGTGTGAGAGGCGACAGCAGTGAGTGTGAGAGGTGACAGCAGTGAGTGTGAGAGAGGTAACAACAGTGAGTGTGAGAGGGTTGACAGCAGTTGATTGTGAGAGAGGTACCAACAGTGAGTGTGAAGAGGTGACAGAAGTGATTGTGAGAGAGGAACAAACTGTGAGTGTGAGAGGTGACAGCAGTGAGTGTACGAGGTGACCAGCAGTGATTGTGAGAAGTGTACACAACTGTGAGTGTGAGAGGTAACAGCAGTGAGTGTGTAGAGGTGACAGCAGTGATTGTGAGAGAGGTAACAAACAGTAGCAGTGGTTGAGGAAGGTGAGCAGTGCAGAGTGATTGTGGAGAGACGGTAACAACATGAGTGTTGAGAGGGTGACAGCAGAGATTGTGAGAGAGGTAACAGCTGTGAGTGTGAGAGGTGACGCAGTGAGTGTGAGAGGTGACAGCAGTGATTGTAGAGAGACGGTGACAGCAGTGATTGTGAGAGAGGTGACAGAGCAGTGATTGTGAGAGACGTGTAACAACAGTGAGTGTGAGAGGTTGACAGCAGTGATTGTGAGAGACGGTAACAACAGTGAGGTGTGAGAGGTGACAGCAGTGATTGTGAGAGAGGTAACAGCAGTGAGTGTGAGAGGTGACAGCAGTGATTGTGAGAGAGGTAACAGCAGTGAGTGTGAGAGAGGTAACAGCAGTGAGTGTGAGAGGTGACAGCAGTGATTGTGAGAGGTGACAGCAGTGAGTGTGAGAGAGGTAACAGCAGTGATTGTGAGAGGTAACAACATAAGGATAACAGCAGTGAGTGTGAGAGAGGTAACAGCAGTGATTGTGAGAGGTGACAGCAGTGAGTGTGAGAGGTGACAGCAGTGATTGTGAGAGGTAACAACAGTGGAGTGTGAGAGGTGACAGCAGTGATTGTGAGAGGTGACAGCAGTGAGTGTGAGAGAGGTAACAGCAGTGAGTGTGAGAGAGGTAACAACAGTGAGTGTGAGAGAGGTAACAACAGTGATTGTGAGAGAGGTAACAGCAGTGAGTGTGAGAGGTGACAGCAGTGATTGTGAGAGGTGACAGCAGTGAGTGTGAGAGAGGTAACAGCAGTGATTGTGAGAGGTAACAACATAAGGTAACAGCAGTGAGTGTGAGAGAGGTAACAGCAGTGAGTGTGAGAGGTGACAGCAGTGAGTGTGAGAAGGTGACAGCAGTGATTGTGAGAGAGGTAACAAACAGTGAGTGTGAGAGGTGACAGCAGTGATTGTGAGAGGTGGACAGCAGTGAGTGTGAGAGGTGACAGCAGTGATTGTGAGAGAGGTAACAGCGTGAGTGTGAGAGGTAACAGCAGTGAGTGTGAGAGAGGTAACAGCAGTGATTGTGAGAGGTGACAGCAGTGAGTGTGAGAGGTGACAGCAGTGATTGTGAGAGAGTAACAGCAGTGAGTGTGAGAGGTAACAGCAGTGAGTGTGAGAGTGGTAACAACAGTGATTGTGAGAGAGGTAACAGCAGTGAGTGTGAGAGGTAACAGCAGTGAGTGTGAGAGGTAACAGCAGTGAGTGTGAGAGGTAACAGCAGTGAGTGTGAGAGGTAACAGCAGTGAGTGTGAGAGGTAACGCAGTGAGGTGAGAGGTAACAGCAGTGAGTGTGAGAGAGGTAACAAACAGTGATTGTGAGAGGTGACAGCAGTGATTGTGTGAGAGGTGACAGCAGTGAGTGTGAGAGGTGACAGCAGTGATTGTGAGAGAGGTAACAACAGTGAGTGTGAGAGGTGACAGCAGTGAGTGTGAGAGGTGACAGCAGTGAGTGTGAGAGAGGTAACAGCAGTGAGTGTGAGAGAGGTAACAACAGTGAGTGTGAGAGAGGTAACAACAGTGATTGTGAGAGAGGTAACAGCAGTGAGTGTGAGAGGTGACAGCAGTGATTGTGAGAGGTGACAGCAGTGAGTGTGAGAGGGTAACAGCAGTGATTGTGAGAGGGTAACAACATAAGGGTAACAGCAGTGAGTGTGAGAGATGGTAACAGCAGTGAGTGTGAGAGGTGACAGCAGTGAGTGGTGAGAGGTAACAGCAGTGAGTGTGAGAGGTAACAGCAGTGAGTGTGAGAGGTTACAGCAGTGAGTGTGAGAGGTAACAGCAGTGAGTGTGAGAGAGGTAACAGCAGTGAGTGTGAGAGAGGTAACAACAGTGATTGTGAGAGAGGTAACAGCAGTGAGTGTGAGAGGTAACAGCAGTGAGTGTGAGAGGTAACAGCAGTGAGTGTGAGAGGTGACAGCAGTGATTGTGAGAGGTAACAGCAGTGAGTGTGAGAGGTAACAGCAGTGAGTGTGAGAGGTAACAGCAGTGAGTGTGAGAGGTAACAGCAGTGAGTGTGAGAGGTAACAGCAGTGAGTGTGAGAGGTAACAGCAGTGAGTGTGAGAGGTAACAGCAGTGAGTGTGAGAGGTGACAGCAGTGATTGTGAAGAGAGGTAAACAACAGTGATTGTGAGAGGTGACAGCAGTGATTGTGAGAGAGGTAACAGCAGTGAGTGTGAGAGGTGACAGCAGTGATTGTGAGAGAGGTAACAACAGTGAGTGTGAGAGGTGACAGCAGTGATTGTGAGAGAGGTAACAACAGTGAGTGTGAGAGGTGACAGCAGTGAGTGTGAGAGAGGTAACAACAGTGAGTGTGAGAGGTGACAGCAGTGATTGTGAGAGAGGAAACAACAGTGAGTGTGAGAGGTAACAGCAGTGAGTGTGAGAGGTGACAGCAGTGATTGTGGAGAGAGGGTAACAACAGTGAGTGTGAGAGGTGACAGCAGTGATTGTGAGAGAGGGTAACAGCAGTGATTGTGAGAGAGGTGACAGCAGTGATTGTGAGAGGTGACAGCCAGTGATTGTGAGAGGGTGACAGCAGTGATTGTGAGAGGTGACAGCAGTGATTGTGAGAGGTGACAGCAGTGATTGTGAGAGGTAAAAACAGTGAGTGTGAGAGGTGACAGCAGTGATTGTGAGAGGAGGTAACAACAGTGAGTGTGAGAGGTGGACAGCAGTGATTGTGAGAGGTAACAACAGTGATTGTGAGAGGGTAACAACAGTGAGTGTGGAGAGGTGACAGCAGGGATTGTGAGAGAGGTAACAACAGTGAGTGTGAGAGGTGACAACAGTGAAGTGTGAGAGGTGACAGCAGTGAGTGTGAGAGGTGACAGCAGTGAGTGTGAGAGAGGTAACAGCAGTGAGTGTGAGAGGGGACAGCAGTGATTGTGAGAGGTGACAGCAGTGATTGTGAGAGAGGTGACAGCAGTGAGTGTGAGAGAGGTAACAGCAGTGAGTGTGAGAGAGGTAACAAACAGTGAGTGTGAGAGGTGACAGCAGTGATTGTGAGAGGTAACAACAGTGAGTGTGAGAGGTGACAGCAGTGATTGTGAGAGAGGTAACAGCAGTGAGTGTGAGAGAGGTAACAGCAGTGAGTGTGAGAGGTGACAGCAGTGATTGTGAGAGAGGTAACAGCAGTGAGTGTGAGAGGTGACAGCAGTGAGTGTGAGAGGTAACAGCAGTGAGTGTGAGAGAGGTAACAACAGTGAGTGTGAGAGGTGACAGCAGTGATTGTGAGAGAGGTAACAGCAGTGAGTGTGAGAGAGGTAACAGCAGTGAGTGTGAGAGGTGACAGCAGTGAGTGTGAGAGAGGTAACAGCAGTGAGGTGTGAGAGGTGACAGCGAGTGAGTGTGAGAGAGGTAACAGCAGTGAGTGTGAGAGAGGTAACAGCAGTGAGTGTGAGAGAGGGTAAACAGCAGTGATTGTGAGAGGTGACAGCAGTGAGTGTGAGAGAGGTAACAGCAGTGATTGTGAGAGAGGTAACAAGCAGTGAGTGTGAGAGGTGACAGCAGTGAGTGTGAGAGAGGTAACAGCAGTGAGTGTGAGAGAGTAACACAGTGAGTGTGAGAGGTGACAGCAAGTGATTGTGAGAGGTGACAGCAGTGATTGTGAGAGGTGCAGCAGTGAGTGTGAGAGAGGTAACAGCAGTGATGTGAGAGGTAACAGCAGTGATTGTGAGAGGGTAACAACATAAGGTAACAGCAGTGATGTGAGAGGTGACAGCAGTGAATGTGAGAGGTAACAAACATAAGGTGACAGCAGTGAGTGTGAGAGGTAACAGCAGTGAGAGTGTGAGAGGTGACATCAGTAGGGTGATGTTGGCACCAGTGTGACAGAGCTTGGGTCACGTTACCTGCCAGCATGATGCCCTCTAGCACACCCTGCGCCATCCTGCCCGCCCCTATGGAGCCCACAGTGAACTCAGCCTCCCCGGCAGCCGCCATGACACCCGGTTAGGAAAAGCAACAACTGACACGTGTTTGGTGTGTGGGAGGGGCCAACAGGCTCTGTGTGCTGAACTAGTGGTTATTTCCCTGTGACGTCACGCTTGCGATATTTTATAAGTCTTTCCCGGGAAATATGAAGTCAAGTCTGTAGCGTTCAGGGAGGCGGAGAGGTGAGTATGTGATGGGCACGCGCTAATCACCCCAGTGCGCGTGCATACGAGCAGGGCGATAGCTCCCAGTAAGTAGAGCGCGAGCTCGCACCTAGTCTGACAGCTCTCCATAGGTTTTCTAATCTATTTTAGCATAGTTTAGCAGTGATCTATGCGCACTTCCCACCCTGTCACCTCTGCTGTCTGATGGCTGCGGAGCTCAGAACACGCCCCCTGATATATCTCGCTCGCCTGGTGATTCTCCCCCCCAGTCCCCCTGATCACGTGTGCTCCTCCCCTGCGCCGGTTTACTGCTTCAGGTCCTGTGGGGAAAGAGCCAGAGAGCTATCTTAGCTGCCTTATTAGTGTCACACTAGTAGTGCAGCTAAGATAGCTCTCTGGTGTGTGCCCCCTACTCTGCCTGCAGATAGCTCTCTGGTGTGTGCCCCCTACTCTGCCTGCAGATAGCTCTCTGGTGTGTGCCCCCTACTCTGCCTGCAGATAGCTCTCTGGTGTGTGCCCCCTACTCTGCATTGCAGATAGCTCTCTGGTGTGTGTGTGTGCCCCTACTCTGCCTGCAGATAGCTCTCTGGTGTGTGCCCCCTACTCTGCCTGCAGATAGCTCTCTGGTGTGTGCCCCCTACTCTGCCTGCAGATAGCTCTCTGGTGTGTGTGTGGCCCCCTACTCTGCCCTGCAGATAGCTCTCTGGTGTGTGTGTGCCCCCTACTCTGCCTGCAGATAGCTCTCTGGTGTGTGCCCCCTACTCTGCCTGCAGATAGCCTCTCTGGTGTGTGCCCCCTACTCTGCCTGCAGATAGCTCTCTGGTGTGTGCCCCCTACTCTGCCTGCAGATAGCTCTCTGGTGTGTGTGTGTGCCCCCTACTCTGCCTGCAGATAGCTCTCTGGTGTGTGCCCCCTACTCTGCCTGCAGATAGCTCTCTGGTGTGTGCCCCCTACTCTGCCTGCAGATAGCTCTCTGGTGTGTGCCCCCTACTCTGCCTGCAGATAGCTCTCTGGTGTGTGTGTGCCCCCTACTCTGCCTGCAGATAGCTCTCTGGTGTGTGTGTGCCCCCTACTCTGCCTGCAGATAGCTCTCTGGTGTGTGCCCCCTACTCTGCCTGCAGATAGCTCTCTGGTGTGTGCCCCCTACTCTGCCTGCAGATAGCTCTCTGGTGTGTGCCCCCCTACTCTGCCTGCAGATAGCTCTCTGGTGTGTGTGTGTGCCCCCTACTCTGCCTGCAGATAGCTCTCTGGTGTGTGCCCCCTACTCTGCCTGCAGATAGCTCTCTGGTGTGTGCCCCCTACTCTGCCTGCAGATAGCTCTCTGGTGTGTGTGTGTGCCCCCCTACTCTGCCTGCAGATAGCTCTCTGGTGTGTGCCCCCTACTCTGCCTGCAGATAGCTCTCTGGTGTGTGCCCCCTACTCTGCTGCAGATAGCTCTCTGGTGTGTGTGCCCCCTACTCTGCCTGCAGATAGCTCTCTTGTGTGTGTGCCCCCTACTCTGCCTGCAGATAGCTCTCTGGTGTGTGTGCCCCCTACTCTGCCTGCAGATAGCTCTCTGGTGTGTGTGCCCCCTACTCTGCCTGCAGATAGCTCTCTGGTGTGTGTGCCCCCTACTCTGCCTGCAGATAGCTCTCTGGTGTGTGTGCCCCCTACTCTGCCTGCAGATAGCTCTCTGGTGTGTGTGCCCCCTACTCTGCCTGCAGATAGCTCTCTGGTGTGTGTGCCCCCTACTCTGCCTGCAGATAGCTCTCTGGTGTGTGTGCCCCCTACTCCTGCCTGCAGATAGCTCTCTGGTGTGTGTGCCCCCTACTCTGCCTGCAGATAGCTCTCTGGTGTGTGTGCCCCCTACTCTGCCTGCAGATAGCTCTCTGGTGTGTGTGCCCCCTACTCTGCCTGCAGATAGCTCTCTGGTGTGTGTGCCCCCTACTCTGCCTGCAGATAGCTCTCTGGTGTGTGTGCCCCCTACTCTGCCTGCAGATAGCTCTCTGGTGTGTGTGCCCCCTACTCTGCCTGCAGATAGCTCTCTGGTGTGTGTGCCACCTACTCTGCCTGCAGATAGCTCTCTGGTGTGTGTGCCCCCTACTCTGCCTGCAGATAGCTCTCTGGTGTGTGTGTGTGTGCCCCCTACTCTGCCTGCAGATAGCTCTCTGGTGTGTGTGTGTGTGCCCCCTACTCTGCCTGCAGATAGCTCTCTGGTGTGTGTGTGTGTGCCCCCTACTCTGCCTGCAGATAGCTCTCTGGTGTGTGTGTGTGTGTGCCCCCTACTCTGCCTGCAGATAGCTCTCTGGTGTGTGTGTGTGTGCCCCCTACTCTGCCTGCAGATAGCTCTCTGGTGTGTGTGTGTGTGCCCCCTACTCTGCCTGCAGATAGCTCTCTGGTGTGTGTGTGTGTGCCCCCTACTCTGCCTGCAGATAGCTCTCTGGTGTGTGTGTGTGTGCCCCCTACTCTGCCTGCAGATAGCTCTCTGGTGTGTGTGTGCCCCCTACTCTGCCTGCAGATAGCTCTCTGGTGTGTGTGTGCCCCCTACTCTGCCTGCAGATAGCTCTCTGGTGTGTGTGTGCCCCCTACTCTGCCTGCAGATAGCTCTCTGGTGTGTGTGTGTGTGTGCCCCCTACTCTGCCTGCAGATAGCTCTCTGGTGTGTGTGTGTGTGTGCCCCCTACTCTGCCTGCAGATAGCTCTCTGGTGTGTGTGTGTGTGTGCCCCCTACTCTGCCTGCAGATAGCTCTCTGGTGTGTGTGTGTGTGTGCCCCCTACTCTGCCTGCAGATAGCTCTCTGGTGTGTGTGTGTGTGTGCCCCCTACTCTGCCTGCAGATAGCTCTCTGGTGTGTGTGTGTGTGTGCCCCCTACTCTGCCTGCAGATAGCTCTCTGGTGTGTGTGTGTGTGTGCCCCCTACTCTGCCTGCAGATAGCTCTCTGGTGTGGTGTGTGTGTGTGCCCCCTACTCTGCCTGCAGATAGCTCTCTGGTGTGTGTGTGTGTGGTGCCCCCTACTCTGCCTGCAGATAGCTCTCTGGTGTGTGTGTGTGTGTGCCCCCTACTCTGCCTGCAGATAGCTCTCTGGTGTGTGTGTGTGTGTGCCCCCTACTCTGCCTGCAGATAGCTCTCTGGTGTGTGTGTGTGTGTGCCCCCTACTCTGCCTGCAGATAGCTCTCTGGTGTGTGTGTGTGTGTGCCCCCTACTCTGCCTGCAGATAGCTCTCTGGTGTGTGTGTGTGTGTGTGCCCCCTACTCTGCCTGCAGATAGCTCTCTGGTGTGTGTGTGTGTGTGTGCCCCCTACTCTGCCTGCAGATAGCTCTCTGGTGTGTGTGTGTGTGTGCCCCCTACTCTGCCTGCAGATAGCTCTCTGGTGTGTGTGTGTGTGTGCCCCCTACTCTGCCTGCAGATAGCTCTCTGGTGTGTGTGTGTGTGTGCCCCCTACTCTGCCTGCAGATAGCTCTCTGGTGTGTGTGTGTGTGTGCCCCCTACTCTGCCTGCAGATAGCTCTCTGGTGTGTGTGTGTGTGTGCCCCCCTACTCTGCCTGCAGATAGCTCTCTGGTGTGTGTGTGTGTGTGCCCCCTACTCTGCCTGCAGATAGCTCTCTGGTGTGTGTGTGTGTGTGCCCCCTACTCTGCCTGCAGATAGCTCTCTGGTGTGTGTGTGTGTGTGCCCCCTACTCTGCCTGCAGATAGCTCTCTGGTGTGTGTGTGTGTGTGTGCCCCCTACTCTGCCTGCAGATAGCTCTCTGGTGTGTGTGTGTGTGTGCCCCCTACTCTGCCTGCAGATAGCTCTCTGGTGTGTGTGTGTGTGTGCCCCCTACTCTGCCTGCAGATAGCTCTCTGGTGTGTGTGTGTGTGTGCCCCCTACTCTGCCTGCAGATAGCTCTCTGGTGTGTGTGTGTGTGTGCCCCCTACTCTGCCTGCAGATAGCTCTCTGGTGTGTGTGTGTGTGTGCCCCCTACTCTGCCTGCAGATAGCTCTCTGGTGTGTGTGTGTGTGTGCCCCCTACTCTGCCTGCAGATAGCTCTCTGGTGTGTGTGTGTGTGTGCCCCCTACTCTGCCTGCAGATAGCTCTCTGGTGTGTGTGTGTGTGTGCCCCCTACTCTGCCTGCAGATAGCTCTCTGGTGTGTGTGTGTGTGTGCCCCCTACTCTGCCTGCAGATAGCTCTCTGGTGTGTGTGTGTGTGTGCCCCCTACTCTGCCTGCAGATAGCTCTCTGGTGTGTGTGTGTGTGTGCCCCCTACTCTGCCTGCAGATAGCTCTCTGGTGTGTGTGTGTGTGTGCCCCCTACTCTGCCTGCAGATAGCTCTCTGGTGTGTGTGTGTGTGTGCCCCCTACTCTGCCTGCAGATAGCTCTCTGGTGTGTGTGTGTGTGTGCCCCCTACTCTGCCTGCAGATAGCTCTCTGGTGTGTGTGTGTGTGTGCCCCCTACTCTGCCTGCAGATAGCTCTCTGGTGTGTGTGTGTGTGTGCCCCCTACTCTGCCTGCAGATAGCTCTCTGGTGTGTGTGTGTGTGTGCCCCCTACTCTGCCTGCAGATAGCTCTCTGGTGTGTGTGTGTGTGTGCCCCCTACTCTGCCTGCAGATAGCTCTCTGGTGTGTGTGTGTGTGTGCCCCCTACTCTGCCTGCAGATAGCTCTCTGGTGTGTGTGTGTGTGTGCCCCCTACTCTGCCTGCAGATAGCTCTCTGGTGTGTGTGTGTGTGTGCCCCCTACTCTGCCTGCAGATAGCTCTCTGGTGTGTGTGTGTGTGTGCACCCTACTCCTGCCTGCAGATAGCTCTCTGGTGTGTGTGTGTTGCCCCCTACTCTGCTGCAAGATAGCTCTCTGTGTGTGTGTGTGTGCCCCCTACTCCTGCCTGCAGATTAGCTCTCGTGTGTGTGTGTGTGTGCCCCCTCTCTGCCTGCAGATAGCTCTCTGGTGTGTGTGTTGCCCCCCCTACTCTGCCTGCAGATAGCTCTCTGGGTGTGTGGTGTGTGTGCCCCCTACTCTGCCTGCAGATAGCTCTCTGGTGTGTGTTGTGTGTGTGCCCCCCTACTCTGCGCTGCAGATAGCTCTCTGGTGTGGTGTGTGTGTTGCCCTCCTACTCTGCCTGCAGATAGCTCTCTGGTGGTGTGTGGTGTGCCCCCTACTCTGCCTTCAGATAGCTCTCTGGTGTGTGTGTGTGTGTGCCCCCTACTTCTGCCTGCAGATAGCTCTCTGTGTGTGTGTGGTGTGTCCCCCTACTCTGCCTGCAGATAGCTCTCTGGTGTGTGTGTGTGTGTGCCCCCTACTCTGCCTGCAGATAGCTCTCTGGTGTGTTGTGTGTGTGTGCCCCCTTACTCTGCCTGCAGATAGCTCTCTGGTGTGTGTGTGTGTCGTGTGCCCCCTACTCTGCCTGCAGATAGCCTCTGGTGTGTGTGTGTGTGTGCCCCCTACTCTGCCTGCAGATAGCTCTCTGGTGTGGTGTGTTGTCGTGCCCCCTACTCTGCCTGCAGATAGCTCTCTGGTGTGTGTGTGTGTGTGCCCCCTACCTCTGCCTGCAGATAGCTCTCTGGTGTGTGTGTGTGTGTGCCCCCTACTCTGCCTGCAGATAGCTCTCTGGTCGTGTTGTGTGTGGTTGCCCCCTACTCTGCCTGCAGATAGCTCTCTGGTGGTGTGTGGTGTGTGTGCCCCCTAGCTCTGCCTGCAGATAGCTCTCTGGTGTGTGTGTGTGTTGTGCCCCCTACTCTGCCTTGCAGATAGCTCTCTGGTGTGTGTGTGTGTGTGCCGCCCTCACTTCTGCCTGCAGATAGCTCTCTGGTGTGTGTGTGTGTGTGCCCCCTACTCTGCCTGCAGATAGCTCTCTGGTGTGTGTGTGTGTGTGCCCCCCTACTCTGCCTGCAGATAGCTCTCTGGTGTGTGTGTGTGTGTGCCCCCTCCTCTGCCTGCAGATAGCTCTCTGGTGTGGGGTGTGTGTGTGCCCCCTACTCTGCCTGCAGATAGCTCTCTGGTGTGTGTGTGTGTGTGCCCCCTACTCTGCCTGCAGATAGCTCTCTGGTGTGTGTGTGTGTGTGCCCCCTACTCTGCCTGCAGATAGCTCTCTGGTGTGTGTGTGTGTGTGCCCCCTACTCTGCCTGCAGATAGCTCTCTGGTGTGTGTGTGTGTGTGCCCGTACTCTGCCTGCAGATAGCTCTCTGGTGTGTGTGTGTGTGTGCCCCCTACTCTGCCCTGCAGATAGCTCTCTGGTGTGTGTGTGTGTGGTGCCCCCCTACTCTGCCTGCAGATAGCTCTCTGGTGTGTGTGGTGTGTGTGCCCCCTACTCTGCCTGCAGATAGCTCTCTGGTGTGTGTGTGGTGTGCCCCCCTACTCTGCCTGCAGATAGCTCTCTGGTGTGTGTGTGTGTGTGCCCCTACTCTGCCTGCAGATAGCTCTCTGGTGGTGTGTGTGTGTGTGCCCCCTACTCTGCCTGGCAGATAGCTCTCTGGTGTGTGTGTGTGTGTGCCCCCTACTCTTTACTCTGCCTGCAGATAGCTCTCTGGTGTGTGTGTGTGTGTGCCCCCTAACTCTGCCTGCAGATAGCTCTCTGGGTGTGTGTGTGGGTGTGCCCCCTACTCTGCCTGCAGATAGCTCTCTGGTGTGTGTGTGTGTGTTGCCCCCTACTCTGCCTGCAGATAGCTCTCTGCCCCCTGCCTGCAAGATAGCTCTCTGGGTGTGTGCCCCCTACTCTGCCTGCAGATAGCTCTCTGGGTGTGTGTGTGTGTGTGCCCCCTACTCTGCCTGCAGATAGCTCTCTGGTGTGTGTGTGTGTGCCCCCTACTCTGCCTGCAGATAGCTCTCTGGTGTGTGTGTGTGTGTGCCCCCCTACTCTGCCTGCAGATAGCTCTCTGGTGTGTGTGTGTGTGTGCCCCCTACTCTGCCTGCAGATAGCTCTCTGGTGTGTGTGTGTGTGTGCCCCCTACTCTGCCTGCAGATAGCTCTCTGGTGTGTGTGTGTGTGTGCCCCCTACTCTGCCTGCAGATAGCTCTCTGGTGTGTGTGTGTGTGTGCCCCCCTACTCTGCCTGCAGATAGCTCTCTGGTGTGTGTGTGTGTGTGCCCCCTACTCTGCCTGCAGATAGCTCTCTGGTGTGTGTGTGTGTGTGCCCCCTACTCTGCCTGCAGATAGCTCTCTGGTGTGTGTGTGTGTGTGCCCCTACTCTGCCTGCAGATAGCTCTCTGGTGTGTGTGTGTGTGTGCCCCCTACTCTGCCTGCAGATAGCTCTCTGGTGTGTGTGTGTGTGTGCCCCCTACTCTGCCTGCAGATTAGCTCTCTGTGTGTGTGTGTGTGTGCCCCCTACTCTGCCTGCAGATAGCTCTCTGGTGTGTTGTGTGTGTGCCCCCTACTCTGCCTGCAGATAGCTCTCTGGTGTGTGTGTGTGTGTGCCCCCTACTCTGCCTGCAGATAGCTCTCTGGTGTGTGTGTGTGTGTGCCCCCTACTCTGCCTGCAGATAGCTCTCTGGTTAGTGTGTGTGTGTGTGCCCCCTACTCTGCCTGCAGATAGCTCTCTGGTGTGTGTGTGTGTGTGCCCCCTACTCTGCTGCAGATAGCTCTCTGGTGTGTGTGTGTGTGTGCCCCCTACTCTGCCTGCAGATAGCTCTCTGGTGTGTGTGTGTGTGTGCCCCCTACTCTGCCTGCAGATAGCTCTCTGGTGTGTGTGTGTGTGTTCCCCCTACTCTGCCTGCAGATAGCTCTCTGGTGTGTGTGTGTGTGTGCCCCCTACTCTGCCTGCAGATAGCTCTCTGGTGTGTGTGTGTGTGTGCCCCCTACTCTGCCTGCAGATAGCTCTCTGGTGTGTGTGTGTGTGTGCCCCCTACTCTGCCTGCAGATAGCTCTCTGGTGTGTGTGTGTGTGTGCCCCCTACTCTGCCTGCAGATAGCTCTCTGGTGTGTGTGTGTGTGTGCCCCCTACTCTGCCTGCAGATAGCTCTCTGGTGTGTGTGTGTGTGTGCCCCCTACTCTGCCTGCAGATAGCTCTCTGGTGTGTGTGTGTGTGTGCCCCCTACTCTGCCTGCAGATAGCTCTCTGGTGTGTGTGTGTGTGTGCCCCCTACTCTGCCTGCAGATAGCTCTCTGGTGTGTGTGTGTGTGTGCCCCCTACTCTGCCTGCAGATAGCTCTCTGGTGTGTGTGTGTGTGTGCCCCCTACTCTGCCTGCAGATGTGTGCCCCTACTCTGCCTGCAGATAGCTCTCTGGTGTGTGTGTGTGTGCCCCCTACTCTGCCTGCAGATAGCTCTCTGGTGTGTGTGTGTGTGTGCCCCCTACTCTGCCTGCAGATAGCTCTCTGGTGTGTGTGTGTGTGTGCCCCCTACTCTGCCTGCAGATAGCTCTCTGGTGTGTGTGTGTGTGCCCCCTACTCTGCCTGCAGATAGCTCTCTGGTGTGTGTGTGTGTGTGCCCCCTACTCTGCCTGCAGATAGCTCTCTGGGTGTGTGTGTGTGCCCCCTACTCTGCCTGCAGATAGCCTCTCGTGGTGTGTGTGTGTGCCCCCTACTCTGCCTGCAGATAGCTCTCTGGTGTGTGTGGTGCCCCCTACTCTGCCTGCAGATAGCTCTCTGGTGGTGTGTGCCCCCTACTCTGCCTGCAGATAGCTCTCTGTGGTGTGTGTGCCCCCTACTCTGCCTGCAGATAGCTCTCTGGTGTGTGTGCCCCTACTCTGCCTGCAGATAGCTCTCTGGTGTGTGTGCCCCCTACTCTGCCTGCAGATAGCTCTCTGGTGTGTGGTGCCCCCTACTCTGCCTGCAGATAGCTCTCTGGTGTGTGTGTGCCCCCTACTCTGCCTGCAGATAGCTCTCTGGTGTGTGTGCCCCCTACTCTGCCTGCAGATAGCTCTCTGGTGTGTGTGCCCCCTACTCTGCCTGCAGATAGCTCTCTGGTGTGTGTGCCCCCTACTCTGCCTGCAGATAGCTCTCTGGTGTGTGTGCCCCCTACTCTGCCTGCAGATAGCTCTCTGGTGTGTGTGCCCCCTACTCTGCCTGCAGATAGCTCTCTGGTGTGTGTGCCCCCTACTCTGCCTGCAGATAGCTCTCTGGTGTGTGTGCCCCCTACTCTGCCTGCAGATAGCTCTCTGGTGTGTGTGCCCCCTACTCTGCCTGCAGATAGCTCTCTGGTGTGTGTGCCCCCTACTCTGCCTGCAGATAGCTCTCTGTGTGTGTGTGCCCCCTACTCTGCCTGCAGATAGCTCTCTGGTGTGTGTGTGCCCCCTACTCTGCCTGCAGATAGCTCTCTGGTGTGTGTGTGTGCCCCCTACTCTGCCTGCAGATAGCTCTCTGGTGTGTGTGTGTGCCCCCTACTCTGCCTGCAGATAGCTCTCTGGTGTGTGTGTGTGCCCCCTACTCTGCCTGCAGATAGCTCTCTGGTGTGTGTGTGTGCCCCCCTACTCTGCCTGCAGATAGCTCTCTGGTGTGTGTGTGCCCCCTACTCTGCCTGCAGATAGCTCTCTGGTGTGTGTGTGCCCCCTACTCTGCCTGCAGATAGCTCTCTGGTGTGTGTGTGTGTGTGCCCCCTACTCTGCCTGCAGATAGCTCTCTGGTGTGTGTGTGTGTGTGCCCCCTACTCTGCCTGCAGATAGCTCTCTGGTGTGTGTGTGTGCCCCCTACTCTGCCTGCAGATAGCTCTCTGGTGTGTGTGTGCCCCCTACTCTGCCTGCAGATAGCTCTCTGGTGTGTGTGCCCCCTACTCTGCCTGCAGATAGCTCTCTGGTGTGTGTGTGTGTGTGCCCCCTACTCTGCCTGCAGATAGCTCTCTGGTGTGTGTGTGTGTGTGCCCCCTACTCTGCCTGCAGATAGCTCTCTGGTGTGTGTGTGTGTGTGCCCCCTACTCTGCCTGCAGATAGCTCTCTGGTGTGTGTGTGCCCCCTACTCTGCCTGCAGAGGTTCGCTCCTCCTTTCTCTCACAGCCCTGGAACCTCTAGTTCTGCCCGTGCGGAGCTGTCTGACGCATAGGCCAGAAGTAAACAGAACTAATACAGCTACAGGCACATGGGGCTTACTCTTTAAAGGTCACCTGCACATAAAGTAATTCGTCTTACACTAATTCAACATTCAGAGGGACAGTTAAGTCATAATTATTCTGTCATGAGTCAGACAGAGCATTCAATTTTAAACTCTCCATTTTACTTCTATTTTAATTTGCTTCCTTCTTTCCTTTGTTGAAGGGTTTATCTAGGTAAGCTCAGGAGCAGCAAAGCGTGTGTGTGTGGTCGTTCATTGGCTCACCCATGTGTTCAGTTAGCAAACGGCAGTGCATTGCTGCTCCTTCAACAAATGATACCAAGAGAATGAAGCACATTTGATAAAATAAGGAAGCTGTAAAGTTGTTTAAAATTGTTTTTCCTTAAGTTACATAAACACAATTACATTTCATTTGTGCTAATAAAGAGGGTTTATGAATGGTAATTAGCAGCCAAAACCTTTATCCATATTTTCCCTAATAAGTGGGTTCACTACGTGTTTTGTTTGGCGCGCAACGTGTTTTGTCCAAAAAAACGGAAAGTTCAAAAAAGTCTAAGAACGAAGCAGTAAAATCGGTTCAACTTTGTTACGGTTACCCTTAGTCTCGCTTAGTAGCCTGGATCCCTATTGCTAAAGAGGGGAGAAGCTGCTTTCCATAGTATTCTATATGAGTCTCGCAAATATAGAATAATCTCCCTTAGCTGCAGTACAGCTAGGATACCCTTCTGCCCACAAAAACGAGTCAACGCTGCGATTGAGGGTCAAACAAGAACTCAGGACTGGGATGCCCAGCCTGCTTTTTATTAAGGTTACATGCACACAGGGCACTCCCAGGGGGAGAGGGGGGGAAGCACAAAATCCCCCATCACACATTTAGATAGAGAGCACTGTCCTTTGACAGGCCACAATAGGATTACAGTACTTAAGATAACAAGTTTACAAGTTCATCTTATCAATTAGCAGTCTGGCTCCAGAGGTGATTAGACAATGGGATTTGTTATCACTAAACTTAGAGCTGAGGCCAGCAAACGTGTAATTAGACAATAGTTTCTAAAAGCTGAAAAAAAAGAGTTAACTCTTTATGAAATGATACTTGTTACGGTTTTCTTGGAGCCCTTCTTAGGCGCTGGCTTGCTGGTTCAGGCATTGCTGCTGGGAAATAAGCTCTGCACAACAAAATAACTAATGCTTCTGTAACAAACTTTATTTCCATCACATTAAAAACAGCAGCATACTGGTAAAACAGACGGGTGCCACTGGATACTAGTTTAATGCGTTTCAGCTACTTGAGCCGTAATCATAGACCTAATTCTCCTCTTCTCTTCAAACTTAAATCCCCCGGTCTAATTAAAAGCAATTAAAGTGAATGTAAATTTTGATGCTAAAGTGCCCGGTTTTTAAAAGTTCAATTAAATTCATCAAAATTTACATTTCACTCCTGCTGTGAAAACAAACTTACCTTTTAAACTTGACAGCAGCTCCAGCTTCCTCCGGTCATCGCAAGCCTTTTCTGATGTCAGAAATGGATAGGTTATCCTCCAATCACGGCTTCCCCCCTGGGGGAATCAGTGTCTGATTCAACGCCGTGATTGGAGGAAGCCGGATTCCTCATTTTAGACAGGAAGGAAGCTGGAGCTGCTGTGAAGATTAAAAGGTAAGTTTGTTTTTGTTTTTTTTGTTTTTGTTTTTTGTTTTCATAACAGGAGTGAACTGTAAATTTTGATGAATTAAAGTGCCCCTGTTTTTATTCGAATTTTTAAAAACCGGGCACTTTAAGTGCACCTGAAATAATGTCATCCACTTATGTTAATTAATTTGGTACAGAAAGTGTAGCACTCACTAGTGTTGGCTAGCACATAATATAACATTTCATATTATACAGTATGCTCGATTCATAGTTACCTATCACATAGACAATGTGTATTGTACACCACCAACTGGTAAAAATAATAAAATGTGTTACAACATTAATATTGGCTTTGTGTGACTTTCATTCATTCATAAACATTTGCTTGAAAGGACTAAAGTCAAGGTTCCAATAAGTCCCTTACAAAAAGACACAACTGATATTATCAAACCGTAAATGGTGTTAAAAACAAAATCATACTAATATGTACTGGGAGGGGAGATACACTGGACATTCTGGGACATTCTCCTCTGTTTCCTCCCCTAGAATTTTTAATCACATGTTCAATGATATTCCAAGACAATGTGTGCTCCTATTGTGAAAATCAGTGAAATGTTTAGCTAACAGTGAGGTTCTTTCCTCACATTTTTCTCTGGAATTCGGATTGGCCTCATGTACAGAAGTGATGTTATTAATAGGCTCTCTGATCCTGACCCTAGCCTCTTGGGTAGTTTTACCCACGTACTCTACATGTGAAGAGTCATAATGTAATTTACTTGATTAGATTTGTTCTCCAGTGAACACAAGTTTTTATTACAATAATTTCGCCTGTAGCATTAGTGCAAAATTAACTGCCTGTTCTTACGTGTTTGCCTGCCTTGCAGTGTCAGTAACTGCATTTCTAGGTACCCTTGACATCCAGCCAAGAGGATCTCGGTACTCCCTTTTTTGGTACAGTGGGTGAAAGGATATTCCTTATCGCCCTACCTTTTCGATAAGCAAATGTACAGCCATTTTTTATTGTATGTTTATCATTAGCAGTGAGCATTGGAATGTTTCTGTTTGTTACAAATCTGTCTATACTCGCTTGAATATTGTGTGGTGAACTATCAATTTTGTCAATTCGTTTATTTTTCTATTAGTTTTCCACTATTTCTATCCTGAATTAGTTCCTCTTTTCATGTGAGATACCAGTGTTTTTGCATTTTTATTACACTTTTTAGAAAACCTCTCTTAGGTGGTTTTCCAAAATCGCTGCTTCCTGCAAATAGCAACCCCCATCAGATCAGTTTTTTAATCCTTATTAAATGGTCCTTTAGCTATAGCTTTAAAGGCTTGTTGAGGGTGATTGCTATTTGGTACACAACATTTCTGTATGACAATCCTGTTATGGATTTTTATTCAGCTGGGGCTGCTGTAATTGGTACCTCCTGGAGGTGGGGGTAGTTTGCTAGGACAGGCTGCTGTGATTTTCTCCTCAGGGTGGCAAACACTAGGTGCAGGGTGCTGTGATTGGTACCTCCTGAGGGTGAGGTTGTTTGCTGGGGAAGGCCTCTGATTAGTACCTCCCGGAGGTGGGTGTGGTTTTTCAGGAGCAAGGTGCTGTGATTGTTTTCTCTTCAGATGAGCGATATAAGTTACTTTTATATGACATTCAAATACCCGCTGTCACGAAAACCTCAGGATTTAGCTAAGAAGGGGTTAATTCTGTGTAGCTTGAACTCAAAACAGTTATTTGTTTTTCACGAAGAATTGTGACTTGTGTTTTCTTTGAAGTGCCAGGAGCCTCCAAAATAGCCCCACCAAGTGTTATTGTGTATGCATTGAGTCATAAAGCCACTCAAGCTCTTAGTTTCAGAAAATACACAGGAAAGGGTTTATGGCTTAGGTTGTCAATAGAATGCATGATGCAAAACAGGGCCTCCATCACAAAAACTGACCAGGTCACTGAAAGGACATTGGTATATTATGTACATATGTGTGTTAAAACTGATATAACCTTAAATGAAGGTAATTATGACAACCTATGGCATATTTGATATCAAACCTATTCTCCCAATGAAACTAAGAGGTTCCCGATATGTAAATATAGAAATAGTTACCTAGCAGAAATTATAATGGATTGTATAATTTCAGGCAAGAACTTAGTCTATTGAAGGGCATAAAGACAGGGGGGTTTCTTAACTTGCCCAGGAGGGTGTGGTCAGGCAACCTGATCTCTGGAAAATGGTATAAGAATCTTATGTTTTTAACAATAAGGTGTTCATTCTTACAAGGGGAGCTGCTTTACAGAAGTAAGGAGCCATCATTTTTATGCCAGCCCCTGGCACAGAGCTTGAAGCTAGGAAAGTATTCAATTCTGTTTTTCTCCTTTATTTTAAAACACTGTTTGCGTGTGTAATTTTATTTGTAACAACTTTTTATTAATAATGCATTGTGCATAATATTTTTGGCATAATAAATAATTCTTTTATTAAGTTTGGCCTTTGTCTAATAATTGAACCACGTTACTGAAAGAGACTGGAATATTAGAACTGTGTAATTTAGGCTATTTTCTGCTAAATTGTATTTAGAGAGTTAATGTGTAAAGTCTGGGTTTTTTCTTAGGATTTTCCCTTTAATAAATTTTAAGTGGTGACAGTATTGGAGCTATAGGATTGATAGTTTATTGTGGGTGGCATTAAAAGGGAGTTTTGGGCATTTCTCTTACGTCTAGTACAGACTAGGGAGTGTGGTTAACCCTTGCACCCACTAAACTGAATCACAAGCTTGCCTGGTGTGGCTAGATTGTGACCTATTGGTGACAGTAAAAGGGGACTTGTGACAGACCCTTCGGTCAGAACTGAAAGAGTTAACTTTGTTCAGCTTTAAGAAGCTATTTTCTAGACAGGTTCACTGGCCTCAGCTATTGTGTACTGTAATCAAGTCTAGTGATAAACATTCCCATTGTCTAATCACCTCCAGAGTCAGACTGCTAGTTGATAAGATGGACTGCATTGTTTACTTGTGTTTAAATTGTTATCTGCTTAAGTAATGTAATTCTATTGTGGCATGTCAAAGGGTGTTTGCTCTCTATCTAATGTACAATATTTTTTCAACCCCCCAGCTGGGGTCAGACCTGCATAAATACTAGGCATATAGCTTTTAATAAATGGCATTCTGTTTTAAACCTTAAAATGTGGAGCCTGGTCTCATGTTTGAGGAGGGGAATTAGCCGAGTTGTGAGTTGTTGATCTCGCATTCAGGGCATCATCAATCTGGTATTAACCATTGGTATCCTGTTGGTACCGTAACAATTGGTGGCAAGCGACGGGAAGATCCTTATCGCCCAGTAGAGCAACTACACAAGCCAGTAACCTCAGGAAGAGGGGGATTATTACAATACTGACTAAGATGGAAAGAGTACCAGGGACAGAAGGAACCAATGGGTCCAGCATATCAGACAGAACCCCTGAAGAAGCAAGCTTTGATTGGGACTGGCATATTATGGACCCAACACATCTGCCGAACTTATCGACCAGGTCATAGCAGCTGTGGAGGCCAACCTACTTCGCCAAAGCGGCGCTGCAGCAGTCCAAGTCAGAGCAACCCCAGTGGAAAAGGGAAAAGTAAATTTTGCAGCTTTTAAAAACTTCCTGGAAACAGAAGGAGAGATTGATGGGTACCTTGCGGATTTTGAGGCAATGTGCACTACACAAGGTACCCGCAGAGGACTGGGTCATGATATTATCCGGCCGGGCCAGAGGCTTTTCGGGCTATTCCAGATGAGGAAGTCAGGGATTATAATACTGTAAAAGAGGCTTTGCTCTCCAGGTATGCGGTTACACCGGAGGCGGTTCAGAGACACTGTTAAATTAGCTGGTGATTCCTACGTTGAGTGGGCATGTAAGGTGCACAGCAGCTCACTGGATAGCGGGGTGCCAAGCCGTAATCTGGGGAAGAGGTGCTGCAGCTATTCCTGTTGGAACATTGCTTTGACAAGTTATCAGCAGGAGTTAGAGAGTGGGTTCGGGACCGTAAACCCTCCACCCTGCATGAAGCTTCTCGCCTGGCAGATGAGTATACGGATGCCAGCAAACTGGACACTGCTACCACTAAGCCCCCTGCTAGAGTGGGGTACAGACCCCCAGTCACCCCAGCAGCTGCCAGTTACCAACCCCCGGCGCACCGCTATACCACACTGCCTCCGGCCACAAACTACCCTCAGAGTTCAATTCGCAGGGCTACTCACAACCTATTCGGTGCTTTGGATGTAAGCAACTAGGGCACAAAAGAACAGAGTGTCCCCTAAACGCAGCGAACCAAGCACAGTCCTGGAGAAGACCCGCCGGCGGAATCCCACGTAATCCTCAGCCTGCGGCCCGCTACGTAGAGCAGGAAGAATGCTGGGGCATCCTACATGAGGCAGACCTTGTGCAAGCTGCCCACCAGAATAACCGGCAACTGGTTAAAGTGAATGGGAAGGAGGTCAGTGGTCTACGGGATACTGGTGCTACCATGACCTTGCTTCAAAAGAACTTGGTGTCTGAGAAACAGCACACTGGAGACACTGTGGCTGTGAGGGTAGCAGGGGGCGCTGTGTTCCGCCTACTTGTTGCCCAGGTACATTTGGATTGGGGAGGGGGCGCTAGACCTGTGAATGTGGGGGTCAAGAAGGACTTACCTGCTGATGTTCTCCTTGGAAATAACTTGGCCCCCCTTGTTTCTGCCTATGCTCCCATGGGTCCCACCGATGTTAACCATGTGACTACCCGTGCCCAGATCCATGCCGCAGAGACTGACCCACCTGCTGCTAAGCCCCAGGACGCTGAGCTCAGTAAATCTCTATCCGCTATTGATACGTGGAAGTCCCGTTACAATGCGCTGATGAAAGAGAAGAGGAGCGCAGAGGAAAAAGCACGTTTAGAACGGGAATCTCTGCTAGACAAACTGCACCGACAGACTGCAGAAAACACCAGCTTGAGAGTGGAACATGAAACATTAAAGACAAACTTAGCGACACTGGAGGAGAAGCTGACGCTGGCTCATAGTGAGGTGCAGCAACTCAAGGGCACCCTATGTCAGCATGAAGGGCTTGTGGATACCTATAAAGAGCAGGTACAAAAAACTCGTAAAGAAGCTGATGAGATTTGGAAGGACTGTTTAGCCCTGGTCTGGGCACTGAAGAAGTTGAACACTTATTTATACGGGCAGGAATTCTCTCTCATAACGGGAATACAGATGGATTGTCCCGGCAAACTGACATGCCTACCACCTCCTAGTCCGGTCATCTCCAGGTTGACCCGCCAAAGGGTCAAGCCGGGTCTGCCGGAGTGTTCCACAAGGGGGGATCTATGTGACAGACCCTTCGGTCAGAACTGAAAGAGTTAACTTTGTTCAGCTTTAAGAAGCTATTTTCTAAAGACAGGTTCACTGGCCTCAGCTATTGTGTACTGTAATCAAGTCTAGTGATAAACATTCCCATTGTCTAATCACCTCCAGAGTCAGACTGCTAGTTGATAAGATGGACTGCATTGTTTTGT
Organism: Bombina bombina; assembly: GCF_027579735.1. NCBI lineage: Eukaryota > Metazoa > Chordata > Amphibia > Anura > Bombinatoridae > Bombina > Bombina bombina. Next base: position 1,141,990,843 of record NC_069503.1, on the reverse strand, counting down.
TGTGTTTAAATTGTTATCTGCTTAAGTAATGTAATTCTATTGTGGCATGTCAAAGGGCGTTTGCTCTCTATCTAATGTACAATATTCTTTCAACCCCCCCAGCTGGGGTCAGACCTGCATAAATACTAGGCATATAGCCTTTAATAAATGGCATTCTGTTTTAAACCTTAAAATGTGGAGCCTGGTCTCATGTTTGAGGAGGGGAATTAGCTGGGTTGTGAGTTGTTGATCTCACATTCAGGGCATCATCCATCTGGTATTAGCCCTTGGTATCCTGTTGGTACTGTAACAGGACTGAAAACACTTTCTGTGCCAAGTAAGTGACTGGCGCAGGGTTGGATAACCTTGGTTCGTCACAAATTGGTGGGCAGCGGTGTAGATAATTTTTATTTTTATTAGATTTTAGTGCGTGTGGATTTGCTAGTGTGAAAATCCCGGTACTAAAAGAAATTGTTTCTTACAATTTCCAAAGGCTAAAACTCAGTGCATTATATAGTCACACATTGCAAACAGTCCCCTTCCCTATTCTCTGTTTTTCTTTTCTATTTTATTATTGCTATGCAATCATACGAGATGCAATCTAGAGACACTGAGACTCTTCTGCCAGGAGCGTGATATTCCAACACGTTCAAAGAACAAAGATTTACTAATACAAGCTCTTGTGGAATATGATAACAGCCAAATCATGCCAGTTGAGGTCTCAGGAGAGATGTCTGCAGCTGGGGGCAGCGATTCATCAGGATCTGGGGATCCATTGGACTGTTATTTGCAAACTGTTCTTAAACATATGGGCTCAGTGGATGCAAGTTTGCGCATGGAACTGATTACAAAATTTTATGAGACGGGCTGCTGTGGAAGCAGCTGAGAGACGGGCTGCTGTGGAAGCAGCTGAGAGACGGGCTGCTGTGGAAGCAGCTGAGAGACGGGCTGCTGTGGAAGCAGCTGAGAGACGGGCTGCTGTGGAAGCAGCTGAGAGAGTATCAGCTACAGCTTGCATGGTTGGAGAGAGGGATGGTCTCACCTGTTAGTGAACCTAGAGACCACCCTGCTCCCAGAGTGCGTGCAGAGAATTTTCCCACTCTGGAGAAAGATGGAGATGTGGATGTATTCCTGCGTAGCTTTGAGAAAGTTTGCAGACGGTTCCAGCTTCCAAGGGAGCAGTGGGCCAAGTACCTTACCCCTGGCCTGAAAGGTCCTGCACTGGAGGCTTTTGCTGAACTACCCCCAGAGTTTGATCAGGACTATGATTCCATTAAAGCTGCACTACAGAGGAGGTATAATCTTACTACTTAGGTGTACAGAAAGAAATTCCGTTCTCTGTAGGAAGGTTTGTCAGAGAGCTATACTGCAGCTGTTGGGAACTTGATGACAGCCTTTAAACAGTGGGTCAGAGGATTAAAAGTTGCCACTATGGAGGAGCTGGAAGATTTGATCGTGAAGGAGCAATTTATGCAACTGTGCCCAGCAGACGTTCAAGAATGTGTTTTGGACCGTAAACCCATAACATCATTGGAAGCTGGTGAGCTGGCTGATTTTTACACAGCCAACAGGTCATCAGGGAATGGGAGGAAAACCTTTTCTAAGAGGGGATCTACCTGGAAAGAAGCTGCGGCACGACCCCCCTTCACAAAACCTGCTGTGCCTTTATCTAGTGTGTCTGCTCCCTCTGGGAAAGGAGGGGAGGGTGCTGCACCTGGGCAGGGAGATACTCGCAAGTGTTTTGCTTGTCAAAAAATGGGTCACATCAGCACTAACTGCCCAGAGAGGAAGAAACCTTCAGCATCAGCAGGAGGAGGCCGCTCCTCAGGATTATCATCTTCTGTTTTGTTTGTAACCCGGCCAGAGGAAAGTACCAATGAGAACTTACAACCTGTGACTGTTGGAGATAAGGTAACATTGGGGCTACGGGACACGGGTGCAGAAGTGACTATTGTACGTCCAGAGCTAGTTAGCTCGGAGGACATTATCCCTGGAAAGACTCTAGCAGTAAAAGGGATTGGGGGAGTACATCCTGCAGTGCCTATGGCACGAGTATATCTAGATTGGGGAGCCGGAAGAGGGTTAAGAGATGTGGGAGTGTCAGATAATAATCCTACAAATCTATTGTTTGGTACTGATTTGGGTAGATTATTGTCACAGTATATACCTGATCATGATGCCTGTGACCTAGGTAAACAAGAGGGGCCCAAATGTACAAAAGACCATGTGTAACTATGCCCAGATATGTGCTGTAGGGGAGGGGGGGCAGTGTGTGTGTCGCAGCCTTTACCTGAACCAGACATGTCTGTAGTGCCCTGTGAACATGTGGAAGGATGCACTGACAGAGAGCTGAATGAGAATGACAGTCTGTTGGTGTGTGAACCAATTGTCCCTCAGTACCTGAAGTGTGTGGAAGTAGTGCCAGAGGGGGAGGGCCCCTCTCAGTGGTGACCCGACGGCAGTCTGCCCAGATTAGGGAGCAGGGGGTGCTTCATCCCGAGGACCCAGGGGAGAACACTGATATGGAAGGTGGGGGGCCTCAAACAGCACAGTCACTAATAATTGGTCAGAGTCAGGACTTTCAGCAGGCCCAGGGGACTGATCCCACACTAGAGAAGATCAGGGACCTAGCTAGGCAGCTGCCTGCTAACTCTGATAAAGAGAGAGTGTACTGGGATAAAGGGAGGTTGTACCAGCAGTCCATTCCAGTGGAGGGACAGGATCCCTGGCTAGCTGAGAGCCAGTTAGTGGTACCTAAACGGTTTAGAGCGCAACTGTTGGGAGTGGCCCATGAAATTCCTATGGCAGGACATCTAGGGGTACAGAGAACCAAAGCCCGGTTGTCCCATCACTTTTATTGGCCGGGGATGGGTACTGATGCTAATTGTCGCTCCTGTCCTGCATGTCAGAAAGTGGGGAAACCTGGGGAGGTGGGACGTACCCCTTTAATTCCCCTCCCCATAGTGACTGAGCCCTTTGAGAGGGTGGCTGTGGATATAGTAGGGCCCCTAGCTATCCCAAGCAGTTCAGGGAAAAGATTCATTCTGACGGTAGTGGATTATGCGACCCGCTACCCAGAGGCGGTGGCCCTGTCACTATCAGGGCTGATAAAGTGGCTGATGCTTTATTGGGACCTAGCTAGGCAGCTGCCTGCTAACTCTGATAAAGAGAGAGTGTACTGGGATAAAGGGAGGTTGTACCAGCAGTCCATTCCAGTGGAGGGACAGGATCCCTGGCTAGCTGAGAGCCAGTTAGTGGTACCTTAACGGTTTAGAGCGCAACTGTTGGGAGTGGCCCATGAAATTCCTATGGCAGGACATCTAGGGGTACAGAGAACCAAAGCCCGGTTGTCCCATCACTTTTATTGGCCGGGGATGGGTACTGATGCTAATTGTCGCTCCTGTCCTGCATGTCAGAAAGTGGGGAAACCTGGGGAGGTGGGACGTACCCCTTTAATTCCCCTCCCCATAGTGACTGAGCCCTTTGAGAGGGTGGCTGTGGATATAGTAGGGCCCCTAGCTATCCCAAGCAGTTCAGGGAAAAGATTCATTCTGACGGTAGTGGATTATGCGACCCGCTACCCAGAGGCGGTGGCCCTGTCACTATCAGGGCTGATAAAGTGGCTGATGCTTTATTGGGTATCTTTGCAAGGGTAGGTTTCCCTAAGGAAATGCTAACTGATCAGGGCACACAATTTGTCTGGCCTGATGCAGAGTCGATGTAAAAAAGTGCAGGTAGAACACCTAGTGACTAGCCCATACCACCCCCAGACCAATGGCTTGTGTGAAAGGTTTAATGGGACCCTGAAGCAGATGCTCAAAACCTTTGTCGAGTCACAGGGGAAGGACTGGGAGTGTTACCTGCCACACCTCCTATTTGCTTATAGAGAGGTGCCCCAGGAATCCACTGGCTTCTCCCCCTTTGAACTCCTATATGGACGCAGAGTGCGTGGCCCCCTTGATCTGATCAGGGAGGAGTGGGAAGGAAAATTGGGTGTTCAAGAGACTTCGGTAGTAGACTAAGTAATAAGGTTCAGGGACAGAATGCATAGCCTAGTGGGGGAGGTACAGGAAAACCTAAAGGCTGCCCAGTCTAAGCAGAAGCAGTGGTATGACCGGAATGCCAGAGAGTGTATGATGTGGGACAGAACGTGTTGGTTTTAATACCCATGAGACAGAAAAAACTACAGGCTGCCTGGGAGGGTCTGTTCATTATCCTAAAGAGAATGAATGAACTATGTGGTGTCTGGATGAGGAGGGTAAAATGCAGAAAATCTATCATGTAAATATGATAAAAGCCTATTATGACAGAGAACCCACCGTGTTAACTGTATGTAGTTTGCCTGGAGAAGAGCATGAGACTGGCCCCCACCAGAAAAAACACCCTAGAGGCTGCCCAGATTAGTGCCCACTTAACTGGGGATCAGCGGCATCAGCTGTCTGAGGTGCTTAGGCCTTACTACAGCGTGTTCACAGGGAAGCCTGGCAGGACACACCTAGTCACACATGTAGATACTGGGAATCACCATCCCCTCAGACAAACAGCTTACAGGGTATCCTTGCAGGTCAGTGCTGACATAAAAAGGGAGAGGAGATGCTAGAGCTGGGAGTGATGTGTAAGTCCCACAGCCCCTGGGCCTCCCCAGTGGTACTAGTCCCCAAAAAGGACAAAACCACTAAGTTCTGTGTAGATTACAGAAAGCTAAACTTAGTGACTGGATTTGATGCCTATCCTATGCCTCGCATAGATGAGCTACTGGACAGGCTAGCAGGGGCCAAGTTTCTGAGTATCATGGATCTCAGCAGGGGATACTGGCAGATCCCTATGACCCCAGAAGCACAAGAGAGGTCTGCCTTTATCACTCCTTTTGAGTTATATGAATTCCAAGTGATGCCCTTTGGGATGAAAAATGCCCCTGCCACATTCCAACGGCTAGTTAACTACTTATTGGAGGGGCTAGAGGGGCAAGCTGTTGCATACCTGGATGATATTGCAGTGTTCAGTGATACCTGGGAGGAACACCTTACACATTTAGCCAGTGTATTGGACCGAATAGCCTCTGCTGGGCTAACCATAAAACCAGATAAGTGTCAGCTGGGCATGGGGGAGGTCCAGTACTTGGGTCACCTGGTGGGATGAGGGGTACTGCGCCCCAAGCCAAGTAAAACTGAAGCCATAATGGCCTGGCCCACCCCTAAGACAAAGTAACAGGTTATGTCCTTCCTGGGTACCGCAGGGTACTATAGAAAGTTTGTGCCACACTATAGTACCATAGCCAAACCCCTAACAGACCTTACAAAAAAGCCTACTTCTAACAGCCAAATGGACCCCTGAGTGTGACAGGGCTTTTAATTTATTGAAAATTGCCCTTACGGACTCCCCTGTACTACAGGCCCCTGATTTCCACAGGAGATTCGTAGTGCAAACGGATGCGTCTAAATATGGGCTAGGGGCTGTGCTGAGTCAGGTGGATAAGAAAGGTGAGGAGCACCCCATTGTGTACCTCAGCAGTAAATGACTTCCACGAGAAGTGGCATATGCCACTGTGGAAAAAGTGCCTTGCTATAGTTTGGGCCTTGCAAAAGCTACAGCCTTATCTGTATGGACGCCAGTTTACCGTGATAACTGACCACAACCCATTACACTGGTTACATAGGGTAGCTGGCTCAAATGGTAAACTCCTCAGGTGGAGCCTAGCTCTACAACAACATGAGTTAACCATACAACATAAAAAGGGCAGTATGCATGGTAGCGCTGATGGTCTGTCACGCCAGGAGGAGTGTCCTCTTTGATACACATCGGGAGTGGCTTGTAGCCACCCCCGTTTGCGTCTCTTATTGGGGAGGTGTCACGAAAACCTCAGGATTTAGCTAAGAAGGGGTTAATTCTGTGTAGCTTGAACTCAAAACAGTTATTTGTTTTTCAAGAAGAATTGTGACTTGTGTTTTCTTTGAAGTGCCAGGAGCCTCCTAAATAGCCCGACAAAGTGTTATTGTGTATGCATTGAGTCATAAAGCCACTCAAGCTCTTAGTTTCAGAAAATACACAGGAAAGGGTTTATGGCTTAGGTTGTCAATAGAATGCATGATGCAAAACAGGGCCTCCATCACAAAAACTGACCAGGTCACTGAAAGGACATTGGTATATTATGTACATATGTGTGTTAAAACTGATATAACCTTAAATGAAGGTAATTATGACAACCTATGGCATATTTGATATCAAACCTATTCTCCCAATGAAACTAAGAGGTTCCCGATATGTAAATATAGAAATAGTTACCTAGCAGAAATTATAATGGATTGTATAATTTCAGGCAAGAACTTAGTCTATTGAAGGGCATAAAGACAGGGGGGTTTCTTAGCCCGCCCAGGAGGGTGTGGTCAGGCAACCTGATCTCTGGAAAATGGTATAAGAATCTTATGTTTTTAACAATAAGGTGTTCATTCTTTCAAGGGGAGCTGCTTTACAGAAGTAAGGAGCCATCATTTTTATGCCAGCCCCTGGCACAGAGCTTGAAGCTAGGAAAGTATTCAATTCTGTTTTTCTCCTTTTTATTTTAAAACACTGTTTGCGTGTGTAATTTTATTTGTAACAACTTTTTAATAATAATGCTTTGTGCATAATATTTTTGGCATAATAAATAATTCCTTTATTAAGTTTGGCCTTTGTCTAATAATTGAACCACGTTACTGAAAGAGACTGGAATATTAGAACTGTGTAATTTAGGTTATTTTCTGCTAAATTGTATTTAGAGAGTTAATGTGTAAAGTCTGGGTTTTTTTCTTAGGATTTTCCCTTTAATAAATTTTAAGTGGTGGCAGTATTGGAGCTATAGGATTGATAGTTTATTGTTGGTGGCATTAAAAGGGAGTTTTGGGCATTTCTCTTACGTCTAGTACAGACTAGGGAGTGTGGTTAACCCTTGCACCCACTAAACTGAATCACAAGCTTGCCTGGTGTGGCTAGATTGTGACCTATTGGTGACAGTAAAAGGGGCTGAAAACCCTTTCTGTGCCAAATAAGTGACTGGCGCAGGGTTGGATAACCTTGGTTAGTCACACCCGCTCACTTCAAAAATCAAGTTTTTTGAGAGTTAACTGTTTGAAATGTTGTCTAATCAGTGCTCTCCCCATATGGCACTCTTGTTGTTGCTTTTGAAGTTAGTGGCGGCGCACAAGCTATATGAATTTCATATCTATATTAGTGATAGTAAATCCGAGCATTTAACAAATGCTAGAATTTACATCACTATAAAGTTGAGTTAATGCCATCAGTTATAATAAAAAAAAGGTGGCAAACTCACCTTTTCTGTGCCACTGCAGCTCAGCAGCCCACGGAACAGCGCTCTCCTTCAATGAGGTGACATTTGCACCTCTAAACCAATAGCAGTGTCTGTCAGCTGACAGTGTTCTGTATGCTAGCATTTAGTTTAGAGGTGCAAACGTCACCTCATTGGTGGTAGAGCACAGTCGGGGTGCTTTTAAGTCATCAGATATTTTTTTAAAAAAGTGAACGCCACTCCACTGGTAAATCCCAGTGTTAAACGCTCTGATTTACCATCACGCTAAAAAGTAACTTTTAGCACATCCTCGTTACAACTAATTAAACTCCATCTAAAATATCACTAACATTTTGGATCTGTTTTTAAAAGGGGAGAGTTTACCATCACTTAAAGGAAGACACTGATTGGCTCCTCTGCAGGGGTTGGTGTTATACATATAGCGCTTAAGACAAGTCCACGTTACTGAGACATTTGTGGGAGTCCCTGGACTACAAAAAGCAATTTTTGCATAATTACATATTACTTTAAAACATTTATTTTGAATGCAGTTTCTGCAGTAATTGCCGATTTATATACTGGGCATACAAAATAGCTTTGTGTCCCTTTAAAGTGCCATAAAACATTTTGAGTTATGCTCATATTGTAGAAGTCACCTGAGGTAAGTGTGGGGGAAAAAAACCTGAAAAAAAAGCTTGTGTTTTAATATTTCCAAAAATCTGCAAAATTACTTACACTTTAGTGATGCCCAATGTAGCCTGCTCCACCCCACTTATTAGTGTCCTACTCCATACCTTGTGGTGTCATGTAACAAAAGTTTTCAGTTATTGCCTTAGGCATGCTCTGTTCAAGAGTATTATATTGCAGATTAATATGATAAACATATTATTCCATGTTTAAAATCCTTTCACAGGGTAAGTACTGCTATTATGTTGCCCTGAAGTTTGCTTGTTTCCATGGGGATGGCTTCAAATGCTTTGTAAAAGCTTTTGCATTATACTGTGCACTGCTTCAGAAGTCATGTGACTCTGCCCCCTACCGTGCACAAGTGCATTCTGCTGAGACTTTGTCCTACATAGCATCTTCCATATATGGAAATGGCCATTGGGGGAGCTTGCTGCAAAAAAACTATGGCTGAATTAAAGGGGTTAATGGGGGGGGGGTTAAAACATAAAGATTTGCAGGTAAGCTTTGGCTGCATTATTTATTTACTAACTTATGTTAGTTTGTACCATTTCATGTCTCTTACTCTATTAGACACTTGATAAGTCTTTCTCACCTTACGTTCAGTTTTTGGCATTAGGTTGTGACTTTCCTTTGAAAAATCACCATTTCTGCTTCTCCCCTTCAGCATCATTCTGATACAAGAGGCTGAAGATGGTGTTCCTGAGATGGACTGTTCTGCTCCCAGCGCTTATTTTCCTTCCTGGACCTTCCTCTGCATTTTTTGGCTGGTTTAGTCGCAAGTTGTCAAGTCGTTCATCTAGCGTCAATACTGAGCCCACCCAAGCTCTGGATCCCAAGTCCCTTCCCAGTGCCCAGTTTGAGATGACGACAACTGATGAGAAGTTCCTGGCAGAAGCAAAGCAGTTTGAGCTTTCCCCGCTAGACAGCTGCCATTATAAGGTGCGAATGATGCTCCCATCCTATGGGGAAGCAAGTACTAATCTTACACAAAACTTATGCCATAGAATCAGACCTTGACAAATACTAGTCATCCTGGCGCCTAGGAACTGGCTCCTGGTAGTGAACGGGCATTATACCCCTTGCGCATCTGTGCAGGTGCCTCACAGACTATGCTTCTGCCAGACTGCAGTGGGCACGTGCATCAACCTTCCTTCTGCCAATACTTAGTGATGGTGAATCCTAGCATTTAAAAAACGCTAGGATTTACCAGCGCTAAAAATAAATGCGATCTTAAAGGGATATGATCCCAATTTTTTTTTCTTTCATGATTCAGGTAGAGCAGCAATTTTAAGCAACTTTCTAATTTACTCCTATTAATTTTCTTTGTTCTCTTAGTATCTTTATTTAAAAAAGCAGGAATGTAAGCTTAGGAGACGGCCCATTTTTTTTTTTGTCCAGTGCTCTGGGTAGCGCTGATTGGTGACTAAATGTAGCCACCAATAAGTGAGCGCTACTCAGGTGCTGAGGCAAAATGCTTACATTCCTGCTTTTAAATAGATAGCAAGAGAACAAAGAAAAATTGATAATCGGAGTAAATTAGAAAGTTGCTTAAAATCAAATGCTCTATCTGAATCATGAAATAAAAACTATTCCTATCCTTTTAACTAATCAGTTTAATTTTTTTTTTGTTAAAACTACCTTTTTTTCTTTGCTGCTTATATTCTTGCTAAACAAACACATTTTTTTCAATAATGTGACAATTCCACTTCTTGGCCAATAACAGCGCTAGCCGTAAAGAGCTGTCCTGTATGCGTACATGGCTGTTAGCTAAGTGGAAAAATTAGCGTTTCTTGTGGGTTAGTAGTTTAGCAAGAAGACGGCGTCAAAAAAGGAAAAAAGTAGTTTTGACTGACTTGGGGTCACGTTAATTTTTAGTGCTGGTAAATACTATTTTTAAAACACTAAGGTTTACCATCACTTTAAATTCCTTGTGCTGGGTACAGCTGAAGGACCTGAAATGATACAGGGCAATTAAGGGGTTAAATTGCTGTGACACATCATGCAAGGGTGCAATTGCTCCTTAAAGGGACCATTTAGTCAAAATGACCATTTCATGATTCAAATAGGACATGCAATTTTAAATGACTTTCCTGTCTGTTAGGTTGTGAACCAGCTTAGAGCTTCTTGTACAGAGATGTCCGAGGAGGAGATAGCAAAGCTTGGGGTTTCCCTGTTCAACTGCCAGGCAGAGGTGGAGAAGCGCAAGACCTTTCCTTGTACTGAAGACATGGTAAGTACTCTTCAGAAGCCGAAGAGTCAATGCACAACTTTGTTCCTCAGGGGCGTGTCAGATGCAAGAGCAGCTGCAGGCTATCTAAGCTGCCACAATACTGCTGCTGTTTTTGCCTTGCACAGGTGACATTACTGAAGACTCATGTCCAGGCAACAATAATGTGGTCATTAGTATTGCAGGCAGCTTTGCCAGGGAAGGGCCCAAGCTCCTATTAACCCCTTTCAGCCCTTTCTAATCCCAGCTGTTACCAGCTCTAACATGAAACCTTTCTTACAGTGGGATCTAGCTATAATCTATCCTCATGTCACACTATGTACACACGTCTGCTAGATACCGCTGGAGGGGAACTCGTACGGATGGCTGTTAGCATAGTGTGCGTGTCCTGAGTGTCTGCTCAGTTCCTCATGTCACACTATGTACACACGTCTGCTAGATACCGCTGGAGGGGAACTCATACGGATGGCTGTTAGCATTGTGTGCTTGTCCTGAGTGTCTGCTCAGTTCCTCCTCATGTCACACTATGTACACACGTCTGCTAGATACCGCTGGAGGGGAACTCGTACGGATGGCTGTTAGCATTGTGTGCTTGTCCTGAGTGTCTGCTCAGTTCCTCATGTTACACTATGTACACACGTCTGCTAGATACCGCTGGAGGGAAACTCGTACGGATGGCTGTTAGCATTGTGTGCTTGTCCTGAGTGTCTGCTCAGTTCCTCCTCATGTCACACTATGTACACACGTCTGCTAGATACCGCTGGAGGGGAACTCGTACGGATGGCTGTTAGCATTGTGTGCTTGTCCTGAGTGTCTGCTCAGTTCCTTATGTTACACTATGTACACAAGTCTGCTTAATACCGCTGGAGGGGAACTCGTACGGATGGCTGTTAGCAATGTGTGCTTGTCCTGAGTGTCTGCTCAGTTCCTCATGTTGTAAACACTGTTTTGTGCTAGTGATTGACAGGAAGCTAGCTAGCCAACACTGCTTAAAGGGATATGAAACCCCAAATGTTTCTTTCATGATTCAGAATACAATTTTTACAAGTTAACAATTTACTTCTGTTATAAATTTGCTTTGCTCTCATTTTGTTGAAGAGATCTAGGTTGTTTAAAACCTTAATTTGCATCATGAAGGAAAAAATTTGGCTTTTATGTCCCTTTAAAGGGACAGATGGAGAGATATGTTAATACAGGCTCTAACGTGCTGTCCCGTAACAACATCTAAGGATGGGGGGTGCTTTTGTTTTCCAAAAACCTTTTATTTGATAAAAATGTCAACTACAATGGTTTAGTTACAAATATTTACGGTCTCTCTGAGATAAATATTGTTTGCCGACGATTCATAAGAGCAGTAAGGTCAAAATTACTTTCACTATTCAGATAGAGCATGTCATTTTATCAACTTTATAGTTTACTTTTGTTATCTAATTTGCTTTGTTCTTTTGGGCTACTTTGTCATACCTAGGTAGGCTCAGGGGCAGCAATGCTGTACTGGTAGCTAGCTGCTGATTGGCTGAACCAAAAACAATTATTTTTTACTCGATACATTTCTAATAGCATCTATCCCACTAGTATGTGACATTGATTGTCCCACAAAACGTCAACTACTTAACTAGGTAAATGGAAATATTGGTGAATATAGACTCAGCCACAATTGGACATTGAGCTTATGCACCTCTATAAACTACTAGTGGGATAGATGTCATAAAATGTATTCAGATAAAGTAATGTTCGTTCAAAAACAACAATTTATGATAGAACTTTTAGATATTTTATTTCAGGATTCAGAGTATAGCAATGGTGTCCATCACCCCTACCTTTGACAATATTTTTATGTACTGGTGTGAGGAAAGATTCGTTTTTGCGACTGAACTATTTCTTCTATATGGCACCACTTGGTGACGCTATATAGACAATTAACTAATGATTAATACAAGAGATTGAACAGAAAGGGAAACTATATAAGCACTCATTTGAGACAGTGAAAAAATGAGGTTGGGTAAAGAAGTCACACACATTTAAAATATACATCTTTATTAGAACACGATTAAAAATGGGTGATATTTAAAACTAAAATGCTAGCAGCTAATAAATCCAGTTAAATAACTGGTATAATACAGGTAAGTACTGGTGGCCTGATAGAGTTAACCAAATATTGACTCAGGGCAGCATAGTGTGTCATATACAGTGTTTAAAATAATTCTGTTATAATTACCATTAGGATATCTAGATATATCAACAGTACCACTATGTCATAAAAAGTGTTCACATGTTTGTGATAGACATGTGCACTTAAATACTTATATAGATATCACCTTCAGTTGCCAGTGATAGTTATCGTTATATCCTTATATTAGAGTGTGGGTATTATTTTCTTTAGTTAAAGGGATACTGAACCCAAATTTTCTTTCATGATTCAGATAGAGCATGCAATTTTAAGCAACTTTCTAATTTACTTCCTTTATCAATTTTTCTTAGTTCTCTTGCTATCTTTATTTGAAAAAGAAGGCATCTAAGCTAAAGCCAGCAAATTTTTTGTTGAGAACCATGGACAGCACTTGTTTATTGGTGCTGTCCAATCAGCAAGGACAACCCAGGTTGTTCACCAAAAATGGGCTGGCATCTAAACTTACATTCTTGCTTTTCAAATAAACATACCAAGAGAATGAAGACGATTTGATAATAGGCGTAAATTAGAAAGTTGCTTAAAATTTCTTTAAATATAGCAGCACCAGTATAAGGCCAAATACCTTCTCTCTATATCAGATTGCACTATTGATGCTTAAAATATTACATTTGTGAGAGGTTCAAGTATATTGTCCTGTTAGAGTAGCGACTCAATGGGACCTGACCCGGCCACAAAGCCGTTTGTTACATTTATTGCTGAAATGATTTCCTTTGTTACATTGTATTACCACTATTCAAGGACTATTAGATTCTCTTGATTAAAGAGCAGAGTTCTCATATGTTGAAAATTTTGCATTTATTACTTGTTTATAAATCAACAGTATATTTGGTCTTGTGATTGTACAACATTAGGTGTTAGCCCTTGTAGTACTCAATGCCTGCTGATAGTTTGATGCTAAAGTTATAATACAATACTACAGCTAAAATGTCATACCAGCGTGAAACATCCGCAACCGCACTATAATGTAATTTTGAGTTAAACTCTCCTGCATATTTAAAGTAAACTGCCGTATAACAAAGTACGGCATAAGCGCCATCAACTAAGTATCAGTTAACCACTTAAAATGTTGTTGTACAATCACAAGACTAAATATACTGTTTTATAATCATGTGATAAATGATAAATTTTCAGCATATATGAGAACTCTGCTCTTTAATCGAGAGAATCGAATAGTGGTAATGCAATGTAACAAAGGAAATAATTTCAGCAATAAATGTAACAAACGGCTAGAACCTTTTGTGGCACGGTTATATTCAGGTCCTATTGAGCCGCTACTCTAACAGGACAATATACTTGAACCTCATACAAATGTAATATTTTAAGCATCAATAGTGACTACGTGTCCATTTTAGGACATCCTTGCTCACTCCTGCAAAACTCCCTCCTCCCTCCTTTAAAACTCCATGCTCCCTCTTGAAAAACTCACTTTCTCCCCCCTCCTGTAAATCTCCCTCCTCCATCCTCAAACTCTATGCTACCTCCCTGAAAACATCATTGTACCTCAGTTATCAGATGTCAGGTATCGGACATCAGGACTTGGGTGTCAGACATCGGGTTGAAAAAATATCTGTTCATAAAGTATTTGCATTTTTTCCATCAGGCAATCATATAATCCTTCAACTATCAATGCCGTCCTATTCTATTTTTTCTAAAATATTAGCTATCCACAGTCGGCTTATATAGCGCAATCATAACTTTTTTTTTTTATGTTATTTGTTATTGTAAAGATTTATGAAAAAATAAATATATATTTGTTATATTTCAAAAATATACATTTTAGCTTGTAGTATATAAACTCCTGAACAGATATATATCACAACATTTAAAAAATGTACATGGATGGCTTTGATATTTCATGGATTGTGTTGTGATATTGTGCTATGCCTGAGCTATGATGTTTGATGCATGAGAACGGAGGCAGTTTGTTAGGAGGCAGTTTGTTAGGAGGCAGTTTGTTAGGAGGCAGTACCGTTTTTTATTTGTTTTTTTTAGGAGGGAATATGGGTTGTTGATTGACAGAGATGCAGAGGAGAATGGACGCTCACTAATCTCTCCTAAGAAACTTTGTTAGTTCTCATGCATCAGGCATAGCACAATATCAAAGCCATCCTTGTACATTTTTTAAATGTTGTGATGTATATCTGTTCAGGAGTTTATATACTTCAAGCTAAAATGTATTTTTTTTAAATATAACAAATATATTATTTTTTCGTAAATCTTTACAATAACAAATATAACATATAAAAAAAGTTATGATTTCGCTATATAAGCTTCTGACTGTGGATAGCTAATATTTTAGAAAAAATATTATAGGATGGCATGGATAGTTGAAGGATTATATGGTTGCCTGATGAAAAAAATGCAAATACATTATGTACACATTTTTTCAACTTGACGTTTGACGTCTGACACCATATGGAGTTTTCATGGAGGTAGCATAGTTTTAGAGGGAGGAGTAAGGATGTCCTAAAATGGACACCGTAAGGACAATATACTTGAACCTCTCACAAATGTAATATTTTAAGCATCAATAGTGCAATCTGATATAGAGAGAGAGTATTTGGCCTTATACTGGTGCAACTATATTTAACTACAGAATATAATACCCACTCTAATATAAGGATATAACGAGAACTATAACTGGTAACTGAAGGTGATATCTATATAAGTATTTAAGTGCACATGTCTATCACAAACATGTGAACACTTTTTATGACATATAGTGGTACTGTTGATATATCTAGATATCCTAATGGTAATTATAACAGAATTATTTTAAACACTGTATATGACACACTATGCTGCCCTGAGTCAATATTTGGTTAACTCTATCAGGCCACCAGTACTTACCTGTATTATACCAGTTATTTAAATGGATTTATTAGCTGCTAGCATTTTAGTTTTAAATATCACCCATTTTTAATCTTGTTCTAATAAAGATTTATAATTTAAATTTGTGTGAATTCTTTTCCCCACCTCATTTTTTTTTTTCACTCTAAAGTCTCAAATGAGTGCTTATATAGTATCCTTCTGTTCAATCTCTTGTATTGATCATTAGTTAATTGTATTTTATGCTTAGCACCTATACCACAGATTATAATCTATATTTTGAGGCCAATGTGACCTTATCTGTATGGTAAAGAGACTTTTTATTTATATTAAGTGGTGCCATCATCCTATTTTCTCTTGCTATATAGACAATATATTCTAATGGCATTTGGTGGGGTGAAGTTGGGTCCCTTGAATAATTTATAGATGTACTTAACACTAGTTCTGGTTCATTAGATTCACTCTTGTTTGGAGTGAGAAGAGTATCCGGTTCTGTGACACTAAGGTGTATAAACAAAATGGTATCCATGTGGCAGATCAGTTTTGGAAGGAAACTGACTGCTTTATTCTGCTCACCCACTATCCCTAATATGGTCTTTACCAAGAAGTCCATTATTGTTAGTTAGGATAGTGAAGGATGAGGTGGTTGGCACTAGTAGATGGAACCAGGACGACCTTTTTAGTAAAGGTTATCCTACCCCAGTAATTGAGAACAGTATTAGAGATGTGTAACATGTCAGGCTATGCAGAAATCTTTTCAAATCCAGGAAATTTGGTAATGATATTTATTTCAGAGTTGTTCAATGCATTAAGCCCTAGAAGTTATGTATAATTAAACACTGGCATATATTCAGGGATAGTAATCCTGGGGTAGATATTTTCTAATTTCCCCCCCCCCCTCCCCCATGCCAGTTTTCTTCCCCCCAGTTAGAGGTGAGCTAGTGAGGGCAGATGTGGGTAGTTTGAAGCAAAAAGATTGGGTATAGTACCTCTATGAACAATGGCTCTTTCCCTTGTTTAGGCTGTTTGAGTAGTAGTCTGATAAATGGTGGCACCTTTTACTGTCCTAGAACTGGAAAGTGTGGCATGATATATATTGGAGAAACAAAGGATCTGTGAAAGAATAGTTTAAAACAAATCCAATATTGGAAAGATCAAGATGCTCCAGGTTGTAAGAGGGAGTTTCTTTTGAATGAGAAGCTTTTACTGAATTTAACAATTATGCCAAAGGGATTAGGAATGGAATTTTTCCATAAAAAAAAACTTTTTGCCCTATATCTATACAATGTTGTATTCTGTTTAATTATTCTTGTGAACACTATGGGGAGCGTCTTCCACTGAAGTTCTTCTGTGGTGTTTATGGGTTAAAATGCGTGGATAAATGCACCTGTGTAAGGTATTTTAAGGTGATTTCAAATCTGCAACTTATAGGACATGAATAAGGCCTTGCTCCCTAAAACGTAGTCCCTTTGTACCGGTTTCTTTTTGAAGAAAGTATGTAACTCCTAAGTGGTGCTTCCAATTTGCATTTGTTTTTTTTTTTGTTTTTTAAAGTTTATTTATATCAAAGACAAAGAAATTTACATCGGTATTAATTGCACAATATAACAGACAAGTGACACAATAAATAAGGGAAAGGTGTACATGCATAATTGGATAAATGACAATATGTGCAAATACTGTATATGGAAGAATAAATGAGTAAATAAGTAATTAATATGCCCGTATATCAATACACATCCTACAAAAACCTAAGGTTGGGCACATACGTGAATATAAAAAGTGCATAGGGTAAATCCGTAACTCCTATCCGTGGACTAGTTCTTACGTCTTTGTTGTTTTATTCTTTTACTCCCAGCCCCCCCCCCCCCCCCGAACAACTGGAACACTCTGGTAGCAAGACAGACCAAACAAAACCAAGACGAAACAGAACAAGACAAACACAAAAAAAAAAAAAAAAAAAAAATAGGGAAAAAGGCCCTTATCTCTCCTCTCAACCCCTCTCCCCCCCTCCTCCGCCAACTCAGTCGCTATCGTCCGCCCATTCTCCAGGGAAATGACCTGCCAAGATGTGCATCTGCACAAATTCGGAGTTTCTAAATGGCTTAATCAGCTTTTTTTGCTGTGAAACGGGCAGAGATCTTACAAAAATCTCCCATTTTTTTAAAAAAACCCGCTAGGTATTTCTCTTGTGGGTATGGTACATTAAACTGCTCTGTTATAAATTGGCTACGCAGGGCCATTTTGAATTGAGCCATTGTAGGTGCAACAGATGCTTTCCATGATTTAAAAATTAGATTACGTGCTGTTAATATAATAGTATTTATCAAGCTATAGTTCTTAATTCTGCCCTGAAATTTAACCAGAAAGAAGACCTCTATTGGAATTATTTTATGATCTAGTTTCAGAACCACCGTCATCCAAAATATGATTTTTCCCCAGTATTGGCTTACTTTAGGGCAGCTCCATAAACAATGGAATATATCCGCCCCTGTAGAAGAGCATCTAGAGCAGATTACTCTTGTTTTGTACCATTTAGATAGAACCTCAGGAGTAAGGTATCTCTGCAACCCAATTTTTATCTGTGATTCCCTCCATGATGTCGGGACCCAGCTCTGTTGTATTATTTTAAAACTTCCCACAATAATCTGCTCGTTTATATCCGGGAATTGACTACTCCACCTAACAACCATCTCACTTACTTGTAGATTAGACACTTTCTGGTTTAAAAATAGGTACAAGGGGGAAACTGCGTATCTACCTGCCGCATAAGCGGAGATCAAAGTCTGCAGTTCACCCATGGACCAGTTATTCCCATATTTCATGCAGAGCTCCTGTAAAAAGTGTCTAACTTGGAGATAGGCGTAAAACTCACGCGCTCCTAGATCAAATCTAGTGGCAATCTCTTGGAATAGTAATGGGTAACCCCTTATATCTTGTATTTGCCCCACTGTTTGGAGACCCTTAGACTCCCAATCCTTGAATATCTGATTAGAGAGACCGGGACCGAATTCAGGGTTACCAACTATAGGAAGATATTGCGAGACATAAGGCGAGTTACCCACTTCAGAGCACAATTTTTGCCAGGCCCCAATGACATTCTTAAAAGTACCTAGATAAAATATATTAGAGGGAATTGAAGTGAGAGGACAGTGTAGCAGGGCCTTCAACTGAAAGGGAGCCACAATCTTAGATTCCCAGATAAACGAGGAGATTTGTTCTTTCCCCGTTAACCAGTCCAATGCAAATCTAGCCAAAATAACCAAATTGTATGTTTGGACATTTGGAAGCGCTAAACCGGCTGATACCTTGGAATTCATTAGCCTATAGGAGGCGATCCGCGGTCTCTTGCCGTTCCACAAAAACTTGGAGCAGGCCTTATTATATATAGTGATATCTTTCTTATGCAGAAACCATGGAATATTTTGCAGAATATAAAGAAGTTTTGGAAAGATGACTGATTTAATTAGGGTCACCTTAGCAGATAGAGATATCGGAAGCATGGACCAGTCCTCCAGCTTTTTCTTACAGGACTCCATCACGATCCTATGATTTAGCCTGTACCACTCCTCCGAATTGCTGGATAATCGTAAGCCAAGATATGTAATCTGAGAGACTTCTTGAAAAGGATGAATAATGTCCAGTGCGGGATTCTTGCATAGCCACAATAATTCTGATTTAGACATGTTAATCTTAAATCCAGAAATTTCTCCAAACTCTAGAACAATACTCTGAAAAGTAGGCAGGGAAACCTCAAGGTTAGACAGAAAAACCAGGAGGTCATCTGCATAGAGTAAAAGTACCAGCTTCTCCCCCGCCAGGGAAATCCCATCCATTTCTTGCCGTAATCTGATAGCCAATGGTTCAACACTAAGGTTGAACAGAAAGGGTGAGAGTGGACAGCCCTGTCTAGTCCCTCTAAATAGGCCAAAACATTGAGTAGATATATTATTAATAATCACCGCAGAAGAAGGTACGCTATAAATTAAGCGTATATAGTTGTTAAAAGATCCCGAGAAACCAAATTGATCCAGCGTAGAAAATAGATGATCCCAGCTTACCCTATCAAAGGCCTTCTCTGCATCAACCGTTAAGATGGCCTTGTCTATGCTCTCACGGAATTCCATAGCCTTATGCCTGTTCCAAAAAAATTCAATCAAAATTAATAATTTCCTCATATTCCTTACGGGATTGCGCCCAGGCATAAAACCAGATTGATTCTCATGAACTAAATTGTCCATATGGGGTTTCAGTCGTGCCGCTACTATAGCTGCGAGCAGTTTATAGTCGGTATTTAAAACCGAGATAGGCCTGAAAGAGCTTGGCAGCTCGGGATCCTTGCCCTTTTTTAGAATCAATGAAATATTTGCCGCTGTAAAAGAAGCAGAGCATTTCGTATTTTCCAATTTGCATTTGTGATACCTACCAGCTCCAGCAGGTGGCACCCATGCCAGTTTCCTGCAAGGACACTTAAAGGGACATAATACTCATATGCTAAATCACTTGAAACTGATGCAGCATAACTGTAAAAAGCAGACAGGAAAATATCACCTGAACATCTCTATGTAAAAAAGGAAGATATTTTACCTCAATTTCCTTAGCTCACCAGAGTAAGTGCTGTGTAAAGTTATACTTCAGCTGCTGTTCAGCTACAGGTAAAAAAGGAAGAAATGAACAGCAGCCAATTGGCATCAACAGTGCTGAGGTCATGAACTGTTTTACTGTGATCTCATGAGATTGCACTTAACTCTCATGAGATTTCATAGTAAACCTCCTTAAAGGGCCATTATACACTCATTTGTTCTTTGCATACATGTTTTGTAGATCTATTTATAAAGCCCATAAAGTTTTGTGTTTTTTATAAATGTATAATTTTCCTTATTTTTAAAGAACATTGCTCTGATTTTCAGACTCATAACCAAGCCCCAAAGTTTTATTTGAATACAGTCAGCTACCTACTCCAGCTTGCTCCTGTTTGTGTAAAGGGTCTTTTCATATGTAAAAGAAGGGGGAGGGGGGGAGTGTCTTATTTCCCACTTGCAGTGGGCTTTTCAACAGAGCTAAACTGAAAGCTTCTAAGTAAGTTTTTTTTAAACAGTTTTATACTGGATTTTTATATCCGTATCTGCATCTTATTCTTTATAGTAGTGTCTATTACATGCAGTTATATGAAAATGAGTGTATACTGTCCCTTTAAACTGAATAGGGAAATAACATGAGTCACTCCCTTGTCAATCCTGGGACAGGCATACTGATTTTCTGCTTAAAGTCCTTTACAATGGTGTGCGAATACTTTGGACATTTTGAGGTAAAATATCTTTCTTTTTTACATAGATGTTCAGGTGATATTTTCTAATCAGCTTTTTACAGCTATGCTGCATCACTTTCAAGTGTTTAAACATTTGGGTATCATGGCCCTTTAAGTTGAACCTTCTTAGGGCCCTGAACGGACCCACTGGTTCTGTCTTGGACAGACCAAATGTGTTTTAAAGTGGAAATTAAAAAGGTTTTTGCGTTCTGAAGTGTTTCAGTTTTGTAGTTTTCAAAAGATTTTAAACAGTTTATCTTTCCCGGTCTGTTTACATAATTTTTTTGTTTTCTTTTTCTATAGACGCTAGCAGAATGTACAAGCTCCATGGACCCAGATACCTGGAACGCTTATCATATAGTCAGTAACCGAGCACGCTCAGTGTGCTACGCAACACGCCAGCTTCACTTCAGGCGGAGCACTGAACTCACGGTCAACACACTGGTTTCAACTGCCATGAGTCAACTGGAAGCCATGCAGCTGCTTAAGGTACCAAATTACCTGAGGTAGGAGGGTGGTCATGTTTGTGAGAATCATACATGAGATTGTTTCTTTCATGTAATTAGCAAGAGTCCATGAGCTAGTGACGTATGGGATATACATTCCTACCAGGAGGGGCAAAGTTTCCCAAACCTTAAAATGCCTATAAATACACCCCTCACCACACCCACAATTCAGTTTTACAAACTTTGCCTCCGATGGAGGTGGTGAAGTAAGTTTGTGCTAGATTCTACGTTGATATGCGCTCTGCAGCAAGTTGGAGCCCGGTTTTCCTCTCAGCGTGCAGTGAATGTCAGAGGGATGTGAGGAGAGTATTGCCTATTTGAATGCAGTGATCTCCTTCTACGGGGTCTATTTCATAGGTTCTCTGTTATCGGTCGTAGAGATTCATCTCTTACCTCCCTTTTCAGATCGACGATATACTCTTATATATACCATTACCTCTGCTGATTCTCGTTTCAGTACTGGTTTGGCTTTCTACTACATGTAGATGAGTGTCCTGGGGTAAGTAAATCTTATTTTCTGTGACACTCTAAGCTATGGTTTGGCACTTTGTTTATAAAGTTCTAAATATATGTATTCAAACATTTATTTGCCTTGACTCAGAATGTTAAACTTTCCTTATTTTTCAGACAGTCAGTTTCATATTTGGGATAAATGCATTTGTTTCAATCATTTTTTCTTACCTTAAAAAATTTGACTTTTTCCCTGTGGGCTGTTAGGCTCGCGGGGGCAGAAAATGCTTCATTTTATTGCGTCATTCTTGGCGCGGACTTTTTTGGCTCAAAATTTTTTTTCTGTTTCCGGCGTCATACGTGTCGCCGGAAGTTGCGTCATTTTTTGACGTTTTTTTGCGTCAAAAATGTCGGCGTTCCGGATGTGGCGTCATTTTTGGCGCCAAAAGCATTTAGGCGCCAAATAATGTGGGCGTCTTTTTTGGCGCTAAAAAATATGGGCGTCATTTTTGTCTCCACATTAATTAAGTCTCATTATTTATTGCTTCTGGTTGCTAGAAGCTTGTTCACTGGCATTTTTTTCCCATTCCTGAAACTGTCATTTAAGGAATTTGATCAATTTTGCTTTATATGTTGTTTTTTTCTTTTACATATTGCAAGATGTTCCACGTTGCAACTGAGTCAGAAGATACTTCAGGAAAATCACTGCACAGTGCTGGAGCTACCAAGCTAAGTGTATCTGCTATAAACTTTTGGTATCTGTTTCTCCAGCTGTTATTTGTATTGCATGTCATGTCAATCTTATTAATGCAGATAAAATTTCCTTTAGTACTGTTACATTACCTGTTGCTGTTCCGTCAACATCTAATTTTCAGAGTGTTCCTGATAACAGAAGAGATTTTTTTTTTAAATCCATTAAGAAGGCTATGTCTGTTATTTCTCCTTCTAGTATACATAAAAGTCTTTTAAAACTTCTCTTTTTTTCAGATGAATTTTTAAATGAACATCATCATTCTGATACTGATAATGGTTCTTCTGGTTCAGAGGTTTCTGTCTCAGAGGTTGATGCTGATAAATCTTTGTATTTGTTCAAGATGGAATTTATTCGTTCTTTACTTAAAGAAGTGTTATTTGCATTAGAAATAGAGGATTCTGGTCCTCTTGATACTAAATGTAAACGTTTAAATAAGGTTTTTAAATCTCCTGTAGTTATTCCAGAAGTGTTTTATCTCCCTGATGCTATTTCTGAAGTAATTTCCAGGGAATGGAATAATTTGGGTAATTTATTTACTCCTTCTAGACGTTTAAGCAAATTATATCCTGTGCCATCTGACAGATTAGAGTTTTTTGGGACAAAAATCCCTAAGGTTATGGGGTTGTCTCTACTCCTGCTAATGTACTACTATTCCTACGGCAGATAGTACTTAATTTAAGGATCCTTTAGATAGGAAAATTGAATCCTTTCTAAGAAAAGCTTCCTTATGTTCAGGTAATCTTCTTAGACCTGCTATATTTTTAGCGGATGTTGCTGCAGCTTCAACTTTTTGGTTAGAAGCTTTAGCGCAACAAGTAACAGATCATAATTTTATAGCATTATTCTTATTCTATAACATGCTAATAATTTTATTGGTGATACCATCTTTTGATATCATTAGAGTTGATGTCAGGTATATGCCTCTAGCTATTTTAGCTAGAAAAGCTTTATGGATTAAACTTGGAATGCTGACATGTCTTCTAAGTCAACTTTGCTTTCCCTTTCTTTCCAGGGTAAATAATCATTTTCGTTCCTTTCCTCACAACAAGGAACAAAAGCCTGATCCTTCATCCTCAGGAGCGGTATCAGTTTGGAAACTATTTCCAGTTTGGAATATATCCAAGCCTTATAGAAACCTATAGCCAGCTCCTAAGTACCTATGAAGGTGCGGCCCTTATTCCAGCTCAGCTGGTATGGGGCAGATTACGTTTTCTTCAAAGAAATTTGGATCAATTCCGTTCTTAATCTCTGGTTTCAGAAACATTGTTTCAGAAAGGTACAGAATTGGCTTCAAGTTAAGGCCTCCTGCTAAGAGATTCTTTTTTTTCCCGTGTCCCAGTTAACACAGCAAAGGCTCAGCATTTCTGAAATGTGTTTCAGATCTAGAGTTGGCTGGAGTATTTATGCCTGTTCCAGTTCTGGAATAGGGGCTGGGGTTTTATTTTATCTCTTCATTGTACCAAAGAAGGTCAATTCCTTCAGACCAGTTCCGGATCTATCATTATTGAATCGTTATGTTAGGATACCAACATTCAAGATGGTTACTGTAGGACTATCCTGCCTTTTGTTTAGCAAGGGCATTATATGTCTACAATAGATTTACAGGATGTGTATCTGCATATTCCGATTCATCCAGATCACTTTTAGTGTCTGAGATTCTCTTTTTAGACAAGCATTACCAGTTTTGTGGCTCTACCGTTTGGCCTAGCCTCAGTTCCAAGAATTTTTTTCAAAGGTTCTCGGTGCCCTTCTTTCTGTAATCAGAGAATAGGGTTTTGGTATTTCCTTATTTGGACGATATCTTGGTACTTGCCCAGTCTTCTCATTTTCGAAGAATCTCATACGAATAGACTTGTGTTGTTCTTCAAGTTCATGGTTGGAGGATCAATTTACCAATCAGTTCATTGATTCCTCAGACAAGGGTAACCTTTTTAGGTTTCTAGATAAATTCAGTGTCTATGACTCTGTCCTTGTCAGACAGGAGAAGTTTAACATTGATATCAGCTTGTCAAAACCTTCAGTCACAATCATTCCCTTTGGTAGCCTTATGCATGGAAATGTTGGGTCTTAGGACTGCCGCATCAGATGCGATCTCCTTTGCTCGTTTTCACATGCGACCTCTTCAGCTCTGTATGCTGAACCAATGGTGCAGGGATTACTCAAAGATATCTCAATTAATATCTTTAAACCGATTTTACGACCCTCTCTCTGACATGGTGGACAGATCACCATCGTTTAGTTCAGGGGGCTTCTTTGTTCTTCCGACCTGGACTATAATCTCAACAGATGCAAGTCTTACAGGTTGGGGAGCTGTGTGGGGGTATCTGACGGCACAAGGGGTTTGGGAATCTCAGGAGGTGAGATTTCCGATCAATATTTTGGAACTCCGTGCAATTTTCAGAGCTCTTCAGTCTTGGCCTCTTCTGAAGAGAGAGTTGTTCATTTGTTTTCAGATAGACAATGTCACAACTGTGGCATACATCAATCATCAAGGAGGGACTCACAGTCCTCTGGCTATGAAAGAAGTATCTCGAATTTTGGTTTGGGCGGAATCCAGCTCCTGTCTAATCTCTGCGGTTCATATCCCAGGTATGGACAATTGGAAAGCGGATTATCTCAGTCGCCAAACGTTGCATCCGGGCGAATGGTCTCTTCACCCAGAGGTATTTCTTCAGATTGTTCAAATGTGGGAACTTCCAGAAATAGATCTGATGGCTTCTCATCTAAACAAGAAACTTCCCAGGTATCTGTCCAGATCCCGGGATCCTCAGGCGGAGGCAGTGGATGCATTATCTCTTCCTTGGAAGTATCATCCTGCCTATATCTTTCCGCCTCTAGTTCTTCTTCCAAGAGTAATCTCCAAGATTCTGAAGGAATGCTCGTTTGTTCTGCTGGTAGCTCCGGCATGGCCTCACAGGTTTTGGTATGCGGATCTTGTCCGGATGGCCTCTTGCCAACCGTGGACTCTTCCGTTAAGACCAGACCTTTTGTCTCAAGGTCCTTTTTTCCATCAGGATCTGAAATCCTCAAATTTAAAGGTATGGAGATTGAACGTTTGATTCTTGGTCAAAGAGGTTTCTCTGACTCTGTGATTAATACTATGTTATAGGCTCGTAAATCTGTATCCAGAGAGATATATTATAGAGTCTGGAAGACTTGTATTTCTTGGTGTCTTTCTCATCATTTTTCTTGGCATTCTTTTAGAATACCGAGAATATTACAGTTTCTTCAGGATGGTTTGGATAAAGGTTTGTCCGCAAGTTCCTTGAAAGGTCAAATCTCTGCTCTTTCTGTTCTTTTTCACAGAAAGATTGCTATTCTTCCTGATATTCATTGTTTTGTACAAACTTTGGTTCGTATAAAGCCTGTCATTAAGTCAATTTCTCCTCCTTGGAGTTTGAATTTGGTTCTGGGGGCTCTTCAAGCTCCTCCATTTGAACCTATGCATTCATTGGATATTAAATTACTTTCTTGGAAAGTTTTGTTCCTTTTGGCCATCTCTTCTGCCAGAAGAGTTTCTGAATTATCTGCTTTCTTGTGAGTCTCCTTTTCTGATTTTTCATCAGGATAAGGCGGTGTTGCGAACTTCTTTTGAATTTTTACCTAAGTTGTGAATTCCAACAACATTAGTAGAGACATTGTGGTTCCTTCATTATGTCCTAATCCTAAGAATTCTAAGGAGAAATCGTTGCATTCTTTGGATGTTATTAGAGCTTTGAAATATTATGTTGAAGCTACTAAGTCTTTCCGAAAGACTTCCAGTTTATTTGTTATCTTTTCCGGTTTTAGAAAGGCCAGAAAACTTCTGCCATTTCTTTGGCATCTTGGTTGACTTCTTTAATTCATCTTGCCTATGTTGAGTCGGGTAAGACTCCGCCTCATAGGATTACAGCTCATTCTACTAGGTCAGTTTCTACTTCCTGGGCGTTTAGGAATGAAGCTTCGGTTGATCAGATTTGCAAAGCGGCAACTTGGTCCTCTTTGCATACTTTTACCAAATTCTACCATTTTGTTGTATTTTCTTCTTCTGAAGCAGTTTTTGGTAGAAAAGTACTTCAGGCAGCGGTTTCAGTTTGAATCTTCTGCTTATGTTTTTCATTAAACTTTATTTTGGGTGTGGATTATTTTCAGCAGGAACTGGCTGTCTTTATTTTATCCCTCCCTCTCTAGTGACTCTTGTGTGGAAAGATCCACATCTTGGGTAGTCATTATCCCATACGTCACTAGCTCATGGACTCTTGCTAATTACATGAAAGAAAACATAATTTATGTAAGAACTTACCTGATAAATCCATTTCTTTCATATTAGCAAGAGTCCATGAGGCCCGCCCTTTTTTTGTGGTGGTTATGATTTTTTTGTATAAAGCACAATTATTCCAATTCCTTATTTTATATGCTTTTGCACTTTTTTCTTATCACCCCACTTCTTGGCTATTCGTTAAACTGAATTGTGGGTGTGGTGAGGGGTGTATTTATAGGCATTTTAAGGTTTGGGAAACTTTGCCCCTCCTGGTAGGAATGTATATCCCATACGTCACTAGCTCATGGACTCTTGCTAATATGAAAGAAATGAATTTATCAGGTAAGTTCTTACATAAATTATGTTTATTGTTCCAGGATGGACAAGAGGAGCTTAAGGAGCTGACCTCAGAGTCCCTGCAGAAGGTCGTGAGCAGCCAAAATGAGCTCCTAAACCAGCAGGAGCAACTACAGAACAACCAGGAGAAGATGGAGACCTCAATCAGTGGCAACTTAGAGAAGCTGGCAGAGGAAAAGGCCCTGATTGCCAGCGGTCATCAGCTAGTGGCCCAGCTCATTGAAGGAATCACACAGAAGATGGGTAAAAATGTATTTTATGATCTTAATGTCACCTTTTACTTCCAAGGTTGCATCTTCTCACCATTTCAGTGTTCTACAAGAAACAGATGGTGGTTGATGCTTGTGTGCGCACTGTCATGTTGCATTTAGCATAAAGGACCTCTATAGGACGGGTGATCTAGATGAAGCCAAAGGGACCCTTGTGAGGGCTAGT
The DNA here is from genome assembly GCF_027579735.1 of Bombina bombina. Lineage (NCBI taxonomy): Eukaryota > Metazoa > Chordata > Amphibia > Anura > Bombinatoridae > Bombina > Bombina bombina. Next base: position 1,141,963,598 of record NC_069503.1, on the reverse strand, counting down.
CCCTGAGTTATTTATAGCAGCAGCCACCTAAGGACATACTCTTCATAATCAAGATAAGAGGCAATGTAGTAAAAGGCATAAACCAGGGGATCCAAGTCTTGCGTATCCATGGTACACTTTTTGATATTTAAAGGGATATTCACATTAAAGGCATTTACTTATACATTCATGTGTGTGTAATCAATTTAAAGCTCACTCAAGATATATAGCAGGATTCCTCCAAAAACTAAACACGATTGCAGCCAAAGAAGCCAAGCAGAATGGTGGTAGCCTAAAGGAGTTTGTGTATCTTGGGCATTAGAGCCATAGTTTTGCCATCCCTGATACCTCCATCGGTTTGTATGTTTGTCATCAATGTGCTCTAATAAAGCATTTGGTTTTATCTCACTTTTCACAAGGGGTTATGTTTTTAGCCAGGTTTCCCTACTGGCCCACCCTGACCTTGATGTGGTGTCATGTGACATTCAGCTACCTGTTAATGGGTAACTTGGCATATCGTGAAATAAGTCTGTCCTGGTTTTTAGATTTTTATACTAATCTTAAAACGGTGGACAAACTAAAATTAGTTAAGTGCACAAATTGTATTTTATCTGAGTCTGTATAGTGATTGCTTTAAGAGCTTTTTATTTTTTTAGCACATTAGATTAAATACAATTGGGAGCTGCTTTTATAGACTTTTTGACACCTTACATTAGACTGAGCACATCTGTCGTATGTCCGGTTTGCTGTGTGTTTTTTTTTTTTTTTTGCTTTACTTGTTCACCTATCCAGTTATTTTATAAATATTTGTTTTGGTACATAGGACAGCCTATATAATTGGGTACCATTACATTGCTTCCATTTATCTGTATACAAAAGTAATTGGATATCTTCATGCACATGGCATGATTTTACCTGCACTGGGTGAAACCTGCTTTGAAGTTGGGCACTAGTTATTGCTTAGCTTATTTATTGGATGTTTAGCTAAATGAAACTGGGCTGTAGAGTGCTATTCATGTTTGCTACGTATAAACGTGTTGAACACCTGTTCTTCTGCCATAGAGAATGTGAGCAGTCAGCTGGTGGAGCAGGACACTGAACTACAAAAGGGGCATAAGGCCATACTGGCTGACCTTTCTGAGGTCCGGAGCAGATCTCATGAAGTCTACTCTAAAATAGGTGAGTTCACAGACTTCCTCGCTAATATACTTGGTTATTTTACTGTAAAAAAAGCTCAGTGTTGGGTGTCTGAGATGCTCACACAAAGGTGTAAAGGTTTAGGGGATCTGTACATGAAGCTATGATAAAATATTTTCACAACCAACTGAACATTTATAACCCATTCAGTATATTTGTACTATCACACCTGCAGCAGATTTACAGATAGTATCTACTCCTATTCACTGGTTTACACTGCTGCAATGTCTGTAAACAACACGGTGAATCTTTACCATGACATACTAACATCTCTACACAGAGTAAACTACAACTGAATGACGCAGGCAATTTTGGCATGTTTGCTCATTGTCCACTCAAGTTCACCCATACAAATTATACACACAAACAGGCCTCTCTAGTGATGACCTATATGGGTATTTAGAATAATAAATAGGAATTTAGGGGGGGAGCATTTTTGCAGTTTTCTTTGTAACCATTTCTACAAAACTAGTGTATCTAAAGAAAAATACCTCCAAAAAGACTATTTGCTCCGATTCTCATATGTCTTCAGTTTCCAAGTAATTTATAGGCTAAATACTACAAATATGGAATTATTAAATTGACACTAAAATTCGCTGTGCTTGGACTGTAAACTAAATTAAGCCAGTTACATATTTGTAGAATTTAGACACCCTAGGGTATTTATCTAGAGGAATTTTGACACATTGTTTAACCCTTTTATCGCCAAGGGCAGAACATTTGATTTAGGGGTAAAAACACTAACACATAAAATCAAATTACAAAAATACTTTATTAAAATAAATGTTACTTAATCACTTTACGTGTTCACTGGGGCACAAGGGCAGGGCCAAGAGAAGCCATTGTTAAAGTGATCACATGACTATGGGCCGCTTTTTTTTTTTTGTGCATTGCTGTGGGCTACCCCACTCCTGAGGCATCCAGTGATCGGCTACTGGGGCATGCTAATATCTAGGCTCCAACTACTGTAAAAAAAAGTGCACATTGCAGCATTAAAGCTTAGTCTGGTAAATATACAGTATATCAGACTTTGGCCTCACAGAGCAGTTAAGAGAGACCTAGGTTACAACATGGCCTCGCCCATTACTTTATACAATACTTTACAAATTTGTTTGGTATTTAAACTTATATAAATAAATATGCATATTCTCAAACAAATCTGTTTTCAGTACAGGATTGAGTCTAGCTTTCAATTGCTACTAATGACTTATCTTGCAGAAAGTGACAATACATCAACTCATCGCCAGTTTTGTGTGATGTATCCAGGCTTTTAATAGCTCAGACATTTGTGCTATAATCAGCAAGTGAGACTAACCAGCTTGCTATGCTATAGAAACTGGAATGTGCTTACTAGCGCGTTTTATCCATTTTTCTGAACAGATTGTTTTTGCTTTTATGTTTCCCCCTTTGTTTTGTTTTTTACTTATTTGCCTCTGAGCATACATGGCTTCACTGTGTGATGCTTTAGAAGTTGCATTTGCTTTTGTTCAATAAACTTAACTCTTTTTCGTGCCGGTTTAAATTAGTCTATATCGGAACAAAGTTCCAATGTAAACAAATTGAAATCTTGCAATTGTGCATGCGATCGTGAGATTGATGGGATCGGGTCAGGGGGGCGAGCCTACAACGCTAGGCACACCCACCATGACCTGATCCCATGCAGTAAGCGCCGTTCGTCTGGCATGGAATGTCCGTCTTTAAAAGGTTAGAGGCATTAAACACTGTCATTAGAAGACATTTATATTATGTTGCTCTAGAATAACAGATCAGCAAAGTAAACCTTTTTTTAAAAATATTTTTCAATAGCCAAACGCCACTGAAATTTTGCCTTATTTGGAGGAGACGATTTGGGCTTTAGTCAGCAGACAGCAAGTCTAGGCATGATCATAATAGTATAATACTTTGTTTTGCAGTTATCTAATGTCATTTAGGGACAGGTATGTAGCACAGTTAACCATGAAGTCAGCAGGTGCATTTCATGTTATGAGAATTAGAATTTGCTCAATTTTCAGAGCTACATTACATGAAAAGGGGCAAATAAAAATATATTGCAAAGTGGTTTGTTCATAACTACAAAGTGAAAAATATAGAAGTGTGGAGGGCGCTTAAAGCAAAGGGCTTCAGCAGAGTGTGTGTGAAATATATAGTGAAAAAATAATATAGGGTATGTATGTATTCAGCAACTCAGCCCGTTGCCCCCAGATCTGCCTGGGAGCAAAACAAATAGGGAAATTTACAAAACAATTAATAGAAGGTCTGGCCCTCTCTTGCCAGCACACAGCTAGATCATAAGCAGACTAGAGGAAGGTTTAATCTAGCTGTGTGCTTGGTGGTTTAAATGGAGCAAAGTACCAGGCCCCCTTTGAACACCCATGTGCACAGATACTCAGTATATGTGCATATGCTGCTGTAAAACGGTAACCGAAGCATTTCTGTTAATGGAAATATTGCTAAAATGCTTCTATTAAAGATTGAAACTCACCAATAGGCTTTTCAGTTTTGTCCTCATTTGAAAGGGACAGTAAACACCTTGAGATTTGTATACAACATGTTTAGTTATGAACAAACTAGAGAAAAAGTGTGTTGCGCTACGTCACTCAGTGCCGCTCCTTAGCAACCTTCCACCAGGTTGCCAGGATAAATACAAAGGGAAAAATATAGAAGTGTGGAGGGTGCTTAAAGCAAAGGGCTTCAGCAGAGAGTAAAAATATATATATTAAAAATAGTGAAAAAAATAATATAGGGAAAAAAATATATATATAATTGTATATAAGATATATTAACACAAAAGATTGTTATCCACCGTGAGGATATCTCCATTTTAACAGTGTGGAAATAAGTTTATAACGCAGAAGTGAACGCAGGGAGCAGGCATTGTGCGGCTGTAGGTTAGGGACCCGGGGAGCTGGCACTTGTCTGGCTGTAGGTTGGGGACCCGGGGAGCAAGAAACCTTCATTTGGTCCTGGGCCTATCACTATTTTGCCAAATGCTGTAACTGTCTTCCATATTGCTTTCAATCTAGCTGTGTGCGTGCAGATCTTCTTGAGCTGACTTCTAGATTTTCAAATCTTTTTCACGCCCTGCCTTTTATAAAAGCTGCCATGTTTAAAATGTGCAGGTCATGTGTATGACCAGCTTCACATGTTTCCATAGATGTTACGCTTAAAGGGACACTGAACACAACTTTTTTCTTTTGTGATTCAGAGCATGAAATTATTTTTATAACTATTTATATCCAACAGAAAAAAATTAACATTAAATTATCAGGAACGGATAAGGAGAATAACAAAGGATTTTCCCGTCACAACGGGCTAAAACAAAGTGAATTTGGTGTGTATACACCCACCCTAACAATTAACAAACATTGCTCTAGCAGTTCCAAGCACTCATGTATATTATAGTTTACAGGAATGGATATACATTTGTTGTGTTAATTCTATAACAGCCAGAGTCTGGAGGTTTTTTTCCCCCCCCCCCCCCCCCATTTTAAAAAACCAATAACAGAAGATAAAGCAACTCAAAAAAGAGGAAGGGGAGGGATGTATGGGGGCAGAAAATTACCGTACACCAGCAGAACCAATTCTTGGTTTCTAAATGGGTATATTAGATCAATTTCGTTACTCGGGAAAGTTTTTTAAATAAAGTGACCATTTCAAAAAGAACTTAAGTCATGTACATCATTTATATTTGTGTCAATCTGCTCTAGAATACACTGCTTCTTTAAACAGTTCCTGATCTCAGATATACTGGGAATCGAGCTCTCTTGCCATTTAAAAAAAAAAAAAAAGTATCTAGCAGTTCTTAGCATGAAAATGATTCTCATCTGTCCAAATAAACACTAATAAGCCAATGAAAGGACCAGAGGAGAGATCCCCCAACGTGTTGTTAATCCAATACTCTAATATGAACATTTTGGGCACTTGTCATGGATACCAGACCCCCAAGGCTAACCCCCACCCCCTTATTACCTTACCCCTGTTTCTCATCTGTTTTGGGCTCCTCATAGCAACCGCGATCTCTGGAAGCTTTAGGTTGCTTGGTTTTTGTCACAGGTACTTTGTCAGAAAAGAACTGGCCTCTGACTGGAAAAACCCTCCTAGGCTGGCCAGGATCCTGGAACTCCCGGTCGGCCGCCTCCCAGCGAACACCTGCCTAACCCCTCTAAGGCTGGCTGGGCTCCTGGAACTCCCGGTCGGCTGCTAACTTTACCCCTGGTTGCTCCAGCAGCCCTTTGCTCCAGAGCTCTGCTCTTTTAAGGATTGGTAGCACCTAAGCAGGACAAGAGGCGGGGGAATAACCAGAGGGGAGCTCCTTTGGGAACCGGGGTTTTTGGACAACCCTACCCCCATAACTTAAACGGAATGGATCTCCAGTCCCCAGTAACGAATCACGCTGGAAGTGCTGTCGCTCTCCCGGGATCACCCCAAAACAGTCACCCCTGGGATTCTGTGGGACTATGTAGGTGCCGGTCTGTCTAGAGGGGTGGGAATGGCGGGAAAATTGTGCGATTGTCAAGTGTCTTATCAAGATGAGCTTTGTGTATAAAAGGTGTGTTTTTCAATAAAATCAGTCCCCGTTTCACCTGAATGCTAGTATGTCTAGTTATTTGGGTGGGCTCCTGCTAAAATCACTTTCTGGGGCTACATAGCAGCCTGTTCCAGGCAGAGGAAGGACCCTCTGGCAGAGCTACTTAGCCTGGGTAGCTGGAGTCTGCCACAGGGTAGGGCCCTGAGTACTGGTGCTTTTGGTCATCAGGGGTGGCTACAGGCTGTGGTCACTTGCCAGCTACATAGCTGCAGTTGGCAGGGAGGAAGCAGGACCTGTTTGGCAGAGCTACCCAGTCGGGGTAGCCGTCACATTGGTGGCAGTGGTGGGATCTGCTTCTTTCACACTTTCTGCTAACAGACGTGCCACAGTAGCCGGTAACTATGTGAACTGAGCTCCTAAGGAGAGTACAGGAGTCTCTGGCCCAGCTGGGCGGTCCTAGTTCGTATTGGGACCTGCTGGCACAAAGGGACCTTGTCCGCCGGCGACTCTGGAGGGAGGCACTTCAACAAGAGTAGGCCTATCGAGTAACCACCCTCCCCCCCGGATGATTACTGTCTCCAGTGGAAGTTATGAGGACCTTGCCTGGGAGGACAGCCCAGGGAGGAATGGCTGTCTAAATTGGATGGACCTATCCAGGATGAGATGGTGCTGGATGACAGCTACAGGGCCCTCTGATGGTATGCTATGCAAGTGTGGCCATGGCTGGTTTATGGCATCCCCACAGAGGGCTTTGGCTACGGTGGCCCTGGATTACTATTTGAACTAATGGCAGCGGACCCAGATTTTGGGAGTCAGGGGGAGTGGAGACTTAAGGACATTTGTGAGTACTGAGGGAGCCTGCTGAGTCTCTCAGGGGTACCCTGGCTGCAAGACAATTTTTATTATATATGTGGCCAGGAATTGGAGATGGAACAGAGATACAAAAGACTGCTAGACTGCATTAAACAGCATACTACAGCAGTCTGGGAGTGGCAACAGAGCAAAAGCAACAAGGAGCTGCTAGATACAGATCAGCAGCCTGGCCCTGAGCTTATGGACCTTGGACAAGGGAGCCAACCCAGCAGAAGTGCTGGCAACAGGGCAGAGAGCCACCGGCTTCTGCCCAGCCCCTGCAGCAGCTCCGGGAAACCAGGGAGAGGTAGTCGTCCTCTCTCCCCTTACACAGAACCTCTTCCTGGGAGAGGAGACAGTTGGTCTCTCTCCCCAGCGGCAGAGCCATCCCCTGGGAGAGGAGATAGTTGTCCTCCCTCCCCGTAAGCAGAGCCCCTTCTTGGGAGAGGAGACTATCGTTCTCTCTCTCCCCAGCGGCAGAGCAGTTTCTCATGGAGCGGAGGTAGCCAACCTCCCTCCCCAGCGGTAGATCTCCTTCTCTGGAGAAGACAGTCTCTCCCCTCAGTAGCTTGGCAGGGTCTCTACCCTTTTCTTGTCCTGGAGTATTTCTCACATTGGGCAAGCCCAGGGGGGTTACCCGCTCATGCAGTTGGTGCCACAAGTTTGAGCACCAGAGTTTTGCCTGCCCCACTAAGGAGCAACTTCCACCTACAGCTGGGAAACTGGCAGTGGCTTTGTTGGATACCCGCCACTGCATTTGGTGCCACCAGTTTGGGCACCAGAGTCTTGCCTGCCCCACCAAGGAGCAACCTCAACCTACAGTCTGGGGTGGGGATACAGCTGGGAATCCTGCACTGGCTTTGTTTGTTGGTGGGTCAGCCAGTACTCAACAGTCACAGGGAGGCAGTGTGGCCATGGAACTTAAGGACACTGGAAGTTGTGGGAGAACTGTTTGGGAGCCGGCATTGGCAAACTTTTTTGGGATGTTGCATCATGTGACTAGGGCGCAGGGGATAAACGCCATCAGGAGGCCCCAAGCCCAGGAGAGATGGGATAACCTTCCCCAGCAACCAAGAAGTGGAGGGCCTCTGTCGGACAGCCCCAGGCCTACTTGTTGAGCGTTTAGCCGGGTCTGCCGAACTGGAGGGGGGGGATGTCATGGATACCAGACCCCCAAGGCTAACTCCCACCCCCTTATTACCTCACCCCTGTTTCTCATCGGTTTTGGGCTCCTCAGAGCAACTGCGATCTCTGGAAGCTTTTGGTTTGCTTGGCTTTGTCACAAGTACTTTGTCAGAGAAGAGCTGGCCTGCCCGGAAAAACCCTCCTAGGCTGGCCAGGCTCCTGGAACTTCTGGTCGGTCGCCTCACAACGGACACCCACCTAACCCCTCTAAGGCAGGCCAGGCTCCTGGAACTCCCGGTCACAGGAACAGAACACCTGCTAACTTTACCCCTGGTCGCTCCAGCTGCCCTTTGCTCCAGAGCTCCGCTCGTTTGGGGATTAGTAGCCCCTGAGGACAAGAGATGGGGGAATTACCGGAGGGGAGCTCCTTTGAGAACCAGGAGTTTTGGACACCGCTACTCCCATAACTTCAATGCACTGTATCTCCAGTTCCCAGTAATGAATCACGCCGCTCTTTTGACTGTGGCATCTGGGGACCGAGAGGTTTCAAATGACACTGGAAGTACCGTCACCCCTGGTTCCTGGGTTTCTGTGGGACTATGGCTGTTATGGAGGCGCTGGTATGTCTGGAGGGGCGGGAAAATTGTGGGATTGCCCAGTGCTTTATCAAGATGAGCTTTTTGTATAAAAGGAGTGTTTTACAATAAAATCAGTTCCTATTTCACCAGAATGCTGGTATGTCTATTTGGTGGGCTCCTGCTAAAATCACTTTTCTGGGCTACATAGCAGCCTGTTCCAGGCAAAGGAAAGGCCCTCTGGCAGAGTTACCTAGTCTGGGTAGCTGGAGTCTGCCACATGGTGGTACCCTGAATACTGGTGCTTTGTAGCATCAGGAGTGGCTACAGGCTGTGGTCACTTGCCAGCTACATAGCTGCAGTTGGCAGGGAGGAAGCAGAACCAGTTTGGTGGAGCTACCCAGTCAGTGTAGCCGGGGTATCCATGAGAGCACTTATTAAAGTTAGGATTCCCACATTTGAGCCCTTTGTTGGGCGTATGTCATATAAAGCAATTTAATATGAGATTCTCTCCATGAAGAAGAGTAACTCGCTGAACTTCAGAGATAGAGGATTGTATGTGTCTAGCATCTACTTGACTTAAAGGTGCCACTAATACCCATTTGGAAGAGATTTTTTCCAGGGTAATAGGACCTTTTAAGGGAATTGAGAAATTAGTAACATGAAGAAATTGACGTGACCATTCTTGACTAACGCGAGCCAATTTTCCAGACTCCCCAAGACCAATTCAAGCCTCTCTCATCTATTAGTTTCAGGACAAAATGTCTTGCTTGTAGGTAGGCAAAAATCTTTTTGGGGAAGTTTAAATTCTCCTCCTAAGGAAGGCAAATGTTTTAACACGCCTTCTCTCACTGTCTAATAGGTAGGCAACCTTATCCAGACCCAGATTATACCACCTCTGAAAGAGTGCCGATTGCAGCCCCACTTGGAATTGGGGATTCCCTTTCAACGGCATATTTAGAGACCCTTCCATCCAGTTCCAAGAGGTTACAAATCATCCTCCATGCCCAAAAAGGGTTAATGATAGACCTGAATTTTTTTTTTTACTTCCTCTGCGATTACCCTAAGGTAGTACATACAGAAATTTAGGAATGATCATCTTATACAGGGCTATATGACCTGAGATGGAAAGAGGGAGATTTTGCCAATTTTTCATAGCTTCTCTAGTTTTGTTCAATGCCAGGAGGATATTGAGGCTATACCAGCTGTCCGGATTGGAGGAGATTACAATGCCCAGATATTTGAATGAATCAGAAGGTAAATTTGCAGGTGAATCTTTAGTTTGATTAATCCATAATAGCTCAGACTTTGTAGTGTTTACCCTATATCCTGAGAACAAACCAAATTGGTCAATGATTGATAAGAGCCTTGGTATATTGGTTCGAGTGTTCATAGTATAAATGAGAATATTGTTGGCGTAGAGCTATTTTGAGCTCCTTACCTATCTTGATACCTTCCATTTGTTGTCTGATCAGAATGGCAAGAGGTTCAATTGCACCCCTGCCTGGTACCTCTTCTTTGCCTTATGTCTGTGGATGTCCTACCGTTAACTACCAGTTTTGTACAAGCCTTGTTATACAAATGTATCAATGAATTTAAGGAACTTGCCTCGGAAACCAAATCGAGAGAGGGTAAAAAAAGGTGGTCATAATGAACTGAATCAAATGCCTTATTTAGATAATTGCCAAGTCAGGGGTGTCCGTGTTTCATCGCCCCCCCCCCCCCCCCGGGTCAGCTTCTCTAAAGTTTTAAAATAATCAATAGTAACAGAGTTCCTGTATTTTTGCCGATGAGTTTTAGTCAAGAATCCCGCCTGGTTTTTATGGATACTAGGAAGAAGGGTTTGTAATCTTCGGGCCAAAATAGAGGTAAGCAATTTGTATTCCATGTTCAGGAGGGGCTATAGGTCTATATAAGACTCTTTCTTAGCCGGATCCTTCCCTTGCTTTTGGATAAGGGTTGTAAAAGAAGCAGCAAAACTAGATGATGCCGGGTTGCCTTCAATGTACATATACTTAAAGAGCATGACAAGATATGGGGCAATTAATGGAGAGAGTATTTTGTAAAATTCGTTAGGGAGAGCATCAGGTCCTGAGGCTTTATGGGTAATTCCTGGATAGCTTTAGACACTTCTACTTCAGAGAGAGGAGTTCAGGGTTTCAGTTAAGTTGGATGTTAGTCGGGAAGGAGATCTTACTCCAGAAATCATCACGCTCCATGGTTATTTGACAACTTAAATGAATACAAATCTTGGTAATCTGAGAATCTTTAGGGCCTTCTCTGACGTAGTGGAGGTTTTACCTTAGTTTTGAAAGGATTCAATAAAAGCTGGACCCTTCTCTGTTAACTAGGTTAGCAAGGAGTTTCCCTGCTTTGCTTTCATATCTAAGTAGCTTAGCTTGGAATTTTAGATCTTTCTGGGTGGACCTGTGAATAAGGAAGGTATCACTTTCCTTTTTAGCTTGTGTATACCTTACCCAGGCTTCCTGTGTTTTCTCTAACAAATAACGATTATATGAATTCGATAGAGACTTCAGAATTTTTTTTTCCCCTCAGCTTAAGTTTCCTTGTTCTGTTAATACTATAGGCTAGTATCTCCCCTCTGATGACCACTTTTGCAGCTTCCCAGAAAACAGCGGGGCGGTTTACATAATCCTGATTGAAATGAGCATATTCCTCAAATTTACGTTTAAGCCAGCTTTTAAAATCAAAATCTGAAGATAGATAATTGGGAAAATAAGACTTTTCTTGGAAGGAAGATCAACCGGCTGTAGCTCAAGGAATATAGGAGCGTGGTCAGACACACATAGGGAGAATACCCGGTAGAGCTCCCAATTTACACAGCCTTTCATCAAGGAGAAATAATCAATTCTGGAAAGGGTTTTATGAGCCTTTGAAAGGCAAGTAAATGCTCTAGTGTCCAGGTTTTGGGATCTCCATATATCCCTGACCCTGAGGTTCCGGAATATCCTAGTGAAGGTTTTTAATTCTGTTATCTTTTAGTTCTTGGGAAGAGGATTTTGCCTCAGCCTATCTAAAGGATATTGTGGTGCCATATTGATATCTCCCCATTATCAGATAACCCTCAGCATAGGATAATATTTTACCTTGTAGTGTTTCCCAGAAAGTAGGATTAAAAACATTCAGCGCATCGACATTACAGAATGTATATAGGGTTTTGGCAATTTTTAACTTTCAACGTTAGAAATCTCCACTCCGTATTAATATGTAAGACTTCGTAAGTTATCTTTTTTTCCCAATCAATATTGCAACACCCCCTTTCCTTTCTGCACTAGGGGGAGAAAACTTCCTTAACCCAGGAACAAATAAGTTTGGATACTTCCTCTGACTTTAAGTGAGTTTCCTGAAGAAAGGCAATATCAGTATTTATTTTCAAGTAAGATATTGTCTTCAGTTTGATAGGCGATGTGATGCCTCCAATATTCCAGGAGACCAACTTGCATCCCCTCACTGTTCCCAACATTTAAGGAGGGGAAAGGAAGAAAAGGGAAGAGGAACCGAACAAACCCAACCAACCCCCATTGGCCCACCTTTCTCATATGGCCATGGGGGGGGGGGGAAACCCCCAGAAGGACTGTCATTAAAAAGAAAATTAGAAATAATGTAAATGATAACCTATCTCATTCCCCAATTTAAGCAGGGGAAACATCTGAGCAACACATTTTTGTGCTTCTCTAGTAGAGTAAAAAAAAAATTTATTTGGTTATTGACCGTTCTCTTCAATCTGGCTGGGTAAATTAAGGTGGCTTGAAGACCCTGATTAATTAGCTTTGTGCAAACTGGGGCCAATTCCCCCTCCGTGTTGCTGTCTCAGCAGAGAAATTTTGGAATAACATTTTCGCGTCAGCATGGAATATGGGTTTTTTTGTTTTTTTTTTAAATTTGATATAGTGTGACCTTATCTTGGTAATTTAGCACTTAGGCAATGATTGGCCTGGGTCTAGGGTTCCCTTTGTCAGTTGTGAGCCACCCTAGCCTGTGGGCCCTCTCTAGAACTATTTTTGGTTGAGACTGCGGAATCTAAGTTGCGGTAGAGTAACAGTTAATAGCTTGTTAAGGTCTTTGTACTGCTTTTCTTCTAGTACCTCTAAAATTATTTCTCCTGGAGTTATTCTCTAGGTCTTTTAACTTGTTCTGGGTTTTCAGGAGATTAGAATTCTTAACTGCTAGCTTGGTGATATGACCTCCAGATACAAGATTCTTTGTTCTGCCTCAGATAATCTGTTGAACTGCCGAAATATCTTTCTTAATTTCATTGTTGAGAACATCGAATTTGGGGGTCAGAGCTTTCAGACTAATGATTGTACGTCTAATGGCTCATGTAAGTGCAAAGGGTTAGTAGCAATAGGGTGCATCTCTGCCGAGGTTTCCAAAGTGGTTGTGTTTTTCTTGTCTTTGCCTAGCCGCCATAACTGAGGGTGAGGTGAAGTGTTGGAATGTGTGGATAAAAATTTGTCCTTGTGCCGATGAAAGAAAGGGGGGTATAGAGTACCCATTTGGTGGAAAACAAGAGAATAAGGCAGGGGAAAAATCCCCTAGCAAGATAAAAGAGAAGAGGCAAAAGAAAACAAAAAAAGAGGGGGAGTGAGGGATGGAGAAAAAGGTGTGAAACACTGAGTACTAGGTGAGTGCTTGTGAATTGTGCCAAGCAAAGAAGGAAAAAACAAAAAACAAAGTGCTGTGATAAAAATTTCAAGTCAGTTAAGGAGATTGGCAGTTCAATCTATCTCGGTATAACCAAGGCAGACATCTATGCAAAAAACCCTTTGCGGATAAATGTCGCACCCACTCGCTAAATCAGGGGCAGTTCGGCTGATTAGAGAGCCCTCTCTGTCCTCTCCTACCTCCCTGATCTACCTGTAATTTCGCTACGATTCTTTTTACTGAAGGGATTGTTGAATAAGGTTTACGGCTTACATCTGTACTTGGAGGCAAAGTCTCTATTCTGACCTGTATTTATGTATGCCCCAGTTGTGCTTGCTGGGATAATCAATTCTTCTCGTCTAAGACTAGGGTTATAGATCAGGAATCTGTCCTAGGAGTTGAGCCCCCCAACTTTGCAGGCTTCTAAAATATTTAAACAGAAATGCTTATTATCCCTCCTGCAAATGTTTGTGAACCCCCCTAACGTGGGGGAGATTCAACAGCTAACTATCTAATTACTGTTAAACTGTATTTAACAACTTAACCCTTAAAGGAAAAGTAGTTAAATAAGAATCTGAAAACAAGATTAGTGGTTAGTGATATAACTGGTACTTCTGAAAGGATTTTGCTAGAGAGGTCTGCCACAATGTCCACCTTGATAAAGTGAGGCAAAGCAGATTTTGTACTTGGGTGTACGTTGTGATAAGCTTGTGCAAATAAATAAATATGGCTGCTGGAACACACAAGCAGTATAGGGGCTCTTAATGCAATGCCTCGCTAGGAGCCCGGAGAGGATCAGGGCAAGCCTCCCCTCTCACAGCACCTGTAGGAGGGGAGGAGGATCTCACGGACAGGACCTCAGGACCAGGGGAAGCTGCAGTCGGAGCAACTCGGAACTGGAATCAGATAAAGGAGACTGCAGGTGAGCAGCCACACAAGTGCGGGAACCAGTCCAGACTTAGATGTAGAGCCGACGTGAAGGACAGTCTGTAGCAAAAAAGGTTAGATTCAACCCCCCTCTTGCAGCACTTGGGGGAGGGCTGAGGCACAGGAAGCAGTCCAGGCTTAGATGTAGATCCGGCGTGGAGAGCAATCTGTAGAATAAAAGGTTAAATTCAACCTCCTTCGCGCAGAACTCGTGGGAGGGTGTCAGCTATGCGGGCCACAGATTTACCTCTGCCGAGAAGATATAAAGCTGATGGTGGATAAGGGAGACAGACGCTCAGTCCTTCAAGATTGCTGCCATATGCAGCTCAGTGCGTTAGTATAGCACTGCTGGAGTTGCGGTAGCAGTTTGAGAAATGCTATGCGAGCCGCTCAAGGTTTTTGGCACAAGACTTCTCTGCCAACGGCTCTTGCTGGGAGACACAGAGCAAGCGTTAAGTGACCTTACGCTCCTCCCCCGGAACTCGGGCATGTCAGAGCATGCAATTTTAAACAACTTTCTAATTTACTCCTATTAAGTTTTTTTTGTTTTCTTGTTATCTTTATTTTAAAAATAAGGCATCTAAGGGTCTTTTTTTTTTTTTGGTTCAGGACACTTTTTATTGGCAAATTAATGTATCCACCAATCGGCAAGAACAACCCAGGTTGTAAACCAAAAATGGGCCGGCATCTAAACTTACATTCTTTCATTTCAAATAGATACCAAGAGAATGAAGAAAATTTGATTATAGGAGTAAATTAGAAAGTTGTTTAAAATTGCTGCTCTGTCTGAATCGCAACTGAAGTTCAGTGTCCCTTTAAAACCCTGAGTGCTAAGCTGAATTTAATATTCTGTTTTATACTATTTTCAATTTTTTTTTATTTTTTTTTTCCGCCCAGATCCCCAAGACTTATACCATTGGAAAGGTTAGGCGATTAAAACACACAATAGTACCCAAGATACTAAAAAAAAAAAACGGTGCTGAAAATACAGCTTAAATTGGTCTAAAAATATAAATGAGTATATGAAACCTCTATATTAAATGGCAGATATCAGAGGCTGAAATAACACATAAATTAGCCCCAGAGAGAACGAAAATCCAAAATGAATATGTAGTAGTTTATTACATTAATTCACACATACATCAAAGACAATGTTTAGCCTAAAAAGCGCTGATCAGGCATTTACTACAAGTGCAGTATCGTTAATCTAAAAACAGCAAGTCTACTTGTACAGACAAACAAATAACACGCAAGAATGGTATATTTGAAGCGAAGATCCCAGTACAGATTATATGAAAGTCCACATCAACTGGAAGTTTGACGTCAGGAGCTGCAACGAGATTGAGATCCAAATGAACAGACAGGAAGAGAGCCAGACCGATTTCCGGCGTCTGTGCAGGACTCAGAGCGGTTTAGTCTGGCTCTCTTCCTGTCTGTTCATTTGGATCTCAATCTCGTTGCAGCTCCTGACGTCACTAACAAACTTCCAGTTGATGTGGACTTTCATAAGATCTGTACTGGGATCTTCGCTTCAAATATATCATTCTTGCGTGTTTTTATTTGTTTGTCTGTACAAGTAGACTTGCTGTTTTTAGATTAACGATACTGCACTTGTAAACGCCTGATCAGCGCTTTTTAGGCTAAACATTGTCTTTAATATGTAGTAGTTTATTACATTAATTCACACATACATCAATTTTGGATTTTCGTTCTCTCTGGGGCTAATTTATGTGTTATTTCAGCCTCTGATATCTGCCATTTAATATAGAGGTTTCATATACTCGAATATTTATTTATATTTATATTTTTAGACCAATTTAAGCTGTATTTTCAGCACCATTTTTTTTTTTTTTTTTTAGTATCTTGGGTACTATTGTGTGTTTTTTGTCTGTCTTTGGAGTAAGAGGAATCCATTTTCCCACTGGCTTATTGGAAAATTTCTCAGTCGGCAGGGACTTGTAGGCAGCAAATTAAAGGGACACTGAACCCAAATTTTTTTTCTTTCGTGATTCAGAGCATGAAATTTAAAGCAACTTTCCCATTTACTCCTATTATCAAATTGTCTTCATTCTCTTGGTATCTTTATTTGAAATGCAAGAATATAAGTTTAGATGCCGGCCCATTTTGGTGAACTTGTGGTGTTCACCATGATTGGTGGATAAATTCATCCACCAATAAAGTGCTGTCCAGAGTTCTAAACCAAAAAATAAATATAGCAAGAGAACGAAGACAAATTGTTAATAGGAGTAAATTAGAAAGTTGCTTAAAATGGCATGCTCTATCTGAATCACGAAAGAGAAAAAATTTGGGTTTAGTGTCCTTTAAGTCTTCACAGGCATAATACTCGCCACTGACAGCTCTCTGAACTTGAATACTGGGGCACAGCCCTCAGCATATGGGCGTATGCCGCTGAAAAGATTAACTTTATTAGCTTTTTTTGCCAAGTTTATTGCAAAATGCTTCTATTGAAATGCACCCATACGCATTTCAACATTGACCTTGTCTATACCTTGAAGGTTTAAATAATTTTGTTTGTTTTATTTTTTGTTGGGTCTTTTGGTTTCTGACTCCTGCTTGGCTGTATCCTACCCCGTGTGTGTAATATAATTAGATATGTATCTTCTCAATTCTGCAGTTTTTATTTCATATCCCCTTGAGTTGTTTAATTTCCATGGACTTAGTTGTCTGAGGGGGTCAATATTATGTTCAGTGTTTTTATATTTCAGGGTAAGTTGTCATATTCAGATGTTTTGAATTGCCAACATCGGCCTATTGTGATGCTGATCTTAGTCTGTGTTGTATCTGCAGAATCCAACATGGCTTTCTTCCTATCGTACCAGAACCAAACTGCTCAGTACTACGATGAGCTGATGGTGAAGCTTCAGAGGATGAACCACAGTCTGGGTATGGTGCTGTACGCCATGGACCATATGCACCGCAGTGTGGAGCAGCGGCTGGGTTATATCCAGGGGTTCATAGACTGGGCAGGTAATTGGTGACCACCTGTTGGGGCGGTATCTTCAGACGCTCATAAATAAATTTAGTGGGCCCTATAAAAGCATATTCTTCTTAAGAGATGAAAAGTAAGCAAAGAAGTGCATGTTTGTATATATCTGATATTACAGTATGCTTGCTCATTAGGTGATTAGATCAGATGTGTACAATCACAGGCCTTCTCGACTAGAGCACAGATTAGTTAATTTCCTGAGCTACCGTTTAACTGATTTAACCTGGAGTTGGCCACTCTTGGAATAGACCTTACACAGTAAAGTAAAGGGTGTGTACAACGGATTTTTTTGTTTTTCAGGTGTGAACATAAATGCCATTCACACGTGTGTTCTGCACGGCAGCTATTTCCTGCTTCTCGCACTGCTTATGACCTTTCTACAGACCCCTGGCTTGTCTCGTGCTGTGCTCCTCATTTTGGTCTTGGTTAATGGTGCCTCTGAGCTCAACCACCACATATCCCTGGGGTTTAGGGCCCTCACTGTGTTCCTGGTGTGTACGATCATTGGTAAGTAAATGAGAACCGCTGAGGTTTCATGTTCACTCAGTCTGAATTTAAATAAAGCTATTTGTATGATGCTTAGAGTGGTCACGTATAGTTACTTGGCGTGCAGTAGCACATCTGGTGTATTAGTGAGGTCAGGTATAGTTACTTAGCGTGCAGTAGCACATCTCTGGTTTATTAGTGAGGTCAGGTATAGTTACTTAGCGTGCAGTAGCACATCTCTGGTTTATTAGTGAGGTCAGGTATAGTTACTTAGTGTGCAGTAGCACATCTCTGGTGTATTAGTGAGGTCAGGTATAGTTACTTAGCGTGCAGTAGCACATCTCTGGTTTATTAGTGAGGTCAGGTATAGTTACTTGGCGTGCAGTAGCACATCTCTGGTTTATTAGTGAGGTCAGGTATAGTTACTTAGCATGCAGTAGCACATCTCTGGTGTATTAGTGAGGTCACGTACAGTTACTTAGCGTGCAGTAGCACATCTCTGGTGTATTAGTGAGGTCACGTATAGTTACTTAGCGTGCAGTAGCACATCTCTGGTTTATTAGTGAGGTCAGGTATAGTTACTTAGCGTGCAGTAGCACATCTCTGGTTTATTAGTGAGGTCAGGTATAGTTACTTAGCATGCAGTAGCACATCTCTGGTGTATTAGTGAGGTCACGTACAGTTACTTAGCGTGCAGTAGCACATCTCTGGTGTATTAGTGAGGTCACGTATAGTTACTTAGCGTGCAGTAGCACATCTCTGGTTTATTAGTGAGGTCAGGTATGGTTACTTAGCGTGCAGTAGCACATCTCTGGTTTATTAGTGAGGTCAGGTATAGTTACTTGGCGTGCAGTAGCACATCTCTGGTTTATTAGTGAGGTCAGGTATAGTTAGTGTGCAGTAGCACATCTCTGGTGTATTAGTGAGGTCAGGTATAGTTACTTAGCGTGCAGTAGCACATCTCTGGTGTATTAGTGAGGTCAGGTATAGTTACTTAGTGTGCAGTAGCACATCTCTGGTGTATTAGTGAGGTCAGGTATAGTTACTTAGCATGCAGTAGCACATCTCTGGTGTATTAGTGAGGTCAGGTATAGTTACTTAGTGTGCAGTAGCACATCTCTGGTGTATTAGTGAGGTCAGGTATAGTTACTTAGCATGCAGTAGCACATCTCTGGTGTATTAGTGAGGTCAGGTATAGTTACTTAGTGTGCAGTAGCACATCTCTGGTGTATTAGTGAGGTCAGGTATAGTTACTTAGTGTGCAGTAGCACATCTCTGGTGTATTAGTGAGGTCAGGTATAGTTACTTAGCATGCAGTAGCACATCTCTGGTGTATTCGTGAGGTCAGGTATAGTTACTTAGCGTGCAGTAGCACATCTCTGGTGTATTAGTGAGGTCAGGTATAGTTACTTAACGTGCAGTAGCACATCTCTGGTGTATTAGTGAGGTCACGTATAGTTACTTAGCGTGCAGTAGCACATCTCTGGTGTATTAGTGAGGTCACGTATAGTTACTTAGCGTGCAGTAGCACATCTCTGGTTTATTAGTGAGGTCAGGTATAGTTACTTAGTGTGCAGTAGCACATCTCTGGTTTATTAGTGAGGTCAGGTATGGTTACTTAGCGTGCAGTAGCACATCTCTGGTGTATTAGTGAGGTCAGGTATAGTTACTTAGCGTGCAGTAGCACATCTCTGGTGTATTAGTGAGGTCACGTATAGTTACTTAGCGTGCAGTAGCACATCTCTGGTTTATTAGTGAGGTCAGGTATAGTTACTTAGTGTGCAGTAGCACATCTCTGGTTTATTAGTGAGGTCAGGTATGGTTACTTAGCGTGCAGTAGCACATCTCTGGTTTATTAGTGAGGTCAGGTATAGTTACTTGGCGTGCAGTAGCACATCTCTGGTTTATTAGTGAGGTCAGGTATAGTTACTTAGTGTGCAGTAGCACATCTCTGGTTTATTAGTGAGGTCAGGTATAGTTACTTAGCGTGCAGTAGCACATCTCTGGTTTATTAGTGAGGTCAGGTATAGTTACTTAGCGTGCAGTAGCACATCTCTGGTTTATTAGTGAGGTCAGGTATAGTTACTTAGCGTGCAGTAGCACATCTCTGGTTTATTAGTGAGGTCAGGTATAGTTACTTAGCGTGCAGTAGCACATCTCTGGTTAATTAGTGAGGTCAGGTATAGTTACTTAGCGTGCAGTAGCACATCTCTGGTTTATTAGTGAGGTCACGTATAGTTACTTGGCGTGCAGTAGCACATCTCTGGTTTATTAGTGAGGTCAGGTATAGTTACTTAGCGTGCAGTAGCACATCTATGGTGTATTAGTGAGGTCTGGTATAGTTACTTAGCGTGCAGTAGCACATCTTTGGTTTATTAGTGAGGTCAGGTATAGTTACTTAGGCTAACGCTCCACGGGCTTTTTTCTGGCCGCACCATAAATTTAACTCTGGTATCGAGAGTTTAATCAAATGCTGCGTTAGGCTCCAAAAAAGGAGCGTAGAGCATTTTTACCGCAAATGCAACTCTCGATACCAGAGTTGCTTACGGACGCGGCCGGCCTCAAAAACGTGCTCGTGCACGATTCCCCCATAGGAAACAATGGGGCTGTTTGAGCTGAAAAAAAACCTAACACCTGCAAAAAAGCAGCGTTCAGCTCCTAACGCAGCCCCATTGTTTCCTATGGGGAAACACTTCCTACGTCTACACCTAACACTCTTACATGTACCCCGAGTCTAAACACCCCTAACCTTACACTTATTAACCCCTAATCTGCCCCTCCCGCTATCGCTGACCCCTGCATATTTTTTTAAACCCCTAATCTGCCGCTCCGTAAACCGCCGCCACCTACGTTATCCCTATGTACCCCAAATCTGCTACCCCTAACACCGCCGACCCCTATATTATATTTATTAACCCCTAACCTGCCCCCCACAACGTCGCCGACACCTGCCTACACTTATTAACCCCTAATCTGCCGAGCGGACCTGAGCGCTACTATAATAAAGTTATTAACCCCTAATCCGCCTCACTAACACTATCATAAATAGTATTAACCCCTAATCTGCCCTCCCTAACATCGCCGACACCTAACTTCAATTATTAACCCCTAATCTGCCGACCGGAGCTCACCGCTATTCTAATAAATGTATTAACCCCTAAAGCTAAGTCTAACCCTAACACTAACACCCCCCTAAGTTAAATATAATTTAAATCTAACGAAATAAATTAACTCTTATTAAATAAATTATTCCTATTTAAAGCTAAATACTTACCTGTAAAATAAATCCTAATATAGCTACAATATAAATTATAATTATATTATAGCTATTTTAGGATTAATATTTATTTTACAGGCAACTTTGTAATTATTTTAACCAGGTACAATAGCTATTAAATAGTTGAGAACTATTTAATAGTTACCTAGTTAAAATAATAACAAATTTACCTGTAAAATAAATCCTAACCTAAGTTATAATTAAAACTAACACTACCCTATCAATAAAATAATTAAATAAACTACCTACAATTACCTACAATTAACCTAACACTACACTATCAATAAATTAATTAAACACAATTCCTACAAATAAATACAATTAAATAAACTAAAGTACAAAAAATAAAAAAGAACTAAGTTACAGAAAATAAAAAAATATTTACAAACATAAGAAAAATATTACAACAATTTTAAACTAATTACACCTACTCTAAGCCCCCTAATAAAAGAACAAAGCCCCCCAAAATAAAAAATTCCCTACCCTATTCTAAATTAAAAAAAGTTACAAGCTCTTTTACCTTACCAGCCCTGAACAGGGCCCTTTGCGGGGCATGCCCCAAGAATTTCAGCTCTTTTGCCTGTAAAAAAAAACATACAATACCCCCCCCCCCAACATTACAACCCACCACCCACATACCCCTAATCTAACCCAAACCCCCTTAAAGAAACCTAACACTAAGCCCCTGAAGATCTTCCTACCTTGTCTTCACCATACCAGGTTCACCGATCCGTCCTGGCTCCAAGATCTTCATCCAACCCAAGCGGGGGTTGGCGATCCATAATCCGGTCCAGAAGAGGCTCCAAAGTCTTCCTCCTATCCGGCAAGAAGAGGACATCCGGACCGGCAAACATCTTCTCCAAGCGGCATCTTCGATCTTCTTCCATCCGGAGCGAAGCGGCAGGATCCTGAAGACATCCAGCGCGGAACATCCATCCGGACCGACGACTGAACGACGAATGACTGTTCCTTTAAGGGACGTCATCCAAGATGGCATCCCTCGAATTCCGATTGGCTGATAGAAAATTCCTACCTTAATTCCGATTGGCTGATAGAATCCTATCAGCCAATCGGAATTCGAGGGATGCCATCTTGGATGACGTCCCTTAAAGGAACAGTCATTCGTCGTTCAGTCGTCGGTCCGGATGGATGTTCCGCGCTGGATGTCTTCAGGATCCTGCCGCTTCGCTCCGGATGGAAGAAGATCGAAGATGCCGCTTGGAGAAGATGTTTGCCGGTCCGGATGTCCTCTTCTTGCCGGATAGGAGGAAGACTTTGGAGCCTCTTCTGGACCGGATTATGGATCGCCAACCCCCGCTTGGGTTGGATGAAGATCTTGGAGCCAGGACGGATCGGTGAACCTGGTATGGTGAAGACAAGGTAGGAAGATCTTCAGGGGCTTAGTGTTAGGTTTCTTTAAGGGGGTTTGGGTTAGATTAGGGGTATGTGGGTGGTGGGTTGTAATGTTGGGGGGGGGGGTATTGTATTTATTCTTTTACAGGCAAAAGAGCTGAAATTCTTGGGGCATGCCCCGCAAAGGGCCCTGTTCAGGGCTGGTAAGGTAAAAGAGCTTGTAACTTTTTTAATTTAGAATAGGGTAGGGAATTTTTTATTTTGGGGGGCTTTGTTATTTTATTAGGGGGCTTAGAGTAGGTGTAATTAGTTTAAAATTGTTGTAATATTTTTCTTATGTTTGTAAATATTTTTTTATTTTCTGTAACTTAGTTCTTTTTTATTTTTTGTACTTTAGATAGT
Organism: Bombina bombina; assembly: GCF_027579735.1. NCBI lineage: Eukaryota > Metazoa > Chordata > Amphibia > Anura > Bombinatoridae > Bombina > Bombina bombina. The sequence continues at coordinate 1,141,941,225 of NC_069503.1, read as the reverse complement.
TTATTTAATTGTATTTATTTGTAGGAATTGTGTTTAATTAATTTATTGATAGTGTATTGTTAGGTTAATTGTAGGTAATTGTAGGTAGTTTATTTAATTATTTTATTGATAGGGTAGTGTTAGTTTTAATTATAACTTAGGTTAGGATTTATTTTACAGGTAAATTTGTTATTATTTTAACTAGGTAACTATTAAATAGTTCTTAACTATTTAATAGCTATTGTACCTGGTTAAAATAAATACAAAGTTACCTGTAAAATAAATATTAATCCTAAAATAGCTATAATATAATTATAATTTATATTGTAGCTATATTAGGATGTATTTTACAGGTAAGTATTTAGCTTTAAATAGGAATAAGTTATTTAATAAGAGTTAATTTATTTCGTTAGATTTAAATTATATTTAACTTAGGGGGGTGTTGGTGTTAGGGTTAGACTTAGCTTTAGGGGTTAATACATTTATTAGAATAGCGGTGAGCTCCGGTCGGCAGATTAGGGGTTAATAATTGAAGTTGGGTGTCGGCGATGTTAGGGAGGGCAGATTAGGGGTTAATACTATTTATGATAGGGTTAGTGAGGCGGGTTAGGGGTTAATAACTTTATTATAGTAGCGCTCAGGTCCGCTCGGCAGATTAGGGGTTAATAAGTGTAGGCAGGTGTCGGCGACGTTGAGGGGGGCAGATTAGGGGTTAATAAATATAATATAGGGGTCGGCGGTGTTAGGGGCAGCAGATTAGGGGTACATAGGGATAACGTAGGTTGCAGCGGTTTACGGAGCGGCAGATTAGGGGTTAATAAATATAATATAGGGGTCGGCGGTGTTAGGGGTAGCAGATTAGGGGTACATAGGGATAACGTAGGTGGCGGCGATTTGCGGTCGGAAGATTAAGGGTTAATTATTTTAAGTAGCTTGCGGCGACGTTGTGGGGGGCAAGTTAGGGGTTAAGAAATATAATATAGGGGTCGGCGGGGTTAGGGGCAGCAGATTAGGGGTACATAAGTATAACGTAGGTGGCGGTCGGCAGATTAGGGGTTAAAAATTTAAATAGAGTGGCGGCGATGTGGGGGGACCTCGGTTTAGGGGTACATAGGTAGTTTATGGGTGTTAGTGTACTTTAGGGTACAGTAGTTAAGAGCTTTATAAACCGGCGTTAGCCAGAAAGCTCTTAACTCCTGCTATTTTCAGGCGGCTGGAATTTTGTCGTTAGAGCTCTAACGCTCACTTCAGAAACGATTCTAAATACCAGCGTTAGAAAGATCCCATTGAAAAGATAGGCTACGCAAATGGCGTAGGGGGATCTGCGGTATGGAAAAGTCGCGGCTGTAAAGTGAGCGTTAGACCCTTTAATCACTGACTCCAAATACCGGCGGTAGCCTAAAACCAGCGTTAGGAGCCTCTAACGCTGGTTTTGACGGCTACCGCCGAACTCCAAATCTAGGCCTTAGTGTGCAGTAGCACATCTCTGGTTTATTAGTGAGGTCAGGTATAGTTACTTAGCGTGCAGTAGCACATCTCTGGTGTATTAGTGAGGTCAGGTATAGTTACTTAGTGTGCAGTAGCACATCTCTGGTTTATTAGTGAGGTCAGGTATAGTTACTTAGCGTGCAGTAGCACATCTCTGGTTTATTAGTGAGGTCAGGTATAGTTACTTAGCGTGCAGTAGCACATCTCTGGTTTATTAGTGAGGTCAGGTATAGTTACTTAGCGTGCAGTAGCACATCTCTGGTGTATTAGTGAGGTCAGGTATAGTTACTTAGTGTGCAGTAGCACATCTTTGGTTTATTAGTGAGGTCAGGTATAGTTACTTAGTGTGCAGTAGCACATCTCTGGTTTATTAGTGAGGTCTGGTATAGTTACTTAGCGTGCAGTAGCACATCTCTGGTTTATTAGTGAGGTCAGGTATAGTTACTTAGCGTGCAGTAGCACATCTCTGGTGTATTAGTGAGGTCAGGTATAGTTACTTAGCATGCAGTAGCACATCTCTGGTGTATTAGTGAGGTCAGGTATAGTTACTTAGCATGCAGTAGCACATCTCTGGTGTATTAGTGAGGTCAGGTATAGTTACTTAGCTTGCAGTAGCACATCTCTGGTGTATTAGTGAGGTCAGGTATAGTTACTTAGCGTGCAGTAGCACATCTCTGGTTTATTAGTGAGGTCAGGTATAGTTACTTAGCGTGCAGTAGCACATATCTGGTGTATTAGTGAGGTCACGTATAGTTACTTAGCGTGCAGTAGCACATCTCTGGTTTATTAGTGAGGTCAGGTATAGTTACTTAGCGTGCAGTAGCACATCTCTGGTGTATTAGTGAGGTCAGGTATAGTTACTTAGCGTGCAGTAGCACATCTCTGGTGTATTAGTGAGGTCAGGTATAGTTACTTAGCGTGCAGTAGAACATCTCTGGTGTATTAGTGAGGTCAGGTATAGTTACTTAGCGTGCAGTAGCACATCTCTGGTTTATTCGTGTAACGTGCAGGACATACTGCTTAGTGTGCGATTCACCACTTTTCATATGCAAACCCCATGAAACTAACCTATAAACATGCAGAATTAGGTGCTTCTATTAATCCTTTTCACACGGAAGCTTTGAGGTCTGACTGTTTTTGGATCCGGTACAGAAATAACTTAATAAAAAAGCAAAAAACAATTGTTCTATAAAGAGGTCTCACTGCATTTTTAAATTGTGGATTATGTCTTAAAGCGACAGTGAAGGCATCATTCAGATAGCTCGTGCAACTTTAAACACTTTTCCAGTTTACTAATGTTCACTTTTCTTCTCTTGGCATCCTTCGCTGAAGATTAAATCTAGGTTGGCTCAGTAGCGGCAATGCATTACTGAGTGCTGAAGGTGAGCAACCGACAAGAGACATGTGCAGCTAGCTCCCAGTAGTGCATTGCTGCCCCTGAGCTTACCTAGGTATGCTTTTAACAAAGGATATTAAAAAAACAAAGCAAATGTTGTTAGACTTAAATTAGAAAGTTATTTAAAAGGGGTCTGTGTGAATGTTTAGTGACCTCACAGGGACAGTCAATACGTTTCAGTCTAGTGTTTCCCCTAGGTGATATTTCTCTAACTCTGTCTCACAAGTGTCACTGGTGCTGATTGGGTTTATTTGTTCAGCTAACTGGATGCTGCTGAATTTTATCCGGTGCCTAGTGAAGATCCGAAACAAGAAAAGCCTCACAGCTCTGCCCCCCGCTCGTCCTGCGCCAGCCCCCGTGTGCGATAAAGCGAGTGATGACTACAGCGTCTGCACCCCTGAGAGGTAAGGCTGCAGTTCTGTGTGCATCTGCGAAATGCCGGCCCTTGGGAGCCAAACAGACTGCTCAGTGAGGAAATATTAGACACCAATTCTTTACATTGGTACCAGAAACCTTAAAGGGATACTAAGCCCAATTTTTTTTTTTTACTTTCAGGATTCAGATAGAAAGTTGCATAAAGGTGCTGCTCTAATTTACTATAACATTTTCTCCATTCCCTTGGTATCTTTATTTGAAAAAGCAGGATTCTAAGCTTAGGTGCCTTCCCATTTTCGGTTTAGCACTTTGGATAGCGCTTGCTAATTGGTGGCTACATTTAGCCACATCGTCAAGCGCTACCCAGGTCTGCTGAACCAAAAATTGGGACGGCTCCTAAGCTTAGGCTCTTTTCAAATAAAGATAGCAAGAGAACAACTAATTTGATAATCGGAGTAAATTAGATTGTTGCTTAAAATTGCTGCTCTGAGTCCTTAAAGAAAATAATTTTGGGTTTTGTGTCCCTTGTTAAAGAAATGTGAAACCCAATTTGTTTTTTCATGATTCAGATGGAGAATACATTTTTAAACAACTTTTACTTTTATCCAATGTGCTTCATTCTTTATGTATATTTTATTAAATAATTAGCAATGCACATGGGTGAGCCAATAACACGAGGCATTTGTACAGCCACCAATCAGCAGCTTCTGAGCCTATTTAGATATGATTTTTCAACAAAGGAAAGCAAGAGAATGAAGCAAAATAGATAATGGAAGTAAAAATGGCATACTGTTCCTGAATCATAAAAGAAACAGGTTTCATGTCCCTGGTTTAAAGGGATATGAAACTGATCCTTTAGTAAAGTTACATGTAAAAAGAAACAGTAGTTTAATACATAATCTAACTTTTCTTACAAATTCAGTGTAGTCACTGCCTATAGTGACTTAAAGGGACATGAAACCCACAAATGTTTTAGGATTCAGAAGTCAATTAGAATTTTGTTTGCTCTATTATACAATTTTCTTTGTTCCCATGATGTTGAAGAGATACCTTAGAGGTCTGTAGCAATATAGGACCGGAAATAGCGCTGCCTTTTAGTGCTCTTGCAAAACTGCTGCCGTATAGTGCTGCAGACATGTGCCCGCTCCTGAGCTTTTCAACAAAAGATACAAAATTAGAACTCTGTTTAAAATCACTTGCTCTGTCTGAATCATGAAAGAGAAATTTTGGGTTTCATATCCCTTTAAGCTGACACTCTGAGAACTTTTGTTACTTTCTTTTTTTTTTTTTTTTTTTTGAGCATGGTCAAGAAACTGACTTCCTGTTCTCTACAGGAAGCTGCTTAGCAAACGATAGACCCAGGTCCCCTTGTTAGGGCTGTGACAAGAAGTAATGGACCCTGCACAAATAAAGAAACCTTTCTTTAAAAAGATACAAACCTACATATTGCAATAACCCACTGCTTAGTCCTTTTTATTAAACTCAGGCCTGATGTTGGCTTTTGTACTGGAGTTTATGCAAATTGCGTATCCTTAATAAACACTGCTTTAGTGTATCTGGTCCTTAAAGGGACAGTGTAATGTAACATTTTTACAGTGGACTTGTTATACCAACTGCAGAGTTTAAAGTGAAGGAAAATTGCCTTGTTAAAGTTTGTGTACATAAAAAATCCCATTGGAGCCTATGGAAGCGCACTCGAACATATTAACCCCTTGGTGACCTGACCATTTTTCAATTTTCTTACCATTAAGGACCAGGACTATTTCTTTCCAATGGCATGGAGAGTCCACAAATCCATCAAATTACTAGTTGGAATTCAACTCTTGGCCACCAGATGGAGGCAAAGAACACCCCAGCAAAGCATAAAGTATCCTCCCACTTCCCACAATCCCTAGTCATTCTTTGCCTGTGTAACATTGTAGGTGATGTGCGAAGGTGTCCAAGTAATAAAGTTATTAATCCTTTAATGTGTTATTTTCCCTGCAAGCAAGGATTGCGGTTATGCTGTGTCCATGTAATTCTCTTTAGTAAGAGTAATGGTGGCTTTTAGCAGTTGAAAAGTAAAGGACTACCTCGTCGTCTTCCAACATATGCTACCCCTTTATGGAAAACCAGGGTTGGTTACACTGTTTCTTTTTCTACAGGTCCCTGTCAGAGGTTGTCTGAGTCTCATACTTCAGAAGCTCCAAAGGGAAGTGCTTTTATTCCTTCTAGATGAGAAGGCCCAAGCACTTAAGGGGTCAATTCCCTCCTTTTATCAATGGAGTCTGGGAACAGTCAAAATCTCTAAGGTTGAGATTTATTTGAAGGGCAGCAGATACAGGGCTCTGTGTGAGGATAATTGTGTGGGCACAAATTATCATGAACTTAGTCCTCAAGGGGTGACAGGGATCTTTATTCCCTTTGTTTAATGGACCTAAGCCCAGGTTCAGTCACTTCCCTTGCTTTATAAATAAGGTTCCTGTACTAGCCAATTCAGCCTGGTTCAGGATATGTCCTGAGCTGAAATGCTGTCTCACAGTTCCATTTCTCTAACGGAATAAGCTATGGGGTCTGCCCGCAGTTTTGGCGCGCTGCTGCTCTGCACTTCGGAGAGGATCTCTGCTCTCCGGTGCATTACTTTAACTCGGCTTCTCCGTTCTTCTGAGCCCTATATGTATTTATATTGTTTGTGCTCTCAAACTATATCTTGCTGGGTCATATACTTTTATTTGATCTGTCTCTAGGGTCAGAGTAGCCCATAGTAAACTGTATATTATGTAAAGATCATAGTTTGGGGCTTCCTTTTTTTGTTCTCACTCGAACAACAGTTTTTCTCTAGGACAGTTTTTTTTTAAGAGTGGTTGTTCATGTGTGGAGCTGTAATAGGGAAGGAACTTTTCTACATTCTTAAATTTGACTGGGATCTCTGTTTACTACCATTTAGTGGAGATTAATGGTATTTATCATTACTTTTTTTAGAATTACTCTCGTCAAGAATATTTTATACTTAAAGTGAATGTGAACTTTGAGGAATGTGTACCCGGTTTTTAAAAAATCCTATTAAACAGGGGCACTTTCATTCATCAAAGTTTAAATTTGTCATTTTGTTAATACTTGTCTTTTATTCTTGCAAAGCCGGAACAGCGCTACCCCCCCCCCCCGCCCATTGCTCATCTCTTGATAGGTCAGAAATGAAGACTCTGGCTTCCTCCAATCACAGCGGGGCTTAAGGCAATGTTTGCTCTGGCAGGGGGGGGCAGTGATTGGAGGATGCCTGATTCGTCATTGCTGACATGAGACAGGTGGGGTAAGCGCTGCTCCGGCTTTGCAAGAAGACGACGTAAGTATTTCAACAAAACTGCTAAAATGTAAACTTTGATGTATGAAAGTGCCCCTGTGTTTAATAGGATTTTTAAAAACCGGGCACACATTCATCAGTTTACATTTACTTTAAGTAATAAACCTTCTGAGGTTTTCTTAACTTCCTTTCTGGATGGTACCAGATCTATTACTATAATATGTAGTATTTTATTGGGGCTCCCTGTGGAAGGTCATATTTTTTTTTTTTTTATTGACCTTTTTTGTTAGAGGAAACCTAATACAACAGGTTATGTTTTTCTATGTTTCCTACCATGACGTGTGTGTGTTCTATTTTATGTATAGGGGCTTGATTTTCTGTTCTGTTTTAATGTCTCATACTTAATTTCTTAGTGTTTTTAGGACACTAATATATTTCTATATTCTTATTATAGGAATAAAAGATTCTAATCTCCCTCATTAGGGTGATATTGTTAACGTCTCATGCATTGTTTCATGTCTCATACTAATTTCTTTTTTTTTTTTTTTTTTTTTATTTTTTTTTTTTTTTCAAAAAATAAAGAAATACACAGACATGATTAAAAGGTGTACAAATATCTCACTGGACATTCAATAGTATATATGCTGTACTTAATAGTAAATTATACATATTTAGACTGTCAGAACTCGCAGGTTCGATGCATTAGTGAGCAAAACAACTTCACATTTAACTTATCCATATAATCTCTTCAATACTATATTTCTGTAATTCCAACTAAATTATATCTATTTTCGTCAGATCTTATTCACAAGTTCAAATGCATAGGACCAATAAATAAATTGGTATGTTAGGGGTAGGGGAGAAAGGAGGGAAAAAGGGGGGGGGAGAATTTTCCTCGTCCCTCCTCACTCTCCCCTCTCCATCCACTCCGTAAATTAAACCATAGCTGACCAACCAATTGGGAAATAGCCTGCAATAATATTCACTAATACATATTCTGAGTTGGAGATGGGGATATTTAGTTGTTTGTACATTATTAGGTAGAGAGAGAATAACCATCTTCCACTTGTAAAAAAAAAACCTTTCCAGTTGTATTCTGGAGGAACTCTGCATTGAATATAGTTGTCATACATTGTGCGATAATGGCCTTTTTACACTGTGCAAATTCAGGCGCTTTAGAATCTTTCCAGTTCTTAAGAATAAGGGATCTCGTAACTAGTATCATTGTATTGACCAATTCATTTTGTTTATGCACCTCGGAAAATTTCATAAGAAAAAACACATGAAATATTTGAATATCATAGTTTATGAACAATTTTCTCTTCAGCCAATAATTAATTTTAAACCATAATTGCCTAATCTTTGAGCATGACCAGAAATAATGCACAATATCTGCCTCAATAAAACCACATTTCGGGCATGTTAGTGTTGTCTTATGTAATAATTTTAAATGTGATTCTCTCCAACTAGTTACAACCCATCCTCTATTACCTAAATTAAGAGCCCTTTGTATATCCTCTATTTCCAAGTTTGGAAATTCTTTTTGCCATTTAATTTTAATATCAGTTAAATATTTTAAGTTCTGGAATGAATTAATCCTTTTATAGATTATTGCAATGGAACATCTACCCCCTTTTATATATTCGAATAATATCCTTTAATGGCCCAAAAGACCAATCAGTGCTATATCGTGTTTGAAGGTCGGCTGTATAATGTCTCAGCTGGAGGAAAGCGAAGAAATCCCTTTTAGGCAAATCAAATTTCCTGGCTATATATTGGTAAATGATTCAATGGAGAAGTCATCCCTTAAAAGTTGAACAATATGTATCTAACCTTTCCTCTTCCATTGTTTAAATACTCTTTGATTGTCCAGGCATAAACTCTGGATTACCACAAATAGGTAACAGATCCGTGCAATATGGATTAACTTTAAGTCCTAAACAGAGTTTCTGCCAGGCCGAGATTTTTAAAAATACTAATTTTGGCTATTTTCTTTGGATTTCTATTTAGTGGGCAGTGCAATAATGCTTGTAATTTGAATGGATCAACTATACCAGCCTCACAAAGTGGGAAAGTAACACGTTCTTGTAATGTTAGCCAATCTAGAGCGAATTTAGCTAAAGCTGCAATGTTATAATTTTTAATATCTGGAAGAGCTAGTCCCGCTGCTGCTTTTCCCGTTGTAATCTATCTATAGCTATTCTTGATTTCTTGCCTTTCCAGATAAAATTAGAACAGCTTTTCTGAAGACTAGCAATCTCCACCTTGTTCAACATGAGTGGTATATTTTGTAAAAGATATAGAATTTTTGGAAAGAATTGTTTTTATCAACATTATTCGAGCATCCAATGAAATTGGCAGGTTTGACCAATCTAAAAGATTCTTTCTATATCCTGCAAATACTCTTACAAGATTTAGTTCATACCAATCTGCTGGATTTCTCGACAGTACAATTCCTAGATAGCTTATTTGGGTGGTTTCTTTAAACAGGAAATTTCTGGGTGGTTTTGCTGGTTTATTTAGCCATAATAGCTCTGATTTACCTAGGTTAATGGTGTAACCTGATATATCCTTGAACATCTGAATAATCTTCAAAAAAATCTGGTAATGTTTCCTCAACTTTACTTATATCAGGTATATCAGAAGATCATCTATCTTCTAAATCTGATACTCTAGATTCTATTTCAGTTAAACGTGATGCAAATTCTCTAACTTCGCCTGAAAGTGCACTAATATCTTGTCTAATTTCCATTTTAAGAGCCTCCAGTTGGGGGGCGATCATTTTAGATATTTGTAAAACCAATTCCGGGATATCTGTATGAGGGAGATTTGTGTCTGGTGTTACTTCTGGATTAGTTTCTATGCTTTTCTGGGGGGGGGTTTTCTCTGTCTTGGGGCCATGGCGGGTGAACTCCCTTTAGTAGATGCCATATATTTTCCCATCAGTGAGAAATTAAGATTAATAAGTGTGTTAATAATGTGATAAGTGCTAAAAAGTACCTATAAATAGTCTCCTTCGTTTTATTCTTCAGTATATTTTGTCATAGGTATCAGTGATATGTGAATGTATAACTGCAACTATCTTACGTAATATGTGAAAATGTGTACAATATGGCCACTTGGCCAATATCATAATACACAAAAAAAAACAACACAAGTTAAAATAGAAAAACAAAAAAGTGGATAGTCACTCAAAACATAACATCAAAAATACCTGTGCATAAAGTGTGCCTATATGCTGGCTTTACCCAGCAACTAAACAAATATTGTGAGGTGCATATAAATTGCCAGAGACCCCAGGAGACAGAGGAAAAAAAAACTTGATATATATCGTAAATTATCCTCATAGTTACGAAAATGATGGCCATAACAGTAGGATTCTATCGCCAGAAATCGTGGTGTTCTGTCTACACCCCTATACACTCACTCATAGCAATTACTATAGAATCTAAAATCCTATGATATTGTCTACTCTGAATATATTTGTCACAGCTATATCGGTGATATTAGGACAGCGTGTTTACAATAGATCACCACAAAAGAAAAAAATAAGAATGTGGCCTTTCTTTTACATAGTCTGTTGTTAAATAAGCTACGAGTCCTTCTCCGTTGGCCATCAAGAAAGTCACCCTATATGACCAACAGAAACTTTATGGTATCGACGCAGTTCTGCGAATGTCTTAATTTTGCAGCATCTTCCCAGGTCTTAATTTAGTCTGTTTTATACACCAGGAATAATAGAGAAAGAGAAGAAAAAGAAAGCCAGTATCCTTAGGTCACTCTGTGTGAGTATATTTCCTCGCTTTGTACTCTGTGTAATTTCCAGCTCCTACCCTGCGGAGTTATGGGAGCTCTCTGGGATCTTAACTCCTACCAGTTGGATTATGGGAGTAAAGTTATACTGCAAACTTTTCCTTCAATTTAATTGGTTTCGTGTAAATCAGCCATATACACTCCTGGTTTTTATACAGTTGCCCCTTTAATTTGGTAGAGTGGGAATCTGCAGTGGAGCTATTATATGTAATGTCCCCAGTCAGTGTTCAGTTTTATAGCCTGCAGTCCCGTTAAACAAATATATCAATAGTCACTTCTTGTGGCTTGTGATATTCAAAATGTACAACAATACCTGCAGCTCTTTACCCTGCTCTCAGACACTCCGGTGTTCATATGCCTGCGGTTACTTCCTCAGCAACAAGTCCCTTCTGCTTCAGTTTACCCGCTGAAAGGATCGTTCTTCTTTCCATCAGAGTAGGAACACCTTTTCTTTCATGTAATTAGCAAGAGTCCATGAGCTAGTGACGTATGGGATATACATTCCTACCAGGAGGGGCAAAGTTTCCCAAACCTTAAAATGCCTATAAATACACCCCTCACCACACCCACAAATCAGTTTTACAAACTTTGCCTCCTATGGAGGTGGTGAAGTAAGTTTGTGCTAGATTCTACGTTGATATGCGCTCCGCAGCAGGTTGGAGCCCGGTTTTCCTCTCAGCGTGCAGTGAATGTCAGAGGGATGTGAGGAGAGTATTGCCTATTTGAATGCAATGATCTCCTTCTACGGGGTCTATTTCATAGGTTCTCTGTTATCGGTCGTAGAGATTCATCTCTTACCTCCCTTTTCAGATCGACGATATACTCTTTTATATATATATATATATATATATATATATACCATTACCTCTGCTGATTTTCGTTTCAGTACTGGTTTGGCTTTCTACAACATGTAGATGAGTGTCCTGGGGTAAGTAAGTAAGCTTATTTTCTGTGACACTCTAAGCTATGGTTGGGCACTTTTTTATAAAGTTCTAAATATATGTATTCAAACATTTATTTGCCTTGACTCAGGATGTTCAACATTCCTTATTTTTCAGACAGTCCGTTTCATACTTGGGATAATGCATTTGAATCAATCATTTTTTCTTACCTTAAAAAATTTGACTTTTTCCCTGTGGGCTGTTAGGCTCGCGGGGGCTGAAAATGCTTCATTTTATTGCGTCATTCTTGGCGCAGACTTTTTTGGCGCAAATTTTTTTTCTGTTTCCGGCGTCATACGTGTCGCCGGAAGTTGCGTCATTTTTTGACTTTTTTGCGTCAAAAGTGTCGGCGTTCCGGATGTGGCGTCATTTTGGCGCCAAAAGCATTTAGGCGCCAAATAATGTGGGCGTCTTATTTGGCGCTAAAAAATATGGGCGTCATTTTTGTGTCCACATTATTTAAGTCTCATTATTTATTGCTTCTGGTTGCTAGAAGCTTGTTCACTGGCATTTTTTTCCCATTCCTGAAACTGTCATTTAAGGAATTTGATCAATTTTGCTTTATATGTTGTTTTTTCTATTACATATTGCAAGATGTTCCACGTTGCAACTGAGTCAGAAGATACTACAGGAAAATCGCTGCCCGGTGCTGGAGCTACCAAGCTAAGTGTATCTGCTATAAACTTTTGGTATCTGTTTCTCCAGCTGTTTGTATTGCATGTCATGACAAACTTATTAATGCAGATAAAATTTCCTTTAGTACTGTTACATTACCTGTTGCTGTTCCGTCAACATCTAATTTTCAGAGTGTTCCTGATAACATAAGAGATTTTATTTTTAAATCCATTAAGAAGGCTGTCTGTTATTTCTCCTTCTAGTATACATAAAAGTCTTTTAAAACTTCTCTTTTTTTCAGATGAATTTTTAAATGAACATCATCATTCTGATACTGATAATGGTTCTTCTGGTTCAGAGGTTTCTGTCTCAGAGGTTGATGCTGATAAATCTTTGTATTTGTTCAAGATGGAATTTATTCGTTTACTTAAAGAAGTATTAATTGCATTAGAAATAGAGGATTCTGGTCCTCTTGATACTAAATCTAAACGTTTAAATAAGGTTTTTAAATCTCCTGTAGTTATTCCAGAAGTGTTTTCTCTCCCTGATGCTATTTCTGAAGTAATTTCCAGGGAATGGAATAATTTGGGTAATACATTTACTCCTTCTAAAACGTTTTAAGCAATTATATCCTGTGCCATCTGACAGATTAGAGTTTTTTGGGACAAAATCCCTAAGGTTAATGGGGCTGTCTCTAACTCCTGCTAAACGTACTACTATTCCTACGGCAGATAGTACTTCATTTAAGGATCCTTTAGATAGGAAAATTGAATCCTTTCTAAGAAAAGCTTACTTATGTTCAGGTAATCTTCTTAGACCTGCTATATTTTTAGCGGATGTTGCTGCAGCTTCAACTTTTTGGTTAGAAGCTTTAGCGCAACAAGTAACAGATCATAATTTTATAGCATTATTATTATTATTCTATAACATGCTAATAATTTCATTTGTGATACCATCTTTTGATATCATTAGAGTTGATGTCAGGTATATGTCTCTAGCTATTTTAGCTAGAAAAGCTTTATGGCTTAAAACTTGGAATGCTGATATGTCTTCTAAGTCAACTTTGCGTTCCCTTTCTTTCCAGGGTAATAAATTATTCGGTTCTCAGTTGGATTCTATTATCTCAACTGTTACTGGAGGGAAGGGAACTTTTTTACCAAAGGATAAAAAATCTAAGGTAAATTTAGGTCTAATAATCGTTTTCGTTCCTTTCCTCACAACAAGGAACAAAAGCCTGATCCTTCATAGTCAGGAGCGGTATCAGTTTGGAAACCATTTCTAGTTTGGAATATATCCAAGCCTTATAGAAACCTAAAGCCAGCTCCTAAGTACCCATGAAGGTGCGGCCCTCATTCCAGCTCAGCTGGTATGGGGCAGATTACGTTTTCTTCAAAGAAATTTGGATCAATTCCGTTCACAATCTCTGGTTTCAGAACATTGTTTCAGAAAGGTACAGAATTGGCTTCAAGTTAAGGCCTCCTGCAAAGAGATTTATTTCTTTCCCGTGTCCCAGTAAACACAGCAAAGGCTCAGCATTTCTGAAATGTGTTTCAGATCTAGAGTTGGCTGGAGTAATTATGCTAGTTCCAGTTCTGGAACAGGAGCTGTGGTTTTATTCTATCTCTTCATTGTACCAAAGAAGGTCAATTCCTTCAGACCAGTTCCGGATCTATCAATATTGAATCGTTATGTAAGGATACCAACATTCAAGATGGTAACTGTAGGACTATCCTGCCTTTTGTTTAGCAAGGGCATTATATGTCTACAATAGATTTACAGGATGCATATCTGCATATTCCGATTCATCCAGATCACTTTTAGTTTCTGAGATTCTCTTTTTAGACAAGCATTACCAGTTTTGTGGCTCTACCGTTTGGCCTAGCATCAGCTCCAAGAATTTTTTCAAAGGTTCTCGGTGCACTTCTGTCTGTAATCAGAGAACAGGGTTTTGGTATTTCCTTATTTGGACGATATCTTGGTACTTGCTCAGTCTTCACATTTTCGCAGAATCTCATACGAATCGACTTGTGTTGTTTCTTCAAGATCATGGTTGGAGGATCAATTTACCAAAAAGTTCATTGATTCCTCAGACAAGGGTAACCTTTTTAGGTTTCCAGATAGATTCAGTGTCTATGACTCTGTCCTTGTCAGACAAGAGAAGTTTAACATTGATATCAGCTTGTCAAAACCTTCAGTCACAATCATTCCCTTTGGTAGCCTTATGCATGGAAATTTTAGGTCTTAGGACTGCCGCATCGGATGCGATCTCCTTTGCTCGTTTTCACATGCGACCTCTTCAGCTCTGTATGCTGAACCAATGGTGTAGGGATTACACAAAGATATCTCAATTAATATCTTTAAACCGATTATACGACACTCTGACGTGGTGGACAGATCACCATCGTTTAGTTCAGGGGGCTTCTTTGTTCTTCCGACCTGGACTATAATCTCAACAGATGCAAGTCTTACAGGTTGGGGAGCTGTGTGGGGGTCTCTGATGGCACAAGGGGTTTGGGAATCTCAGGAGGTGAGATTACCGATCAATATTTTGGAACTCCGTGCAATTTTCAGAGCTCTTCAGTCTTGGCCTCTTCTGAAGAGAGAGTTCATTTGTTTTCAGATAGACAATGTCACAACTGTGGCATACATCAATCATCAAGGAGGGACTCACAGTCCTGGCTATGAAAGAAGTATCTCGAATTTTGGTTTGGGCGGAATCCAGCTCCTGTCTAATCTCTGCGGTTCATATCCCAGGTATAGACAATTGGGAAGCGGATTATCTCAGTCGCCAAACGTTGCATCCGGGCGAATGGTCTCTTCACCCAGAGGTATTTCTTCAGATTGTTCAAATGTGGGAACTCCCAGAAATAGATCTGATGGCTTCTCATCTAAACAAGAAACTTCCCTGGTATCTGTCCAGATCCCGGGATCCTCGGGCGGAGGCAGTGGATGCATTATCACTTCCTTGGAAGTATCATCCTGCCTATATCTTTCTGCCTCTAGTTCTTCTTCCAAGAGTATTCTCCAAGATTCTAAAGGAATGCTCGTTTGTCCTGCTGGTAGCTCCAGCATGGCCTCACAGGTTTTGGTATGCGGATCTTGTCCGGATGGCCTCTTGCCAGCTGTGGACTCTTCCGTTAAGACCAGACTTTCTGTCGCAATGTCCTTTCTTCAGGATCTCAAATCCTTAAATTTTAAGGTATGGAGTTTGAACGCTTGATTCTTGGTCAAAGAGGTTTCTCTGACTCTGTGATTGATACTATGTGACAGGCTTGTAAATCTGTATCTAGAGAGATATATATATTATAGAGTCTGGAAGACTTATATTTCTTAGTGTCTTTCTCATCATTTTTCTTGGCATTCTTTTTGAATAACGAGAATTTTAGTTTCTTCAGGATGGTTTAGATAAAGGTTTGTCCGCAAGTTCCTTGAATGGACAAATCTCTGCTCTTTCTGTTCTTTTTCACAGAAAGAATGCTAATCTTCCTGATATTCATTGTTTTGTACAAGCTTTGGTTCGTATAAAACCTGTCATTCAGTCAATTTCTCCTCCTTGGAGTTTGAATTTGGTTCTGGGGGCTCTTCAAGCTCCTCCTTTTGAACCCATGTATTCTTTGGTCATTAAATTACTTTCTTGGAAAGTTTTGTTTCTTTTGGCCATCTCTTCTGCCAGAAGAGTCTCTGAATTATCTGCTCTTTCTTGTGAGTCTCCTTTTCTGATTTTTCATCAGGATAAGGCGGTGCTGCAAACTTCTTTTGAATTTTTTACCTAAGGTTGTGAATTCTAACAACATTAGTAGAGAAATTGTGGTTCCTTCATTATGTCCTAATCCTATGAATTCTAAGGAGAAATCATTGCATTCTTTGGATGCTGTTAGAGCTTTGTATTATTATGTTGAAACTACTAAGTCTTTCCGAAAGACTTCTAGTCTATTTGTCATCTTTTCCGGTTCTAGAAAAGGCCAGAAAGCTTCTGCCATTTCTTTGGCATCTTGGTTGAAATATTTATTTCATCATGCCTATGTCGAGTCGGGTAAAACTCCGCCTCAAAGGATTACAGCTCATTCTACTAGGTCAGTTTCTACTTCCTGGGCGTTTAGGAATGAAGCTTCGGTTGATCAGATTTGCAAAGCAGCAACTTGGTCCTCTTTGCATACTTTTACTAAAATTCTACCATTTTTGATGTGTTTTCTTCTTCTGAAGCAGTTTTTGGTAGAAAAGTACTTCAGGCAGTGGTTTCAGTTTGAATCTTCTGCTTATGTTTTCATTAAACTTTATTTTAGGTGTGGATTATTTTCAGCAGGAATTGGCTGTCTTTATTTTATCCCTCCCTCTCTAGTGACTCTTGCGTGGAAAGATCCACATCTTGGGTAGTCATTATCCCATACGTCACTAGCTCATGGACTCTTGCTAATTACATGAAAGAAAACATAATTTATGTAAGAACTTACCTGATAAATTCATTTTTCATATTAGCAAGAGTCCATGAGGCCCACCCTTTTTTGTGGTGGTTATGATTTTTTTGTATAAAGCACAATTATTCCAATTCCTTATTTTTTATGCTTTCGCGCTTTTTTCTTATCACCCCACTTCTTGGCTATTCGTTAAACTGATTTGTGGGTGTGGTGAGGGGTGTATTTATAGGCATTTTAAGGTTTGGGAAACTTTGCCCCTCCGGGTAGGAATGTATATCCCATACATCACTAGCTCATGGACTCTTGCTAATATGAAAGAAATGAATTTATCAGGTAAGTTCTTACATAAATTATGTTTTTAGTACCGCTGCCAATATCGTCAGGGGGAGAGGATAGACAAGCACACCGTGTCTGATTGTTCCTCCATAGTCAGCTGCAATCCGTTTGAATTTGGATAGACTCCCGCTTTGGAGCCTCAGTTTAGATCTTCTTCTGTACCTGTTGTGAGGTTTCCCTTCTATCCGGTCCTGTGGATCTCACAGCGACCAAGGACTACTGCGCTTGTGGATGGTGCTAGCCGTAGCTAGTTGCCAAGGTGGCCAGTTTGCAAGCGTGTAACTTGCCCCGCCTCTGCCGGAAGTCTATCATACTCATACTAATTTCTTAGTGTTTTTTAAGGACACTTATATATTTCTATGTTTTAAATATATGAATGCAATATTTTAATCTTATTGGGGTGATCTTTGCTTAGGTTTGTGCCTTTCATTATGACACATTCTTTTGTGTTATGACTCTAATAGGTTTATTTATAGTTGACCTATCTTGACGAATGGTCACTTTTTCTACATTTTTTCCTTTTTGGTCTTTATTGAGCTTAGGGTTCTAAGATGGGGGTTTTTTTTTTTTTAAAATCTTCTCTGGTTGAGGAAAAGTATGGTCCTAGGTCATAAATTTTTATTAATGATTTTCGGATCTTATTTGGACGGTAGTCTGATGGTTAATTTAGCTGCCTAGCAAGCGGGTAGTTAACAGTAATCCTGCTACAGCTAATTGCTTTTTGAATGTGTGTTCACATTTTTTCTTCTGATCTATGTTAAATATGATTCCAGGATTTCCCTATACGAGAAAGTAAGCATAGGACTGTTGCATCCTGTCCTATTTTTCCTTCCTATTATTCAGTAGCTTTATTTCTGCAAGTAGTCTTTTTTTTTTTTTTTTTTTTTTTTTTTTTTTTAACCCTGGACAAGAAGGGAAAATTTTAGAGCCGAAGGGCCTCAAATCTCTAGAATAGTTCCTTGGTTTCAGATTCCAGGGTAATTTTTTGTTTGTTTGTGGTTTGTTTGTTTTTGGCGGGGGGGGGGGGGTGTTTAGGGACAAGATCTCCATGTCCGTTTTTTGACTGAGGTCAGAAGATCCAATCTTCTTGCAGCCTGTCTTCTTCAGTCCTCTGTCTGTCCATCAGTGATATTGTATATGGAAGTAATGCTCTAATGGTGGCTTCCATGGACATTATTCCTTTTCCTCTTTTCCATCTGAGTCATCTAGTTATGCACGCTCAGACAATGGAGCAGAGACCTATCGGATCTCTATCAGAGGATAGTCTTTGTCCTGAGAGGCACTAGGGTTGAGGGTCTATCTTTTGATGCCAATCTGTCTCAGGGCACATGTTTCCTGAGACCTTTTTGGGATATTGGGTCTATGGATGCCAGCCTTTTGGGCTGGGTAGCAGTTTGGGGTTCCTCTAGAGCCCAGGGATCTTGGACTCGGTCTGCTCTCCCTATAAATATCCTGGAGTTGAGCCATCTTCAACGTCCTGATAACTTGTTCTCACTGAGTTGGGTCCGGTTTATCTTATTTTAATTGGACCACTTTTCTTCGGTGGCATATATCAACCACCAGGGAGGAACACTGAGTTCCTTAAGCTATGCAGGAGGTGACTTTCTTCAGTGGGCGGAGTCTCACTATTGTCACATTTCTGCCATCCTCATCCCTGGGGTAGATGCTAGGAAGCAGAATATCTGAGCAGGCAGATTTTTCTTCCAGGGCTCTTCATCTGGTAGTATTATCAAGAATAACCCTCAGGTGGGGAGTTCTGGAGTTGGATATGATGGCGTTTCTTTAAACGCCAATCTTCCACGATTCCGATCAGGAATCTGTAAGCAGCTCTGGTCGTCGCTCAGGTGGTTCATGGGACTTCGGTCTTCTCTACTGGTTTCCTCTGTTCACTCTTTTCCTTGGGTGATAGCCAGTTTTCATGCAGGAGCGGGGTTCAGGCTCTAGCTTGGCCTCCAGAGAATTTGGTTTGCGGATCTGGTGAGGATATCGTCCTTTCCCCTTGGAAGTTTCCTCTGAGGAAGGACCTTCTACTTCAGGGTCCTTTCCTACATCCAAACCTAGTTTCTCTGAAGCTGACTGCTTGGAGATTGATCGCCTAGTCTTGTGTAGACAAGGCTTTTTAGTAAGGTTATTGATGCTGTGATTCCAACTCGCAAGCTTTCCATAAGGTATGGTCTACTTTTTTTTTTTTTTTATGCAAATCTAGGGGTTTCTCTTGGAGTCAGGTGAGCCTTCCCCGCGTTTTTTCTTTTCTTCAGGAGGGCCTGGAGAAGGGTTTGTCAGCCAGTACTCTGAAGGGTCAGATCTTGTCCCTGTCGATGCTTTTGCATTTCTAGCAGTCTTGCAAGATGTTCAATCCTTTGTTTAGGCCTTGGTCAGAATCAGGCCTGTGTTTAAGACAATTGCTCCTCCATGGGGCCTTAAAGGGACAGTCAAGTCCAAAAAAAAAATTCATAATTCAAATAGGGCATGTCATTTTAAACAACTTTCCAATTTACTTTTATCACCAATTTTGCTTTGTTCTCTTAATATTGTTAGTTAAAAGCTAAACCTAGGAGGTTCATATGCTAATTTCTTAGACCTTGAAGGCTGCCTCTGCATTTGACAGTTTTTCACCACTAGAGGGCGTTAGTTCATGTGTTTCATATAGATGACATTGAGCTCATGCACGTGAATTTACCAAGGAGTGAGCATTGATTGGCTAAAATGCAAGTCTGTCAAAAGAACTGAAATAAGGGGGCAGTCTGGAGAGGCTTAGATGCAAGGTAATTAGAGGGTAAAACCTGTATTATAACTATTGGTTATACAACTGGGGAATGGGTAATTAAGGGATTATCTATCTTTTTAAAACAACAAACATTCTGGTGTTGACTGTCCCTTTAACCTTGTTTTTGGGGTTCTGCAGCAGACTCAGTTTGAGCGTATGCACTCTGATATTAAATTATCTTGGAAGGTTTTGTTCTTGCTATTTCCTCTACTCGCAGAGTCTCAGAGCTTTTGGCTCTACAGTGTGACCCTCCTTACCTTATTTCATGCCGATAAGGCGGTCCTTCATACTAAATTGGGTTTCCTTCCTAAGGTGTTTTCGGACTGCAGTATTACTCAAATTGTTGTTCCTTCGTTCTGTTCTAATCCTTCTCAGAAGGAACGTTTGTTGCACAACCTGGATGTTGTGCGTGCTCTGTAGTTCTATCTGCAGGCAACTATGGATTTTAGTCAATCTACTGCCCTTTTTGTTTTCTCTGGTAAACGGAAGGGCCAGAAGGCCACTTCTACTCTTTCCTTTTGGCTGAGAAGTGTTATTCGGTTTGCTTATGAGTCAGCTGGACATCAGCCTCCTGAGAGAATTACGGCTCTGTCCACTAGGGCTGTCTTTTCTTCTTGGGCCTTTAAAAAGGATGGTTCTGTGGAACAGATCTGCAAGGCGGCCACTTGGTCCTCGTTCCATGCTTGATCCAAATTTTACAGATTCAAAGTTTTTGCCTCAGCAGAGGTTTCCTTTGGGAGGGAAAGTTCTTCAAGCGGTGGTGCCTTCTGTTTAGGTACGCCTGTCTTGTTTCTCCCTTCCATTCTGTGTCCTCTAGCTTGGCTATTGGTTCCAACTACTAATTGAACAGATTTGTGTACTCCATGCCATTAGAAAGAAACCAAAATGTATTCTTACCTGATCATTTTCTTTTCTGGCATGGAGAGTCCACAACCCGCCCTTTATTTTTTTCTTTCAACGGCTTACCATTTTCTAAACTTTAGGCACCTCTTGGCTGAATGACTGGGGATTGTGGGATGAGGAAGGCTTTTAAGGCTTTGCTGGGGTGTTTTTTGCCTCCACCTGGTGGCCAGGAGTTTAATTTCCACTAGTAATTGAATGGATTTGTGGACTCTCCATGCCAGGAAAAGAAAATAATTTATCAGCTAAGCAAACATTTAGTTTTTTTACATTTCTGCAGTGTTTGTGTTTAGCTGTAATTTTCCTCTTACTCATTTACTGTACCCACACATTATATACAGTTTTTCTCGTCATTTCTAAAGATACCATTATTTTCATCATATCAAAATTTACTATAAAAAAATTATAAAATATAATGTAAAAGTTGAAAAAAACACTTTCTAACTTTGACCCCCAAAATTTGTTACACATCTACAACCACCAAAAAACACCCATACTAAATATTTTCTACATTTTGTCCTGAGTTTAGAAATACCCAATGTTTACATGTTTGCTTTTTTTGCAAGTTATAGGGCAATAAGTACAAGTAGCACTTTGCTATTTCCAAAAAAAAATTTTTTTCTTCAAAATAAGAGATAGTTACATTGTAACACTATCTGTCAGGAATCCCTGAATATCCCTTCACGTGTGTAATATTTTTAGTAGAGAAGCAAAGTATTGATCTATGCCCATTTTGGCATTTCATTTCACTGCCAAATGCGATCAAATAAAAAAAAAAGTTCATTTTCACAAACTTTAGGTTTCTCACTGAAATTATTTACAAACAGCTTGTGCAATCATGGCACAAATGGTTGTAAATGCTTCTCTGGGATCCCCTTTGTTCAGAAATAGCAGACATATATGGCTTTGGCTGTCCTTTTTGGTAATTAGGCCACTAAATGCCGCTGTGCACCACACTTGTCTTATGCCCAGCAGTTAAGGGGTTAATTTTAGCTTTAGTGTAGAAATCAGCCTCCCACTTGACGCATCCCACTCCCTGACCCCTCTCAAACAGCTCTCTTCCCTCCCACACCTCACAATTCTCAATGCCATGTTAAGTACTGGCAGAAAGTCTGCCAGTATGAAATTTGATCCCTCTACCTATTTGCAACCATCTTGGGTACTGGCAGCTGCCTGCCAGTACCCAGTTTGCTAAAAAAGGCTTTTATTTCTAAACAATTTTTTTTTTCTGTAGCATAGCTGCCCCCTCCCAGATCCCTTTCCCAACATTTATTCCCCCCTCCTTCATTCCCATACATTGGAATTAAAGGGTCATGATACCCAAATGTTTAAACACTTAAGTGATGCAATATAGCTGTAAAAAGCTGACTAGAAAATATCAAATGAACATCTCTATGTAAAAAAGATTTTACATCAAATTTCTCAGTAGCCACATCCCACTGTAAAGGGCTTCTAGGCAGCAAATCAGTATGTCTGCCCCGGGACAACTAAGGGAGTGAGCTTTCGTACACACATCTTATTTCCTTATTCAGTTTAAGGAAGTTTACTATGAAATCTCATGAGATCACAGTAAGAGTTCTGATCCAGCGATGTGCCGTCCAACCGCCTCCCTCGTAACACTCCCACGCCACCAACGATAGGCACCATCGCAATTTTTTATTTTACTCCTATTTCTTCGTTCTCTTGGTATCCTTATTTGAAAAAGCAAGAATGTAAGGTTAGGAGCTGGCCCATTTTTAGTTTAGCACCTGGGTAGAGCTTGCTGATTGGTGGCTACATTTAGCCACCAATCAGAAAGAGCTACTCAGGTGCTGAACCAAAAATGGGCAGGCTCCTAAGCTTGATATCTTTGGAAAAGCAAGAATGTAAGCTTAGGAGCCGGCCCATTTTTGGTTTAGCACCTGGGTAGCTTTCTGAATGGTGTCTAAATGTAGCCACCAATCAGCAAGCGCTAACCAGGTTCTGGACTAAAAATGGGCCAGCTCCTAAGCTTACATTCCTTTATCAAATAAAGATATCAAGATAATGAAGAAAAATTGATGAGTAAATTAGAAAGTTGCTTACAATAGCTGCTCTATCCGAATCGTGTTTAATTTTGACCAACTATCCCTTTTAAACTTAAAGGATGGGGAAAAAAAAATCTGAGTACACTGTCCCTTTACATTTTATTTAGTTGAGTACCTGTCACTGACCGCTGTGGTCAGAAAGTCCTTTACATCTAGCCCATAATAGGACCCTACCCTTGAGGTGACAAATGTCTGTGGATGGCTATAGTTCCTGCATATAGGACGGCTGTTACACCAATGACTATTTAGTAAACTACAGGTGCTGAGTCCTGGTTGTCTTTGGGACCGTCCCTCATTTACTGGGATAACCTAATTTCTCACAACTACTTGTATGAAGAAGTTACTTAATGTGAGTTTGGTGCTGGAAGCTTTTCTCTGGCAGGACATTGTGAGAACACTTGGGCAGCTATCTGCACCTAATTTACCTCTGTTTCCCAGGGCCAGTGAGATGTTGCTGCTGGAGGAAGAGCTGAAAAAGCTGGAGGAGAGCAGTTACTTACAAGGTAGGTAATCTTCCTTATGGAGGAAGTACATTTTACAAATAGCTGGACCCACACTGTTTGTTTTTTTATATATAGATTGAATGTCCAAGTCTTATGTAAAATATGCCACAGACTTTTATCTTCTACAATCAAATGTGAAAAACCGGTAAACATTAAAGGATTACTTTCTGTTATAATTTTTAAGCTAAACAACTAACATATTAAAGTTAATAAACATTAATTAAAACCTACTGACCTATATTTTCTCCAAAACAAAGTTTCATAACGTTCTAAAAGTTATATCTTTTATTCGCCGATGATGTCACGTAATCCTGCCCACTATTTTCAGCACTGAGTGTTCAAAATACTTAAACCAATAACTTTGTGTTTAAAGCGCCATTTTGAAACCTAGGTATTGTAAACGGATTGGTACAGAGCAAAGGATACCCACGGAGTGGGTTTGGAAAACAATTAAATTTGCAGACAAGATTTCTGATAAACGGTAGAGATATGTTAATGAAATGCTATTGATAAAAAGCGTATTTGGGGTAGTTAGTTAGTAACAGGCATAGAAAATATTTACTTACAGTGGCCCTTTAATGCAGGGCCCACAAGCCAATATACTTCCCATTTCTCCTTGTACTTCTAGAAGTACGTATCTGATACCATTAGCAAAATACACACCTACATTTAAACCTTGCTAAAGAGAAGTGATCACACATCCTGCACACAGACTGACTTAGCAATGGATAGAGGTCCCTTAGAGACCCTCTGGTCATACATGCTAAGTTCTTCACACTATTTACTGCAATTCCTCTTCACCTTAGGTAGGCTGCTGATTGGTGGCTGCACATATATGCCTCATTTTATTGGTTCCCCCAATGTGTAAACTAGCTCCTAGTAATGTGTTGCTGCTTCAACAAAGGATAACAAGAGAATGAAGCATATTAGAGAATAGAAGTAAACTGGAACATTGTTTAAAATTGTATGTTCTATCTGAATCATAACATAGAAATTTTGGGTTTCATGCCTCTAAGTCCTATAACTTTAGTAAGCAATCTGTACGTAGGAAGAGATTCCTTAAACCTAAACTTTTGGTTAGTTTAAGTTAACCTTAATATTTGTTGGCCTTTATTATGCGTGGGAGTTCAGTTTTTTTTCTTTCATATAAATTTCACTTTAAAAAAATAAATAAAAAAATAAAATCTGTGCACACTGGTCCTTAAATGCTTTTTTCTATTTTTTGCTATGCCAACATTGGCAATAAATATAAAAATAGATCATAGTCATGGTATCAGTATTAACATTTATATACAATTTTCAAACTTTACCTTGTTTTTAGTGTGTGCTTGACACCTTCATGAGCGCAAACCACTCCCTTGTCATGCCTTATATCCAGTTTTGTGTATGCAAATTTGTAAAACACGGCTCCAATAATAAAAACGCATGTGCCAATAATAAAAACGCATGTACCAGTGTTTACATGGCTGCACTAGCTTTTGATTGTACAGTTTCTTTTTAATGTAATTATAAAGGGAACCAGCTTAGTGTTATGAGCGGCAGTATTAAATGCACGCCAAGTAAAATTATACAAGCTGCTGGAAGAGATTTGAGACGGTGCAAGCACATTTACAAGTCAATAACATACGATTGAATGGTTTACATTTTCAGTGTACAATGTCCAATTTTCCAATAAAGCTTCTAATTAGATTAACTTGCATATTTATTTAAAAGTAGGGGATTTCTGGAGCCTGTTACTTTCCCTGAAAACTGTTAGTTTGGAAACTACAGGTCAATATTTCTGTTGTGTGAATTAACACTAGTGGTTAATACATTAATGGGTTTTTTTTTTTTTTGTATCAGATGATTCTGGTCTACAGAATCTGTCTTTTAAAGAGGATTCAATTGTAGCTCCTATTCATCATATCAGGAGAAGTTTGCTGAAGACTCCCAGCCACTCAACCCCTGCAATGAAGCTGCGGCGATTAAGTATAACCAACTCTCTGCGAGGTCACGAGACTCCGATAAAGCAGGTAGGTTTTAGGGCATGTTAAATATGAGGTACGTCTGAATATTATGTTTCTAAAGGTAAGAGAACCAACAACTGATTCAATGGTTTTACTTTATTTAGTGGCACAATCCTCTAATGCAATTTAGTTCAACAAGTGTACTGGGCAGGGTAACAAGAAATGAGCTAAAGTGACTTGATTTATAGAAATATATAAAACTATGAATGAAAAGCATGAGCAATAGAGCAAACAGACAAGGTTTTGCTAGCCTCTTCTCATAGGTTGGAATTATCTTGTTTGTAGCTCTTTTTTAAGCCATTTTTAGTTCTGCAATGTCCTTGTTGATCAACTAAAGTGTAGTCCTCTTACTCAAGATGAGGTCTTTCCAAGGTTCTATACAAGGGCAGCATTATACATCCCTGTTCTTTCTCTCTATATAATTCTTAGCTTAACAGCAAATCAAAGGTATTTTTGGAGAAAGTCTAAGTTTACATATTCAAGTAGAGGACTATTACGGTGTCCCTCAAGTGCATAATGACCATGCCGGGCTGATTGTTTGGCAGAAGGGAAGTTGACAGCTTTTGGTTTTATTTTCTAAAATGTCCAACCTCTTGTGCAGATTTTATTTAAACTTCTGAAGCAGCCGCTTGTCCAGAGCTCTCTAATTATAAGCGTCTTCATTTGGCAGGTGGACCTAGATGAAGTTCCAAAGCGTCATTTGGGGGCAGCATTTGATGCTCTGAATGATTTAAAGAGCTATAGTCCTAACTCCTCCTTCTCCAGCAATGTGTGAGTATAAACACATGAGCGGGATGGGGCTAATCTGCATATCTTTAAAATGCTTCTACTGCTGTCTATTATCCAAATGAGACAAACCGTTTTTACACACCATATTAAGAACAGGCTAATATATTTGATACATAAAGGAAGCACAAATTTATTTGCATGGTCAATCTTTTTGAGTTTTTTTGTAATGGGTCTCATTCATATCCAGTGTCCTGTATAACCAGAGGGAACAGATCATAAGCTAAAATGTTGTTTTCTTTCCAGTTGCATGGAGAGTCCACAAATCCATTCAATTACTAGTGGGAATTCAACTCCTGGCCACCAGGAGGAGGGGGAAACACCCCAGAAAAGCTAAGTATCACTCCCACTTCCCATAAACCCCCAGTCATTCATTGCCTTGTACATCAGGAGGATGTGCGAAGGTGTCCGAAGATATTAATCTTTTAATGGGTACTTTTCCCTGCAAGCAAGGATTGGGGCTATGCTGTGTCCGTGTAATCCTCTTCAGTAAGAGTAATGGTGGCTTTTAGCAGTTGGAAGATGGTGAGGTAGTCCTTGCTTCCCTTGCAACATTTATGCTACCCCTATATAGAAAACCAGGGTTGGTTACTCTGCTTCTCTTTTTCTACAGGTCCCTGACAGAGGTCGGCTGAATCTGTCGGACCTGGAGTTGGTGAGAAGAATGAAGACTGAGTCCCTGTATCCCTGCCCCATGGCTTGTGGTCTAATAGATGGAATAATAGGGGTGAGGGACTTTTATTATATTTGCTGGGTTCCCTCCAGTGAGGGTGGGCAATGAGGGAGAGTGATAGAATAGCCACAGAATATGACTTCTAGTGAAGTTTTTATCACACTGGGCTTAGATTCTCCCTCCCTGGGGTGGCGGTTTTTCATCTATCCTTAGGCTGGCAGTTCAGATCCTTCTCAGGTAAGGAGTTTTTATGCTGCCTCTTCCATTACTTATTGAGGATAATGGAGTCTGTGTATCCCTGGAAAAGGGACTTTAGGGTACGTTGAGCTGTACTCCTTGTGTGGGGTTGAACTTTTTAAAATATCCCTTACTTGTAGAGCCTTTATTCGGTGTGAGTCTAAGTAGCTGAGGCTCTTTTTTTTTTTATACCTTGAGTGATATTTTAAGACTTGGCGTTCTTTTTCTAAGGGTATGTAACTTTTTTTTTTTTCTGCATGGCGGCAGATTGTTACGCATATGAGAATATATTTTGACGCCATTCGTCTCAGAGGGAAGATACAGATAGTTCCCAGTGTTACCGCTGCATATGGTCATCCTGCCTTGTGCAGCGCCCCCTGTAGTGTCTTAAGGTGCCGTTTTTATTCTATCCTAGTTATGGGATTCTACTTCTTGCAAAGAGCAGGGGTAATCCATGCCCATCAATATAAAAACAACGGATATAATAGTCTGCAAACTGATAATCGGCTGCTGCACCCAAGAGACACTATACTCAAACAATAGTGTAATCAAAAAGAATGGGGTAAAAGGAGGGTGGCCCTATAGGACTGAGATGTTAAGAGAACTAATTTAGGTGATATTAAAAAGATAATTGTATACATTTAAAATTCATTTATTGTGTAATACATAGTTAGACACCGATGTCCATACATACTAATATTCCAAAAATTCAATTTTAACACAATATTGATACAATTATATCTTACTAATTACTATGTATAATTAAAAAGTCCACTAAAGAAACATACTTTTAAAAACCTATATGTGATTATTACACTGATATACAGGGAGTGCAGAATTATTAGGCAAATGAGTATTTTGACCACATCATCCTCTTTATGCATGTTGTCTTACTCCAAGCTGTATAGGCTCGAAAGCCTACTACCAATTAAGCATATTAGGTGATGTGCATCTCTGTAATGAGAAGGGGTGTGGTCTAATGACATCAACACCCTATATCAGGTGTGCATAATTATTAGGCAACTTCCTTTCCTTTGGCAAAATGGGTCAAAAGGACTTGACAGGCTCAGAAAAGTCAAAAATAGTGAGATATCTTGCAGAGGGATGCAGCACTCTTAAAATTGCAAAGCTTTTGAAGCGTGATCATCGAACAATCAAGCGTTTCATTCAAAATAGTCAACAGGGTCGCAAGAAGCGTGTGGAAAAACCAAGGCGCAAAATAACTGCCCATGAACTGAGAAAAGTCAAGCTTGCAGGTGCCACTTGCCACCAATTTGGCCATATTTCAGAGCTGCAACATCACTGGAGTGCCCAAAAGCACAAGGTGTGCAATACTCAGAGACATGGCCAAGGTAAGAAAGGCTGAAAGACGACCACCACTCAACAAGACACACAAGCTGAAACGTCAAGACTGGGCCAAGAAATATCTCAAGACTGGTTTTTCTAAGGTTTTATGGACTGATGAAATGAGAGTGAGTCTTGATGGGCCAGATGGATGGGCCCGTGGCTGGATTGGTAAAGGGCAGAGAGCTCCAATCCGACTCAGACGCCAGCAAGGTGGAGGTGGAGTACTGGTTTGGGCTGGTATCATCAAAGATGAGCTTGTGGGGCCTTTTCGGGTTGAGGATGGAGTCAAGCTCAACTCCCAGTCCTACTGCCAGTTTCTGGAAGACACCTTCAAGCAGTGGTACAGGAAGAAGTCTGCATCCTTCAAGAAAAACATGATTTTCATGCAGGACAATGCTCCATCACACGCGTCTAAGTACTCCACAGCGTGGCTGGCAAGAAAGGGTATAAAAGAAGAAAATTTAATGACATGGCCTTGTTCACCTGATCTGAACCCCATTGAGAACCTGTGGTCCATCATCAAATGTGAGATTTACAAGGAGGGAAAACAGTACACCTCTCTGAACAGTGTCTGGGAGGCTGTGGTTGCTGCTGCACGCAATGTTGATGGTGAACAGATCAAAACACTGACAGAATCCATGGATGGCAGGCTTTTGAGTGTCCTTGCAAAGAAAGGTGGCTATATTGGTCACTGATTTGTTTTTGTTTTGTTTTTGAATGTCAGAAATGTATATTTGTGAATGTTGAGATGTTATATTGGTTTCACTGGTAAAAATAAATAATTGAAATGGGTATATATTTGTTTTTTGTTAAGTTGCCTAATAATTATGCACAGTAATAGTCACCTGCACACACAGATATCCCCCTAAAATAGCTATAACTAAAAACAAACTAAAAACGACTTCCAAAACTATTCAGCTTTGATATTAATGAGTTTTTTGGGTTCATTGAGAACATGGTTGTTCAATAATAAAATTAATCCTCAAAAATACAACTTGCCTAATAATTCTGCACTCCCTGTACATTGACATCTAGATTGAATTGGTGTTCAGTGTACGAATTCTTAAGTAGGAGAAAAGAACAAAGTTTCTGACAACTGATTCGTTTTTAAAAATATGTATCCACAGTTTCTGACAGCAGATTCGTTGTTTGGAAATAATGAAAACCGTTTCTGAAAAGTATATCCTTCAATATATTGTGTTCAAATAGATTATTTAAATCTTATGTTGTCCTATTCCATATATAGGGTAATTGTAAACCTATCCCCGGGTATATCGTAGAGTGCCTTGTTTAATACAAGCTGTGTATGATATATTTGAGATAGATAGATAGATATAGATATAGATATAGATATAGATATATATATTCTAACAGAGAAAAAAAGTGACATAAAATACTGTCACTTTAAAGAAAGGGAATAATTCACGCTAAATATTAAAGAGAAAACCTTCTCATATTAACTGCAAACTGCAGGTGTCATAACTGGATGCATGAATGAACTATAAAGATAAATGCCACATACAAAAGCAGCAACTGAAAAGAACAATTACAAAAAAATAGCTAGAGACTCCTTCCTGAAGACAGGGGTAAAGTTTAAACCTAAATCATCATATATGCCTTCACTTGCTTTGGTCCCTTCTGTAAACAAGTTGAGAGATACTTTCTTTGAGAATTGTGGCTATGATAATTTGAAACCAAATGAGAGAAAAGCTTTAAAAGATCTTAGTACTGCCAGAAATCTGGTGATAAAGCCGGCCGATAAGGGCGGAAACTTGGTTTTAATGGATAAAGGTCTATACATGAATGAGGTAAAGCGTCAATTAAATGACAGGTCTCAATATGAAAGACTAGATATGAATCCATTGTATAAAATACAAAATTCTTTATTTAAGTTATTAAATGATGCTAAAAGCAGAGGACTTATAACTTCTAAAGAATTTCTCTTGTATCCTGAACATCCAGTGATGCCGGTTTTTTATGTTCTTCCAAAACTACACAAAATATGAAGTGCCCTCCTGGAAGACCAATAGTCTCCAGGATTGGAAGTGTCACCGAAAAGATTGGTGACTATGTAGATCAACATCTACGCCCATTTTTGGTGACACTTCCTTCCTATGTTAAGGATACTTAGGATCTCCTAAGGAGACTGGATGGTATTGTAGTTGGAGGGACATGCATTTTGGCATCACTGGATGTGGAAGGTTTGTACTCCTCTATCCCTCACAATGTTGGTCTTAAAGCTGCTGAATGTTTTTCTAAATACTAGAGGTCCTGAGTTCAAAGCACACACGGGTTTTGTGGTATCTCTGTTGAAGTTTGTATTAGAAAACAATGTTTTTATGTTTGACGGCAAGATATATCGTCCGTTGAGAGGAACGGCAATGGGGGCAGTTTGTGCCCCCACTTATGCCTGTTTGCATCTAGGGGCCTGGGAGCTCCTGGATGTTTTTGAAAATGATGGCGATATTGTAGACTAACATGTACGTATGTGGATGATGTGTTCATCATATGGGATAGCACTACTGACGAGTTCAGAGATTTTGTTTCTGTTGAATAAAAACCAAAAACATCTTTTTGACCTTTGAGACTAGTGACAAATCTTTGTCCTTCCTGGATGTTTCTATCATTAGGGAGGGACAAGAGATTCTCACTGAAAATTTTAGGAAGCATAGTGCCACAAATAGTGTGCTGCATGCAGATAGTGGCCATATGGACCACCTCAAAAGAGGGGTTCCGTATGGCCAATTTCTGCGCCTTAAAAGGAATTGCTCTTCTCTCACAAGCTTTGACCATCACGCCTCTTTGAGACAACGTTTCTTAAAGAGAGGTTACTCAGAGTTGTGTGAAAAGAGCTTTTCGGAAAGGCAGAAATTTGTCAAGGGATGAAGCCCTGTACAAAAAAGAGAAAACTAATCCCAATAAGATAAGGTTGATACCAGGTTTAATAAACAATGGGAGGAGATTAGGCTTATTAAAAAAAAAACTGGCACCTCCTCAATGGATGAAAAGGTGGGTGAAGTGGTAGGTAAGGAACCGGCTATGGCTGCAAGAAAAGCATTCAGCTTAAAAGATAAATTTATTAAAGGGCCCTCAAGTTCCGATTGGCTCCGCAAGAATAAAGGCATTAAGGGAAGCTTCCCGTGCGGTCATTGTGTGTACTGCACTCATATGGATAGTACCAAAAGTTTCTCACACGGTATGACATTAGGTTCTTTTTTAACTGCAACTCCACAAGGGGTCATTTATCTCTTACGTTGTCTGTTTATGTAGGTAAAACAGAGCCATGAACGACCGGTTACAGGAACATAGAGATGACATCACAAAACTAAGGGATACTAATGTGGCTAGACATTTTGCCTGTGCACACAATAGTTATGCACAATCCCTTATTTCTTTCATGTAATTAGCAAGAGTCCATGAGCTAGTGACGTATGGGATATACATTCCTACCAGGAGGGGCAAAGTTTCCCAAACCTCAAAATGCCTATAAATACACCCCTCACCACACCCACAATTCAGTTTTACAAACTTTGCCTCCGATGGAGGTGGTGAAGTAAGTTTGTGCTAGATTCTACGTTGATATGCGCTCCGCAGCAAGTTGGAGCCCGGTTTTCCTCTCAGCGTGCAGTGAATGTCAGAGGGATGTGAGGAGAGTATTGCCTATTTGAATGCAGTGATCTCCTTCTAGGGGGTCTATTTCATAGGTTCTGTTATCGGTCGTAGAGATTCATCTCTTACCTCCCTTTTCAGATCGACGATATACTCTTATATATACCATTACCTCTACTGATTCTCGTTTCAGTACTGGTTTGGCTTTCTACAAACATGTAGATGAGTGTCCTGGGGTAAGTAAATCTTATTTTCTGTGACACTCTAAGCTATGGTTGGGCACTTTGTTTATAAAGTTCTAAATATATGTATTCAAACATTTATTTGCCTTGACTCAGAATGTTCAACTTTCCTTATTTTTCAGACAGTCAGTTTCATATTTGGGATTATGCATTTCAATTATTCATTTTTTCTTACCTTACCAAATTTGACTCTTTTTTTCCCTGTGGGCTGTTAGGCTCGCGGGGGCTGAAAATGCTTCATTTTATTGCGTCATTCTTGGCGCGGACTTTTTTGGCGCAAAAATTCTTTTCAGTTTCCGGCGTCGTACGTGTCGCCGGAAGTTGCGTTATTTTGCGCCAAAAATGTCGGCGTTTTATTTGGCGCTAAAAAATATGGGCGTCGCTTTTGTCTCCACATTATTTAAGTCTCATTTTTCATTGCTTCTCGTTGCTAGAAGCTTGTTCTTTGGCATTTTTTCCCATTCCTGAAACTGTCATTTAAGGAATTTGATCAATTTTGCTTTATATGTTGTTTTTTTCTCTTACATATTGCAAGATGTCTCACGTTGCATCTGAGTCAGAAGATACTACAGGAAAATCGCTGTCTAGTGCTGGATCTACCAAAGCTAAGTGTATCTGCTGTAAACTTTTGGTAGCTATTCCTCCGGCTGTTTGTATTAATTGTCATGACAAACTTGTTAATGCAGATAATATTTCCTTTAGTAAAGTACCATTGTCTGTTGCAGTTCCTTCAACATCTAAGGTGCACAATGTTCCTGATAACATAAGAGATTTTGTTTCTCAATCCATCAAGAAGGCTATGTCTGTTATTTCTCCTTCTAGTAAACGTAAAAAATCTTTTAAAACTTCTCTCCCTACAGATGAATTTTTAAATGAACATCATCATTCTGATTCTGATGACTCTTCTGGTTCAGAGGATTCTGTTTCAGAGATTGATGCTGATAAATCTTCATATTTATTTAAAATGGAATTTATTCATTCTTTACTTAAAGAAGTTCTAATTGCTTTAGAAATAGAGGATTCTGGTCCTCTTGATACTAATTCTAAACGTTTAGATAAGGTATTTAAATCTCCTGTGGTTATTCCAGAAGTTTTTCCTGTTCCTAATGCTATTTCTGCAGTAATTTCCAAAGAATGGGATAAATTGGGTAATTCATTTACTCCTTCTAAACGTTTTAAGCAATTATATCCTGTTCCGTCTGACAGGTTAGAATTTTGGGACAAAATCCCTAAAGTTGATGGGGCTATTTCTACCCTTGCTAAACGTACTACCATTCCTACGTTAGATGGTACTTCATTTAAAGATCCTTTAGATAGGAAAATTGAATCCTTTCTAATAAAAGCTTATCTGTGTTCAGGTAATCTTCTTTTTAGACCTGCTATATCATTGGCTGATGTTGCTGCAGCTTCAACTTTTTGGTTGGAAACTTTAGCGCAACAAGTAACAGATCGTGATTCTCATGATATTATTATTCTTCTTCAGCATGCTAATAATTTTATCTGTGATGCCATTTTTGATATTATCAGAGTTGATGTCAGGTTTATGTCTCTAGCTATTTTAGCTAGAAGAGCTTTATGGCTTAAGACTTGGAATGCTGATATGGCTTCTAAATCAACTCTACTTTCCATTTCTTTCCAGGGTAACAAATTATTTGGTTCTCAGTTGGATTCTATTATCTCAACTGTTACTGGTGGGAAAGGAACTTTTTTACCACAGGATAAAAAATCTAAAGGTAAAAACAGGGCTAATAATCGTTTTCGTTCCTTTCGTTTCAACAAGGAACAAAAGCCTGATCCTTCATCCTCAGGAGCAGTTTCAGTTTGGAAACCATCTCCAGTCTGGAATAAATCCAAGCCTGCTAGAAAGGCAAAGCCTGCTTCTAAGTCCACATGAAGGTGCGGCCCTCATTCCAGCTCAGCTGGTAGGGGGCAGGTTACGTTTTTTCAAAGAAATTTGGATCAATTCTGTTCACAATCTTTGGATTCAGAACATTGTTTCAGAAGGGTACAGAATTGGTTTCAAGATGAGACCTCCTGCAAAGATTTTTTCTTTCCCGTGTCCCAGTAAATCCAGTGAAAGCTCAAGCATTTCTGAATTGTGTTTCAGATCTAGAGTTGGCTGGAGTAATTATGCCAGTTCCAGTTCTGGAACAGGGGCTGGGGTTTTATTCAAATCTCTTCATTGTACCAAAGAAGGAGAATTCCTTCAGACCAGTTCTGGATCTAAAAATATTGAATCGTTATGTAAGGATACCAACGTTCAAGATGGTAACTGTAAGGACTATCTTGCCTTTTGTTCAGCAAGGGAATTATATGTCCACAATAGATTTACAGGATGCATATCTGCATATTCCGATTCATCCAGATCATTATCCGTTCCTGAGATTCTCTTTTCTGGACAAGCATTACCAGTTTGTGGCTCTACCGTTTGGCCTAGCTACAGCTCCAAGAATTTTTTCAAAGGTTCTCGGTGCCCTTCTGTCTGTAATCAGAGAACAGGGTATTGTGGTATTTCCTTATTTGGACGATATCTTGGTACTTGCTCAGTCATTACATTTAGCAGAATCTCATACGAATCGACTTGTATTGTTTCTTCAAGATCATGGTTGGAGGATCAATTTACCAAAAAGTTCTTTGATTCCTCAGACAAGGGTAACCTTTCTGGGTTTCCAGATGGATTCAGTGTCCATGACTCTGTCTTTAACAGACAAGAGACGTCTAAAATTAATTACAGCTTGTTGAAACCTTCAGTCACAATCATTCCCTTCGGTAGCCTTATGCATGGAAATTCTAGGTCTTATGACTGCTGCATCGGACGCGATCCCCTTTGCTCGTTTTCACATGCGACCTCTTCAGCTCTGTATGCTGAATCAATGGTGCAAGGATTACACAAAGATATTTCAATTAATATCTTTAAAACCGATTGTTCGACACTCTCTAACGTGGTGGACAGATCACCATCGTTTAATTCAGGGGGCTTCTTTTGTGCTTCCGACCTGGACTGTAATTTCAACAGATGCAAGTCTCACAGGTTGGGGAGCCTTGTGGGGATCTCTGACGGCACAAGGAGTTTGGGAATCTCAGGAGGTGAGATTACCGATCATTTTTTTGGAACTCCGTGCAATTTTCAGAGCTCTTCAGTTTTGGCCTCTTCTGAAGAGAGAATCGTTCATTTGTTTTCAGACAGACAATGTCACAACTGTGGCATACATCAATCATCAAGGAGGGACTCACAGTCCTCTGGCTATGAAAGAAGTATCTCGAATTCTGGTTTGGGCGGAATCCAGCTCCTGTCTAATCTCTGCGGTTCATATCCCAGGTATAGACAATTGGGAAGCGGATTATCTGACGCCAAACGTTGCATCCGGGCGAATGGTCTCTTCACCCAGAGGTATTTCTTCAGATTGTTCAAATGTGGGAACTTCCAGAAATAGATCTGATGGCGTCTCATCTAAACAAGAAACTTCCCAGGTATCTGTCCAGATCCCGGGATCCTCAGGCGGAGGCAGTGGATGCATTATCACTTCCTTGGAAGTATCATCCTGCCTATATCTTTCCGCCTCTAGTTCTTCTTCCAAGAGTAATCTCCAAGATTCTGAAGGAATGCTCGTTTGTTCTGCTGGTAGCTCCGGCATGGCCTCACAGGTTTTGGTATGCGGATCTTGTCCGGATGGCCTCTTGCCAACCGTGGACTCTTCCGTTAAGACCAGACCTTCTGTCTCAAGGTCCTTTTTTCCATCAGGATCTGAAATCCTTAAATTTAAAGGTATGGAGATTGAACGCTTGATTCTTGGTCACAGAGGTTTTTCTGACTCTGTGATTAATACTATGTTACAGGCTCGTAAATCTGTATCTAGAGAGATATATTATAGAGTCTGGAAGACTTATATTTCTTGGTGTCTTTCTCATCATTTTTTTTGGCATTCTTTTAGAATACCGAGAATATTAGTTTCTTCAGGATGGTTTAGATAAGGGTTTGTCTGCAAGTTCCTTGAAAGGACAAATCTCTGCTCTTTCTGTTCTTTTTCACAGAAAGATTGCTATTCTTCCTGATATTCATTGTTTTGTACAAGCTTTGGTTCGTATAAAGCCTGTCATTAAGTCAATTTCTCCTCCTTGGAGTTTGAATTTGGTTCTGGGGGCTCTTCAAGCTCCCCCATTTGAACCTATGCATTCATTGGACATTAAATTACTTTCTTGGAAAGTTTTGTTCCTTTTGGCCATCTCTTCTGCCAGAAGAGTTTCTGAATTATCTGCTCTTTCTTGTGAGTCTCCTTTTCTGATTTTTCATCAGGATAAGGCGGTGTTGCGAACTTCTTTTGAATTTTTACCTAAAGTTGTGAATTCCAACAACATTAGTAGAGAAATTGTGGTTCCTTCATTATGTCCTAATCCTAAGAATTCTAAGGAGAAATCGTTGCATTCTTTGGATGTTAGAGCTTTGAAATATTATGTTGAAGCTACTAAATCTTTCTGAAAGACTTCTAGTCTATTTGTTATCTTTTCCGGTTCTAGAAAAGGCCAGAAAGCTTCTGCCATTTCTTTGGCATCTTGGTTGAAATCTTTAATTCATCTTGCCTATGTTGAGTCGGGTAAAACTCCGCCTCAGAGGATTACAGCTCATTCTACTAGGTCAGTTTCTACTTCCTGGGCGTTTAGGAATGAAGCTTCGGTTGATCAGATTTGCAAAGCAGCAACTTGGTCCTCTTTGCATACTTTTACTAAATTCTACCATTTTGATGTATTTTCTTCTTCTGAAGCAGTTTTTGGTAGAAAAGTACTTCAGGCAGTGGTTTCATTTTGAATCTTCTGCTTATGTTTTTCATTAAACTTTATTTTGGGTGTGGATTATTTTCAGCAGGAATTGGCTGTCTTTATTTTATCCCTCCCTCTCTAGTGACTCTTGTGTGGAAAGATCCACATCTTGGGTAATCATTATCCCATACGTCACTAGCTCATGGACTCTTGCTAATTACATGAAAGAAAACATAATTTATGTAAGAACTTACCTGATAAATTAATTTCTTTCATATTAGCAAGAGTCCATGAGGCCCGCCCTTTTTTTGTGGTGGTTATGATTTTGTATAAAGCACAATTATTCCAATTCCTTATGTTATATGCTTTCGCACTTTTTTATCACCCCACTTCTTGGCTATTCGTTAAACTGAATTGTGGGTGTGGTGAGGGGTGTATTTATAGGCATTTTGAGGTTTGGGAAACTTTGCCCCTCCTGGTAGGAATGTATATCCCATACGTCACTAGCTCATGGACTCTTGCTAATATGAAAGAAATGAATTTATCAGGTAAGTTCTTACATAAATTATGTTTTTTGTAATAATTGACAATGGCATTTCCTCTGGAAGAGGAGGTGATAACAAAGTTCTGCTTCAAAAAGAAACCAAGTGGATCTTTAGGTTAGGGACTAGATTGCCTTCTGGTCTAAATGACACTTGAGTTTGCGTGCTTTTTTTTAAAGCGTTGCATATTATGTCAGTGGGTTTAACAATGTTGGCATATATGAAAATAATAAATGATTAATTAAATGTTTTCTGAATTTGCTTTTCCTATTTGGCGAATATGCAGTTAATGAGGTTTAAGGAGAGTGAGTGCCATGCTAAATTGATAAATGCTTCTTTGATTATACAGCCTCATTGTTTTGTACTAGAAATTATGTTACTACAATTTAGGCTGTGTATATATTCTAAGTTGGGGTAGATATTTATTCATTATATATACACATAAGATGAACTATATTATGCAAGTTCCCTTTAAGAAATTGGTAGGTGGATCACCTGAGCACAGACGGGTGCTATAAAGGAGGTGGTTCTGGGATATCAATCATGCCCTGATGAAGCCCCTGACACACATGGAAATTGTGGGGATGAAACGCTCATGACATAGGTACTAAGTGTGTTGTTGAATTTTTGGACGGTTGACTCTGTGCTTTGTGGAGTAGTGCCAGTGGGAAGGAATTTTCCGGATATCCAATAGACACCTAATAGGTGGGATCGGACATACCCTGCTGGGCATTGCTGCATAGAACTGTTTACAGTCTACTTCTCCGCTATATTTTTTCCAACTTTGGTGTGCCATCCTGTCTGTGGCCTGTCTATATTGCAGCTGCCTGTGTTCATACTATATGGGTCAGGACAGGCTCTACGACTGATTTGTCTCAGACATCGAGATTCAACCAATCGGATGGAAGGTGTGTGAGGACACCAACACACCCCTTTGTGACGTCACTACTGCGAAATTGGAAGCTCCGAGTTGAGGAACGTGAAGGCGGTTTGTGTGTACGAAGCTGTGGGTAAGGACACCTACCTATCCATTAGTGATATAACTTTTTAGAAGTTGGAAGCTCTGGCTTGAGGAGTGCAAAGGCAGACTGCCTGGGAGGTACCTCCATGTTATACCGCTCACTGTTGTTTTGCTGGCCAGCATATCTGAGTATATCTTTTTTCCTGTCTTGGATAAAGCCGCCAACGGCTACTATAAGTTTGGTGGATGACTGCTTTTGAAGGCTACTGCTTATAATAGGGTCTATCCCTTTGTTAAATTTGTATATACACTATTATTTTTTTGTAATTGTTCTTTTCATTTGCTGTTTTTGTATGTGGCATTTATCTTTATAATTCATGTGAATGGCATCCAGTTATGACACCAGTTTGCAGTTAAGGAATAATGAACGCTAAATATTAAAGAGAAAACCTTCATATTTATTTTTCTTTAAAGTGACAGTATTTTAGGTCACTTTTTTTTTCTATGTTACTTAGAATGTGTATTATCTTAAAGGGCTGCACCTTAATACATTTGTAATAAGTATTTGCTCCTCCCTCCTATCCCAATGTATAGATAATAAAAAAGTGTCTATATGTGTATGTATGTCAATTCTTTAGTTCTGTCCTTTTTTAATTCTAGCAAAATATCGCTCACCTTCAGGTTATGGATCGTACCTGCAATTATGAGTTCCCTAACAGCCAACCCCTCTGGCGTTGATTCCTAGGGTTCTGTTCCGCTCCTCATAGGTCCCAGCTTTCTTGGTTTTCCCTTTCGTTTGAAAGACTTGCAAAGATTGTGACTTCCAATCAAGTACGTTGCAGCTTTGAGCGTTATAGCCTTTTCACCGGTCTGTTCCTTTACAGATGGCTGATAGTGTGTGCTCACATTCAATCCAGGTGGGTCCAGTCAGGTGATCTACGCGTTTCGGCGGTTTGCCTTTCTCAAGATACCTGACGGTGTTAAGATCCTCCCTTTTTATACCCTTATTGATTGACATTTCATTTTGCTGTTGAAACTGTTTAATTTCTGGACTATCCTGCAAATTCAGTGATTTGAAGGGGTGTAATGGCACTTGCTAGCAAATAGACTGTATCCAGGGTCTACAGTTGGGTGGCAAACTGACCTCACACTGCTAAACTTTAGTGTAACAGCAGGATAGTCCAGAAATTATAGGAAGGAAATGAAACTGTTTCAACATCAAAATGAAATGTCAATCAATAAGGGTATAAAAGGGAGGATCTTAACACTGTCAGATATTATTGTATCAATATTGTGTTAAAATTTAATTTTTGGAATAATATGTATGGACAACAGTGTCTGTATATATTTTAAAATTCACATTTATTGTGAAATACATAGTTAATTATCTTTTTAATATCTACTAAATTAGTTCTCTTAACATCTCAATCCATGCCCATCAGTTATGTTGCGCATTCCACTTTAGAGTGCTCTTTTCTCCCGAAATAAGGAACTTAGAGTCTGCTTAGCCATCTGCCCCTGGGGACCCCATATCCAGGGAGGGCGAGTGCCCTAAATCCTCCTTTGGCTTCGCAAGCAGGTGTCCCTAATGCCGTTACCCCTTCTCCAGAAAGCGGCTCCAGAGGTTACGGCACGGTTCCGCTTGGCCATATCTATGACTTTGGCGCATTTACATCTTCCAGGAAAGGAAATGCTGATGAGATACTGTCAGTGTTCCGTCAACCAGGGCTCGTCAGACGAGGGATTGTCTTGGTCGGATCAGCCTTCTGGGGAAGCGGTTTCCTCTTAGGCTTCAGGGGTCCAATCGTCGGGGTCGTCAGTTCCCCCGGCGGAGGTAAGTCTTGCTTTTCGCTATAGATTGGCTCGCCTTTGTGTCCTACTGTGGTATGTTTTGGCAGTGCTGGAGGATCCCAGTCCTGATTATTTGAGGGGTCCTTGATCTTCCATGCTGGACGGCAAGCTGGGTTAGACGTGGGGGGATAATCTCCTTGTCTCCTTTATCCTCTTCTTTGGGGTATATTATTCCAATTCTGAGCTTTGGGATAATGGGGTCTCTGACTGGTCCTGTTAGTGTACCCATTTCTCCTACATTGGTGTATCCGGTCCACAGCTTCATCCTTACTTGTGGGATATTCTCAGTCCCTACAGGAAGTGGCAAAGAGAGCACACAGCAGAGCTGTCCATATAGCTCCCCTCAGGCTCCGCCCCCCCAGTCATTCTCTTTGCCGCTCTAACTAGTAGCATCTCCACGGGGGTGGTTAAGAGTATGTGGTGTTTAGTTGTAGTATTTTTTTTTTATTCTTCTAACAAGAGTTTATTTTAAAATAGTGCCGGCTTGTACTATTTACTCTGCAGCAGAAAGTGATGAAGATTGCTGCCGAGAGGAATATGATTTTAGCACCAGTAACTAAAATCCATTGCTGTTCCCACGCAGGACTGTTGAAACCAGAGAACATCAGTTGGGGGGAACAGTTTGCAGGCTTAACTGCTTCAGGTATGATCAGTCATTTTTCTAACAAGACCTAGTAATGCTAGAAGACTGTCAGCAATCCCCTCTGGGATAGGTAAGCCATTTTTCTTTAGACTCTGTATAAAATTATGGCTTATATTAAGGGCTCTATGCTGGTTGACACTATTGTGGGCTAAATCGATTGCTTTTTAGCATGTTTTCACTATAAATAAGGTGTTTTTCAGACTTTAAAACACTTTTGGGGTTTTATTTTGCGCCTGGCACTTATTTGGACACCTATTCTAGTCAGAAAGGCCCCTCCACTCTGGAATGAAGAGGGAGGAGGCCTCATTTTCAGGCCTCAATTGCACAGTTGTTATCCTTAGGCAGTTCATGCAGCTTCACGTGGGGAGTCCAGAGGCATCCGAAAAGACTCCAGAGAGGCTTATTTCCTACTAAAATAATCCCTAAGGAAGGTAAAGGCCACAGTAGAAGCTGTGGCATAGTACTGTAGTGTTTTTAACAGGTTAATTGCTGTTGGCTCCGGTTTGGGCATTAATTGGTCTGAAAATTTGTGTGCAATCCTTTCAAAGCATTAAGACACTGGTGAAAATTTCATTAAAATCAGATGTTTATTTGATGGTTTTTTTATGTTTTAGTAATAAAGTGTGCACTTTTATTATTTAAAGACACAGTAACGTTTTTGTCAAAAATAATTTTTATTGCATTGAAGATCTGTTTAAGTCTGTCAAACATGTCTGACCCTTCAGATAACCTATGTTCTGTATGTTCAAAGGCCAAGGTGGTTCCCCCATTAAATTTGTGTGAAGTGTGCCATAGCGTCCAAACAGCTTAAGGACCGTACAATCACGCTTAAAGATATAGCCCAAGATGATTCTTTAGCTGAATGTAGTGAGGATGCCCAGTACATCTAGCGCACCAATTGCTATTACTATGCAACAGTTAGCAGCAGTAATGGATAATTCTCTCGCAGCATTTTTATCCAAACTGCCAGCTTTTCCTAGGAAGCGTGATTGCTCAGTTTTAAATACAGAAAACATAATTTATGCTTACCGGATAAATTCCT
Organism: Bombina bombina; assembly: GCF_027579735.1. Lineage (NCBI taxonomy): Eukaryota > Metazoa > Chordata > Amphibia > Anura > Bombinatoridae > Bombina > Bombina bombina. The sequence goes on along the minus strand of NC_069503.1, from coordinate 1,141,899,657 downwards.
TTCTCCTGTAGTGTAGTCAGTCCACGGGTCATCCATTACTTATGGGATATTAACTCCTCCCTAACAGGAAGTGCAAGAGGATCACCCAAGCAGAGCTGCTATATAGCTCCTCCCCTCTACGTCACACCCAGTCATTCGACCGAAAACCAAACGAGAAAGGAGAAACTATAGGGTGCAGTGGTGACTGGAGTATAATTTAAAATTTAGACCTGCCATAAAAAACAGGGCGGGCCGTGGACTGACTACACTACAGGAGAAAGGAATTTATCAGGTAAGCATAAATTATGTTTTCTCCTGTTAAGTGTAGTCAGTCCACGGGTCATCCATTACTTATGGGATACCAATACCAAAGCTAAAGTACACGGATGACGGGAGGGACAGGCAGGATCTTTATACAGAAGGAACCACTGCCTGAAGAACCTTTCTCCCAAAAACAGCCTCCGAAGAAGCAAAAGTGTCAAATTTGTAAAATTTGGAAAAAGTATGAAGAGAAGACCAAGTTGCAGCCTTGCAAATCTGTTCAACAGAGGCCTCATTCTTAAAGGCCCAAGTGGAAGCCACAGCTCTAGTAGAATGAGCTGTAATCCTTTCAGGAGGTTGCTGTCCAGCAGTCTCATTGGCTAAACGTATTATGCTACGAAGCCAAAAAGAGAGAGAGGTAGCAGATGCTTTTTGACCTCTCCTCTGTCCAGAATAAACGACAAACAGGGAAGAAGTTTGGCGAAAATCTTTAGTTGCCTGTAAATAAAATTTCAGGGCACGGACTACGTCTAGATTGTGCAGAAGTCGTTCCTTCTTTGAAGAAGGGTTAGGGCACAATGATGGAACAACAATCTCTTGATTGATATTCTTGTTAGTGACTACCTTGGGTAAGAACCCAGGTTTAGTACGCAGAACTACCTTATCTGAATGAAAAATCAGATAAGGAGAATCACAATGTAAGGCTGATAATTCAGAGACTCTACGAGCCGAGGAAATAGCCATTAAAAACAGAACTTTCCAAGATAACAGCTTGATATCAATGGAATGAAGGGGTTCAAACGGAACACCCTGTAAAACGTTAAGAACTAAGTTTAAGCTCCACGGTGGAGCTACAGTCTTAAACACAGGCTTAATCCTATCCAAAGCCTGACAAAAAGCCTGAACGTCTGGAACTTCTGACAGACGTTTGTGTAAAAGGATGGACAGAGCTGAGATCTGTCCCTTTAAAGAACTTGCAGATAAACCCTTTTCTAAACCTTCTTGTAGAAAAGACAATATCCTAGGAATCCTAACCTTACTCCATGAGTAACTCTTGGATTCGCACCAGTGTAAGTATTTACGCCATATCTTATGGTAAATTTTCCTGGTAACAGGTTTCCTAGCCTGTATTAAGGTATCAATTACTGACTCCGAAAATCCACGCTTTGATAAAATCAAGCGTTCAATTTCCATGCAGTCAGCTTCAGAGAAATTAGATTTTGATGTTTGAAAGGACCCTGAATTAGAAGGTCCTGTCTCAGAGGCAGAGACCAAGGTGGACAGGATGACATGTCCACTAGATCTGCATACCAGGTCCTGCGTGGCCACGCAGGTGCTATTAGAATCACCGATGCTTTCTCCTGTTTGATCCTGGCAATCAAACGAGGAAGCATCGGGAAGGGTGGAAACACATAAGCCATCCTGAAGGTCCAAGGTGCTGTCAAAGCATCTATCAGGACCGCTCCCGGGTCCCTGGACCTGGACCCGTAACAAGGAAGCTTGGCGTTCTGTCGAGACGCCATGAGATCCATATCTGGTTTGCCCCAACGTCGAAGTATTTGGGCAAAGACCTCCGGATGAAGTTCCCACTCCCCTGGATGAAAAGTCTGGCGACTTAGGAAATCCGCCTCCCAGTTCTCCACGCCTGGGATGTGGATCGCTGACAGGTGGCAAGAGTGAGACTCTGCCCAGCGAATTATCTTTGATACTTCCATCATCGCTAGGGAACTCCTTCTCCCTCCCTGATGGTTGATGTAAGCCACAGTCGTGATGTTGTCTGACTGAAACCTGATGAACCTCAGAGTTGCTAACTGAGGCCAGGCCAGAAGGGCATTGAGAACTGCTCTCAATTCCAGACTGTTTATTGGAAGGAGACTCTCCTCCTGAGTCCATGATCCCTGAGCCTTCAGGGAATTCCAGACAGCGCCCCAACCTAGTAGGCTGGCGTCTGTTGTTACAATTGTCCAGTCTGGCCTGCTGAAGGGCATCCCCCTGGACAGATGTGGCCGAGAAAGCCACCATAGAAGAGAATCTCTGGTCTCTTTATCCAGATTCAGCATAGGGGACAAATCTGAGTAATCCCCATTCCACTGACTTAGCATGCACAATTGCAGCGGTCTGAGATGTAGGCGTGCAAAAGGTACTATGTCCATTGCCGCTACCATTAAGCCGATTACCTCCATGCATTGAGCCACTGACGGGTGTTGAATGGAATGAAGGACACGGCAAGCATTTAGAAGTTTTGTTAACCTGTCCTCTGTCAGGTAAATTTTCATTTCTACAGAATCTAAGAGTCCCCAAGAAGGGAACTCTTGTGAGTGGCAATAGAGAACTCTTTTCTACGTTCACCTTCCACCCATGCGACCTTAGAAATGCCAGAATTAACTCTGTATGAGACTTGGCAGTTTGGAAATTTGACGCTTGTATCAGAATGTCGTCTAGGTACGGAGCTACCGCTATTCCTCGCGGTCTTAGTACCGCCAGAAAAGAGCCCAGAACCTTTGTAAAGATTCTTGGAGCCGTAGCCAACCCGAAGGGAAGAGCTACAAACTGGTAATGCCTGTCTAGGAAGGCAAACCTTAGATACCGGTAATGTTCCTTGTGAATCGGTATGTGAAGGTAGGCATCCTTTCAATCCACTGTGGTCATGTACTGACCTCTTTGGATCATGGGTAAGATTGTCCGAATAGTTTCCATTTTGAACGATGGAACTCTTAGGAATTTGTTTAGGATCTTTAAATCCAATATTGGTCTGAAGGTTCCCTCTTTTTTGGGAACCACAAACAGATTTGAGTAAAACCCTTGTCCGTGTTCCGACCACGGAACTGGGTGGATCACTCCCATTAGTAAGAGGTCTTGTACACAGCGTAGAAACGCCTCTTTCTTTATCTGGTTTGTTGACAACCTTGAAAGATGAAATCTCCCTTGTGGAGGAGAAGCTTTGAAGTCCAGAAGATATCACTGAGATATGATCTCCAACGCCCAGGGATCCTGGACATCTCTTGCCCAAGCCTGGGCGAAGAGAGAGAGTCTGCCCCCCGCTAGATCAGTTTCCGGATCGGGGGCCCTCACTTCATGCTGTCTTAGGGGCAGCAGCAGGTTTTCTGGCCTTCTTGCCCTTGTTCCAGGTCTGGTTAGGTTTCCAGCCTTGTCTGTAGCGAGCAACAGCTCCTTCCTGTTTTGGAGCAGAGGAAGTTGATGCTGCTCCTGCCTTGAAGTTACGAAAGGCACGAAAATTAGACTGTCTAGCCCTTGGCTTGGCTCTGTCTTGAGGCAGGGCATGGCCTTTACCTCCCGTAATATCAGCGATAATTTCTTTCAAACCGGGCCCGAATAATGTCTGCCCCTTGAAAGGTATGTTAAGCAATTTAGATTTAGAAGTTACATCAGCTGACCAGGATTTTAGTCACAGCGCTCTGCGCGCCTGAATGGCGAATCCGGAATTCTTAGCCGTAAGTTTAGTTAAATGTACTACGGCATCAGAAATAAATGAATTAGCTAGCTTAAGGGTTTTAAGCTTGTGTGTAATCTCATCTAATGGAGCTGAGTCAAGGGTCTCTTCCAGAGACTCAAACCAAAATGCTGCCGCAGCCGTGACAGGCGCAATGCATGCAAGGGGTTGCAATATAAGACCTTGTTGAACAAACATTTTCTTAAGGTAACCCTCTAACTTTTTATCCATTGGATCTGAAAAGGCACAGCTATCCTCCACTGGGATAGTGGTACACTTAGCTAAAGTAGAAACTGCTCCCTCCACCTTAGGGACCGTTTGCCATAAGTCCTGTGTGGTGGCGTCTATTGGAAACATTTTTCTGAATATAGGAGGGGGTGAGAAAGGCACACCAGGTCTATCCCACTCCTTAGTAACCATTTCAGTAAGTCTCTTAGGTATAGGAAAAACGTCAGTACTCGTCGGTACCGCAAAATATTTATCCAACCTACACATTTTCTCTGGGATTGCAACTGTGTTACAATCATTCAGAGCCGCTAACACCTCCCCTAGTAATACACGGAGGTTTTCCAGCTTAAACTTAAAATTTGAAATGTCTGAATCCAGTTTATTTGGATCAGATCCGTCACCCGCAGAATGAAGCTCTCCGTCCTCATGTTCTGCAAATTGTGACGCAGTGTCAGACATGGCCCTAGCATTATCAGCGCACTCTGTTCTCACCCCAGAGTGGTCTCGTTTACCCCTAAGTTCTGGCAATTTAGACAAAACTTCAGTCATAACATTAGCCATGTCTTGTAAAGTGATTTGTAATGGCCGCCCTGATGTACTTGGCGTTACAATATCATGCACCTCCTGAGCGGGAGATGCAGGTACTGACACGTGAGGCAAGTTAGTCGGCATAACTTCCCCCTCGTTGTCTGGTGAATGTTGCTTAACATGTACAGATTGGCTTTTATTTAAAGTAGCATCAATGCAATTAGTACATAAATTTCTATTGGGCTCCACCTTGGCTTTTGAACATATTGCACAAAGAGATTCCTCTGTGTCAGACATGTTTAAACAAACTAGCAATTAGACTAGCAAGCTTGGAAATACTTTTCAACTGAATTTACAAGCAATATGCAAAACGTTACTGTGCCTTTAAGAAGCACACAAAAAAACTGTCACTTTGATATAACAATGAACCGGTTTAGTTATAGCAATCAATTTTTCATATGAAATGCATTAGTTTAGCAAAGGATAGCACCCATCAGCAAATGGATTATTAACCCCTTAATACCAAAAACGATTGACAAATAAAAACGTTTTTTATCACAGTCAAAGCACAGTCTCACAGGTCTGCTGTGAGTGATTACCTCCCTCAAACTAGTTATGGAGACCCCTGAGCTCTGTAGAGACGTCCTGGATCATGCAGGGAGAATAAGGAAGACTGTGACTGAATTTTTAATGCGTAGTAAAAGCGCCAAAAATAGGCCCCTCCCACTCTTAATACAGCAGTGGGGAAGCTCAGTAACTGATTTTATGCAAAATAAACGACAGCCAAGTGGAAAATAATGCCCATAAATTTTCACCAAGTACCTCAGAGAAAAAAACGATTAACCTGACAGTAAACGTTTTAAATATATGATTAAGAATAAAAGCCTGTTGCTAGTCGCTATCACTGCAGAGAGGCTAGAGTTATATGTAAACAGTATTTTCTTAGTGAAGTGCCATTCCCCAGAAATACTTTGGTGCCAACATACATAACAGCCTGATACCAGTTACTACTACTGCATTTAAGGCTGTACTTACATTATATCGGTATTAGCAGTATTTTCTCAGTCAATTCCATTCCTTAGAAAATAATATACTGCAACATACCTCTTTGCAGGTGAACCTGCCCGCTGTCCCCTGTTCTGAAGTTACCTCGCTCCTCAGAATGGCCGAGAACAGCAAATGGATCTTAGTTACGTCCGCTAAGATCATACACAAACTCAGGTAGATTCTTCTTCTAATACTGCCTGAGAAGAAACAACACACTCCGGTGCTGTTTAAAATAACAAACTTTTGATTGAAGTAATAAAAAAAAGACTAAATTTAATAACCACACTCCTCTCACACATCCTATCTATTAGTTAGGTGCAAGAGAATGACTGGGTGTGACGTAGAGGGGAGGAGCTATATAGCAGCTCTGCTTGGGTGATCCTCTTGCACTTCCTGTTAGGGAGGAGTTAATATCCCATAAGTAATGGATGACCCGTGAACTGACTACACTTAACAGGAGAAAATGAGCAAGCAGACGCAGAGGATAATTTATCTGTAGTGCCCTCACATCAATCTGACTTGGCAGTGAGGGAGGGCCTGTCTGAGGGAGAAATTTCTGACACAGGAAAAGTTTCTCAGCAGGCAGAGCCTGATACCATAGCATTTAAATTTAAGCTTGAACACCTCCGCGCTCTACTTAAGGAGGTCCTAGCTACTCTTGATGATTGTGACCCTTTGGTGGTCCCAGAAAAATTTTGTAAAATGGATAAATTCTTAGAGGTCCCAGTACACACTGATGCGTTTCCGATACCTAAGAGGGTGGCGGATATAGTGAATAAGGAGTGGGAGAAGCCAGGTGTGTACCTTTTGGTTCCCCCTCCTATATTTAAGAAAATGTTCCCCATTGTTGACCCCAGAAGGGACGCGTGGCAGTCGGTCCCTAAGGTAGAGGGGGCAGTTTCAACGCTAGCTAAGCGCACAACTATACCAATAGAAGACAGTTGCGCTTTCAAAGATCCTATGGATAAAAAATTAGGTTTACTTAAGAAAATTTTTGTTCAACAAGGTTTTCTTCTTCAACCTATTTCTTGCATTATTCCTGTAACCACTGCAGCTACTTTTTTGTTTGAGGAATTAGAAAACTCGCTCCAGAAGGAGACTTCTTATGATGAAGTCATGGATAGAATTCACGCCCTGAAGTTGGCTAATTCTTTCATTACAGATGCCGCTTTTCAGTTAGCTAAATTAGCGGCAAAAAATTCTGGTTTCGCAAAAGTGGCGCGTAGGGCGCTTTGGCTAAAATCGTGGTCAGCGGATGTGTCGTCCAAAACAAAATTGCTTAATATTCCTTTCAAGGGAAAGACCCTATTCAGGCCAGAGTTGAAAGAAATTATTTCAGATATCACTGGGGGAAAGGGCCATGCCCTTCCACAGGATAGACCTTTCAAAGCTAAAAATAAGTCTAATTTTCGTTCCTTTCGCAATTTCAGGAACGGACCGGCTTCTACCTCTACAGCCACTAGGCAAGAGGGTAACGCAGCCCAGCCCAAACCAGCATGGAAACCATTGCAAGGCTGGAACAAGGGTAAACAGGCCAAAAAGCCTGCTGCTGCTACCAAGACAGCATGAAGGGGTAGCCCCCGATCCGGGACCGGATCTAGTAGGGGGCAGACTTTCTCTCTTTGCTCAGGCCTGGGCAAGAGATGTTCCGGACCCCTGGACACTAGAAATTGTGTCTCAGGGGTATCTTCTAGAATTCAAGGACCTTCCTCCAAGGGGAAGGTTCCACATGTCTCGATTATCTTTAGACCAGATAAAGAGACAGGCATTCTTAAATTGCGTAGAAGACCTTTTAAAAATGGGAGTGATAAACCCAGTTCCAACAGCAGAACAAGGACTGGGATTTTACTCAAACCTGTTTGTAGTTCCCAAAAAGGAAGGAACTTTCAGGCCAATTCTGGATTTAAAGATCCTAAACAAATTCCTCAGAGTTCCATCATTCAAAATGGAAACCATTCGTACAATTTTACCAATGATCCAGGAGGGTCAATATATTACTACCGTGGACTTAAAGGATGCGTACCTGCATATTCCTATCCACAAAGATCACCATTAGTTTCTGAGGTTCGCCTTTCTGGACAAGCATTACCAGTTCGTGGCTCTTCCCTTTGGATTGGCCACTGCTCCCAGAATTTTCACAAAGGTGCAAGGGACCCTTCTAGTGGTGCTAAGGCCAAGGGGCATTGCAGTAGCACCTTACCTAGACGACATTTTAATACAGGCGTCGTCCTTTCACAAAGCAAGGGCTCATATGGACATTGTTCTAGCCTTTCTAAGGTCTCATGGGTGGAAGGTTAACATAAAAAAAAAAAAGTTCTGTCCCCGTTCACAAGGGTTCCCTTCCTGGGAACAATAATAGACTGTCAAAGATTTTCATTTCTACCGAGAGGTCAGGAAATTAAAACTTTTGAACACTTGACGAGTTCTTCAATCCATTCCTCAACCCTCCATAGCTCAGTGCATGGAGGTAATAGGACTAATGGTTGCGGCAATGGACGTGGTTCCTTTTGCTCAAATTCATTTAAGACCATTGCAACTGTGCATGCTCAAACAATAGAATGGGGATTATGCAGATTTGTCTCCCCAGATTCAGATGGACCAGCAAACCAGAGACTCACTCCTCTGGTGGCTGTCTCAGGGAATGAGTTTCCGAAGACCGGAGTGGATCATTGTCTCGACCGACGCCAGCCTCTTAGTCTACGGCGAGGTCTGGAATTCCCTGAAGGCTCAGGGTCTATGTTCTCGGGAAGAATCTCTTCTCCCGATAAACATTTTGGAATTGAGAGCGATATTCAATGCGCTCCAGGCATGGCCTCAACTAGCGGAGGCCAAATTCATCAGATTTCAGTCGGACAACATGACTGTAGCGTACATCAATCATCAGGGGGGAACAGAGTTCCCTGGTGATGAGGGAGGTATCCAAGATCAAATGGGCAGAGGATCACTCCTGCCATCTATCAGCAATTCACATCCCAGGAGTGGACAACTGGGAAGCAGATTATCTGAGTCTTCAGACTTTCCATCCGGGGGAGTGGTAACTCCACCCGGAGGTTTTTGCTCAGCTGACCCAGCTATGGGGCATTCCAGATCTGGATCTGATGGCGTCACATCAGAACTCCAAAGTTACACGTTACGGGTCCAGGTCCAGGGATCCCAAGGCGACATTGGTAGATGCCTTAGTAGCGCCTTGGTCATTCAATCTAGCTTATGTCTTTCCACCGTTTCCCCTTCTCCCCCAGCTAGTAGCCAGGATCAAACAGGAGAAGGCTTCGGTAATTCTGATAGCTCCTGCGTGGCCACGCAGGACTTGGTATGCAGACCTGGTGAATATGTCATCGGTTCCACCATGGAAGCTGCCTTTGAGGCAGGACCTTCTAATTTAAGGTCCATTCGAACATCCAAACCTAGTTTCTCTGCAACTGACTGCTTGGAGATTGAACGCTTGATTCTAGCTAAGCGTGGGTTTTCGGAATCTGTTATAGATACTCTGATCCAGGCTAGAAAGCCTGTCACCAGGAAAATTTACCATAAGATATGGCAGAAATATCTTTGCTGGTGCGAATCCAAGGGTTACTCATGGAGTAAGATTAGGATTCCAAGGATACTATCTTTTCTCAAAGAAGGATTGGAGAAAGGTCTGTCAGCTAGTTCTTTAAAGGGACAGATATCTGCTCTGTCTGTTTTGTTACACAAGCGTCTGGCAGCCATGCCAGATATTCAGGCGTTTGTACAGGCTTTAGTCAGAAACAAGCCTGTCTACAGACCTGTGGCTCCTCCATGGAGTCTAAATTTACAGGGAGTGCAGAATTATTAGGCAAATGAGTATTTTGACCACATAATCCTCTTTATGCATGTTGTCTTACTCCAAGCTGTATAGGCTCGAAAGCCTACTACCAATTAAGCATATTAGATGATGTGCATCTCTGTAATGAGAAGGGGTGTGGTCTAATGACATCAACACCCTATATCAGGTGTGCATAATTATTAGGCAACTTCCTTTCCTTTGGCAAAATGGGTCAAAAGGACTTGACAGGCTCAGAAAAGTCAAAAATAGTGAGATATCTTGCAGAGGGATGCAGCACTCTTAAAATTGCAAAGCTTCTGAAGCGTGATCATCGAACAATCAAGAGTTTCATTCAAAATAGTCAACAGGGTCGCAAGAAGCGTGTGGAAAAACAAAGGCGCAAAATAACTGCCCATGAACTGAGAAAAGTCAAGCGTGCAGCTGCCAAGATGCCACTTGCCACCAGTTTGGCCATATTTCAGAGCTGCAACATCACTGGAGTGCCCAAAAGCACAAGGTGTGCAATACTCAGAGACATGGCCAAGGTAAGAAAGGCTGAAAGACGACCACCACTGAACAAGACACACAAGCTGAAACTTCAAGACTGGGCCAAGAAATATCTCAAGACTGATTTTTCTAAGGTTTTATGGACTGATGAAATGAGAGTGAGTCTTGATGGGCCAGATGGATGGGCCCGTGGCTGGATTGGTAAAGGGCAGAGAGCTCCAATCCGACTCAGACGCCAGCAAGGTGGAGGTGGAGTACTGGTTTGGGCTGGTATCATCAAAGATGAGCTTGTGGGGCCTTTTCAGGTTGAGGATGGAGTCAAGTTCAACTCCCAGTCCTACTGCCAGTTTCTGGAAGACACCTTCTTCAAGCAGTGGTACAGGAAGAAGTCTGCATCATTCAAGAAAAACATGATTTTCATGCAGGACAATGCTCCATCACACGCATCCAAGTACTCCACAGCGTGGCTGGCAAGAAAGGGTATAAAAGAAGAAAATCTAATGACATGGCCTCCTTGTTCACCTGATCTGAACCCCATTGAGAACCTGTGGTCCATCATCAAATGTGAGATTTACAAGGAGGGAAAACAGTACACCTCTCTGAACAGTGTCTGGGAGGCTGTGGTTGCTGCTGCACGCAATGTTGATGGTGAACAGATCAAAACACTGACAAAATCCATGGATGGCAGGCTTTTGAGTGTCCTTGCAAAGAAAGGTGGCTATATTGGTCACTGATTTGTTTTTGTTTTGTTTTTGAATGTCAGAAATGTATATTTGTGAATGTTGAGATGTTATATTGGTTTCACTGGTAAAAATAAATAATTGAAATGGGTATATATTTGTTTTTTGTTAAGTTGCCTAATAATTATGCACAGTAATAGTCATCTGCACACACAGATATCCCCCTAAAATAGCTATAACTAAAAACAAACTAAAAACTACTTCCAAAACTATTCAGCTTTGATATTGAGTTTTTTGGGTTCATTGAGAACATGGTTGTTCAATAATAAAATTAATCCTCAAAAATACAACTTGCCTAATAATTCTGCACTCCCTGTAGTTCTTTCAGTTCTTCAAGGGGTTCCGTTTGAACCTCTATATTCCATAGATATTAAGTTACTATCTTGGAAAGTTTTGTTTTTAGTAGCTATTTCTTCTGCTAGAAGAGTTTCTGAATTGTCTGCTTTGCAGTGTAATTCACCCTATCTGGTGTTTCATACAGATAAGGTCGTTTTACGTACCAAACCTGGTTTTCTTCCAAAAGTGGTTTCCAATTTGAATATCAACCAGGAAATAGTTGTTCCTTCTCTGTGTCCTAATCCAGTTTCTAACAAGGAACGTCTGTTACACAATCTTGATGTGGCTGAAAAGCATCATCCGGTTGGCTTATGAGACTGCTGGAAGGCAGCCTCCTGAACGAATTACAGCTCACTCTACTAGAGCTGTGGCTTCCACATGGGCTTTCAAGAATGAGGCTTCTGTTGAACAGATTTGTAAGGCAGCGACTTGGTCTTCACTGCATACGTTTGCCAAGTTTTACAAATTCGATACTTTTGCTTCTTCGGAGGCTATTTTTGGGAGACTGGTTTTGCAAGCAGTGGTGCCTTCCGTTTAGGTTACCTGACTTGTTCCCTCCCTTCATCCGTGTCCTAAAGCTTTGGTATTGGTTCCCACAAGTAAGGATCAAGCCGTGGACCGGATACACCAATGTAGGAGAAAACAGAATTTATGTTTACCTGATAAATTTCTTTCTCCTACGGTGTATCCGGTCCACGGCCCGCCCTGGCATTTTGGTCAGGTTTAAATTTATTTTTTGTAAACTACAGTCACCACTGCACCCTATGGTTCTCCTTTTTCTCCTAACCGTCGGTCGAATGACTGGGGGGCGGAGCCTGAGGGGAGCTATATGGACAGCTCTGCTGTGTGCTCTTTGCCACTTCCTGTAGGGACCGGATACACTGTAGGAGAAAAATTTATCAGGTCAACATAAATTCTGTTTTTTCTTGGGGGTTCACCTGTGAGTGCTGCCTTTTTTTTTTTTTTTTTTTTTTTTTTCCCCCTCTCTATCCGGTTGGGAAACATCTCTTCTCTGGAATTTGATACTAGCGATTTTGTGGTTGCTTGGACACTTCTGCAGAAGTTACATCTTAAGGTTATAGTTACATAGTTCTATAGATCCTTTGTCGATCCCTACTGGGGTTTTGATTTTTCTGACCTGGTTCAGTTCAGGAGTGCCCTCTATAGAAGGCTGGTCCTGGTCAGGAGCTGGTTTCTGTTCCTTAATGTCTATACCATCCACATGGTGCTGGTGTATCTGGCTGACCTGGTAGGGTGGTGAGTTGCTCTCGCATGAGAAGTTCGTTATGCTAAGATTCCTACTTCAGAACTGATAAATCTTCCCCTTGGGATAGGGATTTCCATGGAGAGGAAAACCATGAGTTTAATGCTGCCCTTGACGGGGCTAAGAGGAGGCCTTTAAGTGCATTGACATCAGGCTGGTTCTCATTGATTCTTTTTGGGTGGGGCATCAAGGGGTTTGTAATCAGTCCTCTCTTGCCCTGTTCCTGATTGTTGGTGGGGTTCCAGAAGTGGATTCTGCTACAAAGGGTTTCTGAAGGTTCTTTGACCTCCAGAGCTAGAATCCTTCATTCCCAATTGGACTGGAGGTTTAGATGACTCGTTGAACATCTAAAGTACCAGGTTGGGGTGGATTTTTATATCCCCTATGGTATTTTTTGGCCTGCTCTTTTTTTTTTTTAGGTTTTTGACCTCAGTACCTTTCCCTAAGGGGTCAAGGTAACTTAGGCTTCCTTTTTCCCTTTCTGGGGATGGTTGTGGGGTCATCTGTTCTGGGAGTGCAAGCATTTTTGGCCTATTTTCTTCCTCATGCTGCTTCCATGTTTTTGGGGGCTCTGGAAAATGAGTTGGTCTCCCTTTTTGTCCTGGAACTACCCTTCATTTGTAAACTGTTGCAGACTCAGCCCAATGTACAGGGGTGCCAGGAGTGACTAATGCTATAAACAATCACACTGTGGCTTACTATGAAATTAGCACACCAAGAATCTTGCAAAGCATATGTTAAATGTCAACACAAAAAACAGGCGAAATACTGCTCCCTCCTGTCAGTATATGGCCGGGTTATAATACAATTTATTTAATAATTATTCTTTAAAACTAACCCTCAATAAAATGCATATACGAAACAATTAAAATTAATATAAATTCCTAAATTCTTTATATTAGTTAAATTTATAAATACATTGAATTATATTTATAGAAAACCAGATATGAATCAAATGATATACACTAATGATGTTACAATATTCTTTACAAAGCAAACCAAATGTGCCTTTAGAAATAACCTTATTCACAAATGAATTGCTTTACATCACCACAATGAAATACCAAAGTATGGGCCACTAACTTTCAGACCGTACAACTAAACTACTCGGCCTACAATTTATCCTATATAACTCTAAAACACCAGAGTACAGGTGGCCCTCGTTTTGCAACTGTTTAATTTACAGTTTCAGAATAACAACCTTTTTTTCCAGTCATGTGACTATCGAAAAGCCTTGAGAAGCAGTGCATTTATTAAAATAGCCAGTAGGTGGAGCTGTCCGCTTGTGTTGCAGCAAAGCCAAGAAAGCTGAAATTAATCAGTTTAACCAGACCTGAGCTATCGAGCAGATTTCAAAGGAACAAGATCTTCCTGTCTATAAATCAGTCCAGATTGGAATGCATAGAAAGAACTGTTTGCAGAAAAATGCAAGTGAAGTCTGTGTTGTGTGATTATTTTATTAGGTTTATAATGCTGTTTAGCAAATGTTTTTGTTCATTTAACTTGGTTTAATTATATATTCTGTGTTGTGTGTTATTTTATTAGGTTTATAATGCTGTTTAGCTTTAAAAATAATGTATTAGGTGTTACTTATGACAATTTTGAGAGGGGCCTGGAACCCATCTCCCTCACTTCCCATTGACTTACATTATAAACTGGGTTTCAATTTACAACGGTTTCGATTTAAAACCATTCCTTCTGGAACCTAACCCCGGCGTAAACTGAGGGCTACCTGTATATATATCTATTGAGCAGACAGGCGTTTCATCCAGGAGAATGGGAACTCCACCCGGAGGTATTTGCCAACCTGATTCTCAGATGGGGCAGGCCGGAGCTGGATCTTATGGCGTCTCGTCAGAATGCCAAGCTCCCAAGATACGGATCCAGGTCCAGGGATCCTCAGGCCGAACTGATAGATGCCTTGGTCATTCAACCTAGCTTATGTGTGCCCTCAGTTTGCTCTCCTTCCCCAGGTGATTGCTAGAGTCAAACAGGAGAGGGCTTCGGTGATTCTTATCGCTCCTGCGTGGCCTCGCAGGACTTGGTATGCCGATCTGGTGGACATGTCATCTCTGCCACCGTGGAAGATTCCATTGAGGCAGGACCTTCTCTTTCAGGGACCCTTCCATCATCCAAATCTAATTTCTCTGCAGCTGACTGCTTGGAGATTGAACGCTTGATTTTATCTAAGCGAGGGTTCTCTGATTCGGTCATTGATACCTTGATTCAGGCACGTAAACCTGTTACTAGAAAAATTTACCGAAAGTATGGTGTAAATGTCTTTATTGGTGTGAATCCAAGTGCTACTCATGGAGTAAGGTTAGGATTCCCAGGATTTTATTCTTTCTCCAGGAAGGATTGGAGAAAGGGTTGTCAGCAAGTTCCTTAAAGGGACAGATTTCTGCTTTGTCTATTTTGCTACACAAGCATCTGGCAGATGTTCCAAATGTACAATCCTTTTGTCAGGCTCTGACTAGAATCAGGCCTGTGTTTAGACCAATTGGAGTTTGAATTTAGTTAATGTTCTTCAAGGGGTTCCGTTTGTACCTATGCATTCCATAGATATTAAGTTGTTATCTTGGAAAGTTTTTTATTTTTGGTTTCTATTTCTTCTGCTCGCAGAGTTTCGGAGCTTTCGGCATTACAATGTGATTCTCCTTATCTTATTTTCCATGCAGATAAGGTAGTGTTGCGTACCAAACCTAAGGTGGTTTCAAATAAAAATATTAATCAGGAAATTGTTGTTCCTTCCTTGTGTCCTAACCCTTCTAAGAAGGAGCGACTGTTGCATCATTTGGACGTGGTCCGTGCCTTGAAGTTTTACTTACAGGCAACTAAGGAGTTTTCTCAATCTTCTTCCCTGTTTGTTGTTTTTTCTGGGAAACATAGGGGTCAGAAAGCTACGGCTACCTCTTTCTTTTTGGCTGAAGGGTATCATTCATTTTGCATATGAGACTACTGGACAGCAGTCTCCTGAACGAATTACGGCTCATTCCACTAGTGCTGTGGCTTCCTCTTGGGCATTTAAACACAATGCTTCTGTGGAACAGATTTGCAAAGCTGCGACTTGGTAGTCTCTTCACACTTTTTACATATTTGATACTTTTGCCTCAGCTGAGGCTGTTTTTGGGAGAAAGGTTCTTCAAGCAGTGGTGCCTTCCGTTTAGGTTCCCTGTCTTGTCCCTCCCATTTCATCCGTGTACTATAGCTTTGGTATTATATCCCACAAGTAAAGATGAAATCCATGGACTCATCGTATCTTGTAAAAGAAAAGGGAAATGTTATTCTTTCCTGATAAATTTGTTTCTTTTACAATACGATGAGTCCACTGCCCTCCCTGTTTTTTTATGAGACGGGTCTTTATTTTTGTTAAACTTGTCACCTCTGCTCCTTGGCTTTTCCTTTTCTCTTCCTAACTTTGGTCGAATGACTGAGTTGGGAGGGAAGGGAGGAGCTATTTATGCAGCTCTGCTGTGGAGCTCTTTGCCTCCTCCTGCTGACCAGGAGGCGATATACCACAAGCAAGGATGAAATCCGTGAACTCATCGTATCGTAAAAGAAACAAATTTATCAGGTAAGAATAAATTTCCCTTTTTTTGTAATCCAAAGCATTTTAATTTATTGTCTAGACTGGTGGTTATGTAGGAAGTGCCTAGCAAATGATGTGATTTTTTTTTTTACCATCTTTAAGACCCTTCTCTGCATTTAATATTTCTTAAATGTTCTTTAAGTCTAGTCCTGATTTTTCTTGATGTCATTCCAATGTATAATTTATCACATTTACATTTTAGGGCATACATTACCCCTTCAATATGGTAATCAATGTACCTTTTTGATTTTGTGGTTTTTGTTGAATCTGTCAATGTTGGTGTTGGTTTTAAGCATAAAGCTGCAAGTATTGCATGTTGCACATTTGAATGATTCTGGTTTTAGAGCCTTTCTTGGTTTTTGGTCCTTGATAGTGGCTTGGGCTTACCATATCTTTTAGGTTTTTGGCTCTTTTGTAGCCTACTTGGACTTTTTCACCTAGAATTTTTGATAGTATTGGATCAGATTTGAGGATATGCCAATGTTCATTGATGATCCCTAAAAAAAATTTGGAATTTGGATTGTAAGTAGTTATGATTCTTACTTGGTTTACAGATTTTTGTTAACTTTTGTTTCAAGTAATTATGCTCTCACTGTAGTTCTTGCTCTGAATTCAGCTTTTTTTATCAACCTTTTGCTATGTCCTCGTGTCAATAGCCTTTCTTTTAGTTCTTTGGCTCTTTGTTTATAGTTTTGTTTGTTTGAACAGTTTCTTCGCATTCCTAGAAATTCTCAATTGGTAATGCTCTTGTGTTTGGAGCATGAGCGCTTGAACTTTGTAACTGACTATTAGTTGCAGTTTTTTTCCGATGAACGTCTGTCATTAAATTACCATTTTCATCTTTGGCAATTAAAAGGTCTAGAAAGGCTATTGATTTTAAATCTGCCTCATAAGTAAGTTTTATATTTACATTGTTGTTGTTGAGTTGTTTGAAAAACATCTCCAATTCATCTTTTAATCCTTCCCACAAAAACATGTTGTCAATGTACTGCAGCCATAGCGTTATGTGCAGGTACTTGTCATTGGAATCTGAAAAAACCTTGTTTTGCTCCCACCAGCCTAAAAATAGATTGGCATATTTGGGAGCACAAGCGGTACCCATTTCCGTTCCGCGTATTTGTAAATAGAATTGATGGTTAAATGTGAAAAAATTGTGAGTTACAAGAAACTTTAGCAAGAGAAGAATGAAATCATGTTCTGTGTTCTCTTCTGATTCCATTTTTTAGGAAGTATTTAGTTGCTTTTAGGCCTAAATGATGTTGGATACTAGTATATAATGACTCTATGTCAGCTGTTACTAACCAAGTGGAAGATGTTACATGAATATATAATAACTAATTTAGGACATCACGGGTGTCTTGTATATAAGAGCTCAGTTGTGGGAGGTATTCTCTAAGTCTAAAATCGACGTAATGGCTGTGCTTTTCTGTGAGACTGTTTATTCCGTAAATAATTGGACGGCCAGGAGGATGTTGTGTAATTTTTTTTTTTTTTAAATATTTTTATTGAGGTTGTGAAATAAGTACAGCAGGCAATTTATATCAGTCACTAACATACAAGACTTGTCAAACTGAGAACTCATATTGCCTAAGAAAGCAAATAAAGTGAACCTCATATTTTCTATTAAGAAATATCCCCTTAAGATATAGTAAGATGTAAAATGGAGCAGTAGTTTCCCCTAAAAACAAAGGGGGCCACTTATGGACCTCCTGAACTAGATTGATAGTATAATGGGGGACTTTGGGGAGAAAATAAAATAAGAAATCAGGCCACTCTTGGACCCAAGATATTTTAGAGAATGATGTAAAACAAATTGTGTTAGGGACAATAATAGTGTGGTATAAAGGGCTAGTATATTACAGAATTAATACTGGGAGACCAGGGGGTATATATAGAATGTTGGTTAAGGTTACTCCATGTCTTCCAGTAATGTTGCAGTCTAAGTGCTGCTCTAGAGTGGATAATGCTGAAAGGGTATTGGTACACTTTTATAGTTATAAGTAAAACTTTACTCCCCTCTAGTGGAGAAGCCTGGTATCTGTATATAGTCGTATAATATATTTTTCATGCAATTTGCAGAAACAATGCACATACAGGTTTAAGTGTTAAACATCACAATGTCACACAGGTCTGCAATATAAACCCAGAGTAAACTCTAAAATATATAGCAACCATAGTACATATTTATATTCACGTAGAAGACGAGCAAAAAACAAATAAAAACTAATATGTAAGCATCTACCTGACTAAATCTGGAATAATTAACATCTGCCTCAGTGTACACTGACACACTAAAAAATAAGTTAATATACTATGCAGGTAAGGCGTTCATGCACACTCCAAAAATTGTCAGGGGTAATAAGAGAAACTTCACACATGCAATTGGCGGCATGAATCACTGCTATAGAATACGATCAATCCTAAGACACCAGCCCAGAGACCCAAACCACAAATCTGACATATAAACGGATACTTAAGGTTTCAGACCCCTAGGTCGTCATGTATAGTTCCAAAGGATTAATGAGTGTGTGTCTAAAAGTTAAAGAAAAGTTCTGTTAGAAACAGTTAATGTCAGCTCTGCGAAGTGTGGATTGTTATACTACCCCGCTTCAGCGCTCCAGACTCATCAACCCACTCCAGTCGCCGACGAGCTGCCTGGATCTATTAGAGGGACCAGCCATGTCCTGGTTCGTAGGTGCCTTAAGGTATCGCATGGAGCTGCACATACAGCGTGCAAAAGCCGGTCATCACCTCTACTCGCAGACTGGGGATAGTAAGGACCTGCAAGACTTGACTTCTGCTTCTCAAGCTTGTCTCTCTTAACGATCTGAGTAGATTTAGTCTCTGTTCCTGTGCAGGGCCATGGTAAATCTGCCATTTCTAGAACTCCTATAGCCCCAAACGGCGGCTCAGCGCCAGATAACACACAGCATTCAGCGTAAGTATGGCAGGCCGGGTCTTCACACTCTCTCTCCTTCTGAATTGGTTGTTTTTGTGCACTCGATGAGTTCCAGGAGCTGTGAGTTTCCTTTATGGGCTCCACGTACTGTTCGGCAGAAACCTGATTCCCATTCTCCATCACAGGGGTCATGTGGAGGAGGGCAGCCTGCAAAACACTGCGCAATCACATTTCTCAGGCCAGCAAAGTGCTCATTAAGCATCTCATAAATAGTGTCTTCTGATGCTCGTGTATCGGTATCCATTTCTGATTAATGATGTGTAGTAAATAGTACTACTCGTAACCCCAGTCTCCAGAAACTGCCAGACACTTTATGAATGCGGCAGCCTTGAGGCCTAGCTGCAGAACTGAGACAGAACGGTCAATCCAGAGAGTTTCCCCCAGAACTGTCAATTTCTTGAATCTTGTAGCAATCCCCTGGCCCCCATCTACAGGATGAGAAATTTTGTAAAGGAAAACAATAAAATATTGCATAAAACTCTGTAGTAGAACCAGGAGCTCCCACAAGACGACTTGCCTCTACAACTGTAGGCTCCGCCCCCCTTTCCTTCCTTCTTAGCAAAATAATTGTAGTGCAACAATGCTCTAATTTGCTAAAGCACTAATGATCCTACAACTCCCCCCATGGTTAGCAATAGCAGGAACACAAACCTGACAATAACTGAGACTTATACATTATATTGCTTCTTTCAGAGACTAATGTCCCATGCACCTAAGCGGCACCACAAGCCATACGGGTGTGTCACGCGTCACTTACGTACAGTGTCGGATGTTGTATATTTTACATCTAAAACCCACTATTCACCAATACCATAGTCACTAAGATATCTGTATGAAACCTAATTGGATATGGACAACAGTATCTAACATAGATCTAATAATATTATACTGGTATTTGGTAAACTTTTCCATTAACTTAAGCCCATAATCAATTAAATTCACTCTCTGAACAACTTTTTACTCCATAACCCAGTATATCACTTCAATAAGAAGCCTGATTATTGTGTGTTTTTAATTAACTTTCTTTCCCGCATACTTTTAGTAGTGTCAAAACAATAAAAGTGAAGTTTTAAATTGGGAAGCAGATATCAGAGCAGACAGTCCTTTCATCTTGGGAAGTGGACCCCTCTTTGAAGTATTCTTGATGACCCTCCGATGGGGTATTCCGGAGTTGATCTGATAGCGTCTCGGCTAAACGCCAATCTTCTATAATGCGGGTCAAGATAAAGAGATCCGCAAGCAGCTCTGGTTGACGATCTGGCGGTCTCTTGGCACTTTGGTTTTATTTGCATGTTCCCTCCGTTTGCCCTTCTTCCTTGGGTGATAGCTCGTATCATACAGGAGTGGGCTTCGGTGATCCTAATCGTCCCAGCTTTGCCTCACAGAATCTGGTTTGCAAACCTGGTAAGGATGTCATTCCTTCCCCCTTGGAAGTTGCCTCAGATGAAGGACCTTCTACTTCAGTATCTGTTCCTCCATCCAAACCTGGATTCTCTGAAGCTGACTGCTTGGAGATTGAATGCCTAGTCTTGTCCAGAAGAGGTTTTTTGGAAAAGGTTGATACATACTTCAGGCTCGTAAGATTTACCATAAGGTGTGGCGTAAATACATTTTTTTTTTTTTTTTTTTTTTTTTTTAAGGTGGAGTCAGGTGAGGGTTCCCCACATTCTGTCTTATTTCTTCAGGAGTGCCTTGAGAAGGGCTTTTCAGTCAGTACTCTGAAAGATCAGATCTCTGCCTTTTCGTTTCTTTTACATAAAGGCTTTGGCAGAATCAGGCCTGTGTTTAAACTAGCTGCTCCTTCATGGAGTCTTAATCTCGTAGAGTTTCAGAGCTTTCGGCTTGGCAGTGTGATCCGCCTTGCCTTATTTTTCATGCGGATAAGGCAGTCCTTAATACCAAATTGGGATTTCCTCCTTAGGTGGTATCAGACCGCAATATACTAAGGAAATTGTCGTTCCCTTGTTCTGTCCTAATCCTTTTCAGAGGGAATGTTTGTTACACAACCTGGATGTTGTGCGTGCCCTGTAGTTCCATTTTCAGGCAACTAGAGATGTTCGTCAATCTACTGCCCTTTTTGTTGTATTTTCTGGTAAACAGGAGGGTTCTTCTATTTTTCTTTTTGGCTGAGAAGTGTTGTTTGTTTGGCTTATGAGACAGCTGGACAAAAGCCTCCTGAGAGAATCACAGCTCATTCCACTAGGGCTGTCGCCCCTTCCTGTGCCTTTAAAAATGAGGCCTCTGTGGAACAGATCTGCAGGCAGACACTTGGTCCTTGTTGAATACTTTTTTCCAAATTTTCCAAATTCAGGTGTTTTTGCCTCAGCTGAGGCTTCTTTTGGGAGGAAAGTTCTACAAGCGGTGGTGCCTTCTGTTTAGTTCCGCCTGTCTTGTTCTCCCTCCCATTCCGTGTCCTCTAGCTTGGGTATTGGTTCCCACTAGTAATTGAATGGATTTGTGGACTCTCCATTTGGCTTACCTGATAAATTCTCTTTCCTGGCATGGAGAGTCCACGACCCGCCCTTGATTTATTTTTAAGACGGCATTTCTCATTTTATTTTAAAGACCTCAGGCACCTCTAAACCCTTGTGTCATCTTCTTTCCATTATCTTTCGGCTAAATGACTGGGGGTTTATGGGAAGTAGGAGTGATACTTAACAGCTTTGATGGGGTGTTATTTGCCGCCTCCTGGTGGCCAGGAGTTGAATTCCCACTAGTAATTGAATGGTTTCATGGACTCTCCATGTCAGGAAAGAGAATTTATCAGGTAACCATAAAATTTGCTTTTCTGGGGACCTCATAGTATTGACAAGACTTAAGATAATCTTGTACAAGAACTGAACCAAGCAACACTCCCTGAGTTAAAGCATCACTTTGCACTTCAGAACTGCAACTTTTCTACATATGTCTTGTAGTTCACTCATATGTGTCCTGTATTAACCAGATAATTGGAAATGAAGTTGGAAACGTTTATACATTAAAATTTGGTGTTTTCGTATTTAAATTTTACCTAAGGCACTAGTACAGTGATGGTGAATCTTGGCACTCCAGATGTTTCAGGACTACATTTCCCATGATGCTTAAGCAATCTAGTCTAGTCAAGCATCATGGGAAATGTTATTCTTTAACATCTGGAGTGCCAAGGTTTGCCATCACTGCACTAGTATATTGGGAACTAAACACTTTCTTTCGTAAGAAGGCGAGTCCACAAGTCTTACTTCTGGGATTCAACTCTTGGCGGTGGAGAATTGAGGTGTACTAGATTATTTGTGGAGAGGCGTCCTCATACTGATTTGAGTACCATTTCCCCCTCTGAGTTGCTACTGAAAGACAAGGGTGATTGGTGTATTGGGTAGTGACACAATTACTCCCAGTGAAAGTCACAAGCCTGCCACAGGTGTTGTGGGGACCCGTTCCTTAGCCGCCTGTTGGGTCAGTTATTCCTTACAGTGGTCCTCTGCTGTGAAGTACACAGCACTGGATGGGCTCTACTATAAAAAAGCTAATTTTCTCCAGCTTTGTTTAGTTAAAAATTTCCCTTTTTTCAGACACTTATCTATATATCCCTGATGTTGAAACGCTTTATAACAGGAGTCTTTATTGCGTTTTTTTATGTTCCGTTTTTATAGGTCTCTTGACTCAAGTTCTCCTCGACAGTTCTGCCAAGCAATCACGAAAGCAGGTCAGCCGTGCCGGAACAAAGCCTGCAGAGGGGAGGAGTTCTGCAGAGTACACGCCTCGGGACAGGTGTCCTACACAGCAGCTTGATATGTTTTATAGCTGCATTGTTCTTTGTATGGGTATTTAGGTTGTATGGTTTGCAAATGTCTGCATAGATCTCCTGTAGTGTAGAATCAAAAGGCCATTTCCACCATTTGTATATTGTAATAAGTAACTGCTGAACATATCCTTAATGTCCAGGCCATATGTTTATACTGTGACAGAAGACCATGTGCTTAGCTGACGGCCAGAATCTAGGGATGGGCATTGACTAATTTCACCCATGTGTAGTGGAAGAACATTAAATTCTAACAGGGTCATGAAAATGACCCACCACATGATTGTTTAAGTATAATTGTGGAGAAGCAGGAAGCTGTGAAACTGTGCTGCTAATTTCTTGTAACCTTTACTCTACAGAAACCCAACAGATGTCTTGTTTGGTTTTTCTAGGGTTTTCACATCTTGCCTTTGTTACTCTACACTTTTAAATATTTTAATGTGTGATGTTTATTTAAATTCAGCAAAACTATTTTTATACTTGTGATAAAGCTATTTATTTTTGGAATAAAACATTTTAAGGAACTTTTGCACTTTTTTTTTCTTCTATGGAAGTTCACGCTTGCTATAAGATCAAGATATTAGATGGGTACTACACATGAGTAACCTAGGCACATTGTACAAGATATTAGATGGGTACTACACATGAGTAACCTAGGCACATTGTACAAGATATTAGATGGGTACTACACATGAGTAATCTAGGCACATTGTACAAGATATTGGATGGGTACTACACATGAGTAACCTAGGCACATTGCACAAGATATTGGATGGGTACTACACATGAGTAATCTAGGCACATTGTACAAGATATTAGATGGGTACTACACATGAGTAATCTAGGCACATTGTACAAGATATTAGATGGGTACTACACATGAGTAACCTAGGCACATTGTACAAGATATTAGATGGGTACTACACATGAGTAATCTAGGCACATTGTACAAGATATTAGATGGGTACTACACATGAGTAATCTAGGCACATTGTACAAGATATTAGATGGGTACTACACATGAGTAAGCTAGGCACATTGTACAAGATATTAGATGGGTACTACACATGAGTAACCTAGGCACATTGTACAAGATATTAGATGGGTACTACACATGAGTAACCTAGGCACATTGTACAAGATATTAGATGGGTACTACACATGAGTAACCTAGGCACATTGTACAAGATATTAGATGGGTACTACACATGAGTAACCTAGGCACATTGTACAAGATATTAGATGGGTACTACACATGAGTAAGCTAGGCACATTGTACAAGATATTAGATGGGTACTACACATGAGTAAGCTAGGCACATTGTACTAAAATACACACAAGTAACAAGTAGGGTGTAGATTATTTTTGCTGAAATCCTACACAAACCTTCCATTCCTCTTTAAGGGACTTGAAAGACAAATTAAACATACGGTTAAGAGCATATCATTTTAGGAGATTTTTCAGTTTATCAAATTGACTTTGTTCTCTCTGTACTTTTTTGTTGAAAAGCAAACCTAGGTAGGCTGAGAAGCACCCGAGAGCTAGCTGCTTATTGGTGGCTACACATTGTCTCAGTAACTCACCAGATGTGCTCAGCTAGCTCTCAGTAGTGCATTGCTGCTTCATTCACCATCCAACTGTCCCAAAAAGAGGAGAAACGGAAGACTGCACGAGCCAATTCCATATAGCCCTCAAACAGTTTCTAACACTGCTGTACATAGTCACATGCAGGAGCATATTTTAGTATGCACTCATGAAAAGGAGCTATGTATTTTAATAGCAAGTGAACTGGAAATTACATTTTGTGGGGCAATAACTCTCAAACTGAGGTTGTTCTATAACTATAAGGTACTGAGCAGAGCAAAAGTAGCCCCTGAGACAGGTCTGACATGTTGTATGTGTAGTAAGGGAGGAAGATAAATGGCGGCTGCATTTTATAGCTTGTAGGGGGGACCTGAGGTTTAGTGGAGAGGATTGTATGAAGTGTGACCAGATCTGGGGATCAAACTCATAGGAAGTTTATGGGATGGAGTATAGGGCAGAGGGTGCGGAATTACAAGTACTGAGTGACAACGAGCTGGAATGACACAAATATATTGGTCTCTGCTTAGTTATGTTTAAATGCTACAGTAAAGCAGGCTTAAAGGGACAATCTACCTCCAAAAAAATAATTAAAAATAAATAAATAAAAATTCCATTCTGGGGTAAAGCACAAAGCATGACAATGTATCATTTAAAATAAAATATTTTGGATAGAATGAATACATTACATTTAGTGCAATAGATATAGTTGTACACATCAATATCAGCAAGTTGCCTCATTTTTCTAAATAATTATACTGATAGCCCCATAAGGTATACACAAATAAAAATGGGCCACTTTAATAAAATAAGGGGGGATTACAGGGGTAAAATAACAGGGTCACGTTTGGACCCAACTCTAGAAATAAGGTAATAAAGATTAAAATAATAGATCACTGTTGGCGCCTCCTTATAGAAGTTGTGTAATGTGCCAGACGTAAAGATACTGAAATGTCTCTCAATATATAGTAAATCAAGCAATCACAAAGCCTATTCATTTTAAGAAGCATGAACTTGCTTATAAGTGACCCAGGAGACTATATGAGTATGCAATTATAGGGGTTCTGGGCTAGCAACACTGTTATATTAATAGACTTTTACCTCTGCTTACCTTGTAGCTAAGCCTCTGCAGACTGCCCCCTTATTTCAGTTCGTTTGACAGACTTGCATTTTAGCCAATCAGTGCTGACTCATAAGTTACTCCACAGGAGTGAGCACAATGTTATCTATATGGCACACCAGAACTAGTGCTGTCTAGCTGTGAAAAGCTTATACAATGCATTGAGATAAGAGGTGGCCTTCAAGGACTTATAAATTAACATAAGAGCCTACCTAGGTTTAGTTTTCAACCAATTATACCAAGAGAACAAAGCTAATTTGATGATAAAAGCAAATTGGAAAGTTGTTTAAAATTGTGTGCACAATATGAATGATTCATTTTGACTAGACTGTCCCTTTAAGTACACACTTTAAAAGTAACTATGGAGGGTGTGTTCCAGAAGCTATGCAGATAAAGAATTCTGAAAAACGCTGTCCAATGGATTGGCTAGAAATTCTGAGAACACTGCAAAGGCCAATGAGCAAACTCGGTAGAGAAGAAATCAATATACATAGCCTCATTATACTGCGTTACCTGACCAGTGCCCTAAGGCGGCATCTCTGGGGGTAAATAATGCAGCAAAACGGCAGCGCTAGTCACACCCAGCCCCTCCTGTTATAGTTTTGTTTGTTTTTTCCCTGTAGTGGCCTTGACTGCAGGATACAACTGTGTATATAAAATCTACTATATTGGCTGCTAAATGCCAGATTTGTTTAGAAACTGCAATTGGCTCTAAATCCATAAAGATATTTATATAGATATCTAACCCAAGGGTTTAATTGGAAAGATCTATTCAGAGTCGGACTGGGAATAAAAAGCAGCCCTGGGAAAATATGAAGACCAACCCTATTTTCTTCTGTTAAGTGTGATCAGTCCACGGGTCATCATTACTTCTGGGATATTACTCCTCCCCAACAGGAAGTGCAAGAGGATTCACCCAGCAGAGCTGCATATAGCTCCTCCCCTCTACGTCACTCCCAGTCATTCTCTTGCACCCAACGACTAGATAGGATGTGTGAGAGGACTATGGTGATTATACTTAGTTTTATATCTTCAATCAAAAGTTTGTTATTTTAAAATAGCACCGGAGTGTGTTATTACCTCTCTGGCAGAGTTTGAAGAAGAATCTACCAGAGTTTTGCTATGATTTTAGCCGGAGTAGTTAAGATCATGTTGCTGTTCTCGGCCATCTGAGGAGTGAGGTAAACTTCAGATCAGGGGACAGCGGGCAGATGAATCTGCATAGAGGTATGTAGCAGTTTTTATTTTCTGACAATGGAATTGATGAGAAAATCCTGCCATACCGATATGTCATGTATGTATACTTTACACTTCAGTATTCTGGGGAATGGTACTTCACTAGATTTACACTGTAAGAAATACATAAAGCTGTTTAATAACTAGAGATTATGTTTAACGTTTTTGCTGGAATGTAAAATCGTTTTCATTTGCTGAGGTACTGTGTGAATAAATGTTTGGGCACTATTTTTCCACTTGGCAGTTGCTTAATCTGTTTTTCTGACAGTTTCTGTTCTCCCTCACTGCTGTGTGTGAGGGGGAGGGGCCGTTTTTTGGCGCTTTTTCTATGCATCAAATATTTCAGTCAGCAACTCATTGTATTCCCTGCATGATCCGGTTCATCTCTACAGAGCTCAGGGGTCTTCAAAACTTATTTTGAGGGAGGTAATTTCTCTCAGCAGAGCTGTGAGAATTATAGTTTGACTGAGATAAAAAACGTTTATTCTGTAATTTGTTTCCTGCTTTCAGAATTTGTTATCTTTGCTAATGGGATTAAACCTTTGCTAAAGTTGTGTTGTTTACAAGGATTGAGGCTATAACTGTTTCAATTTATTAATTTTCAACTGTCATAGATCTTCTGTGCTTCTTAAAGGCACAGTACGTTTTAATATTATTCTAATTGAATTGTATTTCCAAGTTGCAAGTTTATTTGCTAGTGTGTTAAACATGTCTGATTCAGAGGATGATACCTGTGTCATTTGTTGCAATGCCAAAGTGGAGCCCAATAGAAATTTATGTACTAACTGTATTGATGCTACTTTAAATAAAAGTCAATCTGTACAAATTGAACAAATTTCACCAAACAACGAGGGGAGAGTTATGCCGACTAACTCGCCTCACGTGTCAGTACCTACATCTCCCGCTCAGAGGGAGGTGCGTGATATTGTAGCGCCGAGTACATCTGGGCGGCCATTACAAATCACATTACAGGATATGGCTACTGTTATGACTGAGGTTTTGGCTAAATTACCAGAACTAAGAGGTAAGCGTGATCACTCTGGGGTGAGAACAGAGTGCGCTGATAATATTAGGGCCATGTCAGACACTGCGTCACAGGTGGCAGAACATGAGGACGGAGAACTTCATTCTGTGGGTGACGGTTCTGATCCAAACAGACTGGATTCAGATATTTCAAATTTTAAATTTAAACTGGAAAACCTCCGTGTATTACTAGGGGAGGTGTTAGCGGCTCTGAATGATTGTAACACAGTTGCAATACCAGAGAAAATGTGTAGGTTGGATAAATATTTTGCGGTACCGACGAGTACTGAGGTTTTTCCTATACCTAAGAGACTTACTGAAATTGTTACTAAGGAGTGGGATAGACCCGGTGTGCCGTTCTCACCCCCTCCGATATTTAGAAAAATGTTTCCAATAGACGCCACCACAAGGGACTTATGGCAAACGGTCCCTAAGGTGGAGGGAGCAGTTTCTACCTTAGCTAAGCGTACCACTATCCCGGTGGAGGATAGCTGTGCTTTTTCAGATCCAATGGATAAAAAGTTAGAGGGTTACCTTAAGAAAATGTTTGTTCAACAAGGTTTTATATTGCAACCCCTTGCATGCATTGCGCCGATCACGGCTGCAGCGGCATTCTGGATTGAGTCTCTGGAAGAGAACATTGGTTCAGCTACTCTGGACGACATTACGGACAGGCTTAGAGTCCTTAAACTAGCTAATTCATTCATTTCGGAGGCCGTAGTACATCTTACTAAACTTACGGCGAAGAATTCAGGATTCGCCATTCAGGCACGCAGGGCGCTGTGGCTAAAATCCTGGTCAGCTGATGTTACTTCTAAGTCTAAATTGCTTAATATACCTTTCAAAGGGCAGACCTTATTCGGGCACGGTTTGAAAGAGATTATCGCTGACATTACAGGAGGTAAAGGCCATGCCCTGCCTCAGGACAAAGCCAAAGCCAAGACTAGACAGTCTAATTTTCGTTCCTTTCGTAATTTCAAAGCAGGAGCAGCATCAACTTCCTCTGCACCAAAACAGGAAGGAGCTGTTGCTCGCTACAGACAAGGCTGGAAACCTAACCAGTCCTGGAACAAGGGCAAGCAGACTAGGAAACCTGCTGCTGCCCCTAAAACAGCATGAATTGAGGGCCCCCGATCCGGGATCGGATCTAGTGGGGGGCAGACTTTCTCTCTTCGCCCAGGCTTGGGCAAGAGATGTTCAGGATCCCTGGGCGCTAGAGATAATATCTCAGGGATACCTTCTGGACTTCAAATACTCTCCTCCAAGAGAGAGATTTCATCTGTCAAGATTGTCAACAATCCAGACAAAGAAAGAGGCGTTTCTACGCTGCGTACAAGAGCTCTTGTTAATGGGAGTAATCCATCCAGTTCCACGATCGGAACAGGGACAGGGGTTTTACTCAAATCTGTTTGTGGTTCCCAAAAAAGAGGGAACTTTCAGACCAATCCTGGACTTAAAGATCCTAAACAAATTCCTAAGAGTTCCATCGTTCAAGATGGAGACTATTCGGACAATTTTACCTATGATCCAAGAGGGTCAATACATGACCACTGTAGATTTAAAAGATGCTTACCTTCACATACCGATTCACAAAGATCATTATCGGTACCTAAGGTTTGCCTTCCTAGACAGGCATTACCAGTTTGTGGCTCTTCCATTCGGATTGGCTACAGCTCCAAGAATCTTCACAAAGGTTCTGGGTGCTCTTCTGGCGGTACTAAGACCGCGGGGAATCTCGGTAGCTCCATACCTAGACGACATTCTGATACAAGCTTCAAGCTTTCAAACTGCCAAGTCTCATACAGAGTTAGTGCTGGCATTTCTAAGGTCACATGGATGGAAGGTGAACGAAAAGAAAAGTTCACTCGTTCCACTCACAAGAGTTCCCTTCCTGGGGACTCTTATAGATTCTGTAGAAATGAAGATTTACCTGACAGAGGACAGGCTAACAAGACTTCAAAGTGCTTGCCGCACCCTTCATTCCATTCAACACCCGTCAGTGGCTCAATGCATGGAGATAATCGGCTTAATGGTAGCGGCAATGGACATAGTACCCTTTGCACGCTTACACCTCAGACCACTGCAACTGTGCATGCTAAGTCAGTGGAATGGGGATTACTCAGACTTATCCCCTTCTCTGAATCTGGATCAAGACACCAGAAATTCTCTTCTATGGTGGCTTTCTCGGCCACATCTGTCCAGGGGGATGCCATTCAGCAGACCAGACTGGACAATTGTAACAACAGACGCCAGCCTTCTAGGTTGGGGTGCCGTCTGGAATTCTCTGAAGGCTCAGGGACAATGGAGTCAGGAGGAGAGTCTCCTGCCAATAAACATTCTGGAATTGAGAGCAGTTCTCAATGCCCTCCTGGCTTGGCCCCAGTTGACAACTCGGGGGTTCATCAGGTTTCAGTCGGACAACATCACGACTGTAGCTTACATCAACCATCAGGGAGGGACAAGAAGCTCCCTAGCTATGATGGAAGTATCAAAGATAATTTGCTGGGCAGAGTCTCACTCTTGCCACCTGTCAGCAATCCACATCCCGGGAGTGGAGAACTGGGAGGCGGATTTCTTAAGTCGTCAGACTTTTCATCCGGGGGAGTGGGAACTTCATCCGGAGGTCTTTGCCCAAATACTTCGACGTTGGGGCAAACCAGAGATAGATCTCATGGCGTCTCGACAGAACGCCAAGCTTCCTCGTTACGGGTCCAGATCCAGGGATCCAGGAGCAGTCCTGATAGATGCTCTGACAGCACCTTGGGACTTCAGGATGGCTTACGTGTTTCCACCCTTCCCGTTGCTTCCTCGATTGATTGCCAGAATCAAACAAGAGAGAGCATCAGTGATTCTAATAGCACCTGCGTGGCCACGCAGGACTTGGTATGCAGACCTGGTGGACATGTCATCCTGTCCACCTTGGTCTCTACCTCTGAAACAGGACCTTCTGATACAGGGTCCCTTCAAACATCAAAATCTAACTTCTCTGAAGCTGACTGCTTGGAAATTGAACGCTTGATTTTATCAAGACGTGGATTTTCTGAGTCAGTTATTGATACCTTAATACAGGCTAGGAAACCTGTTACCAGAAAGATTTACCATAAGATATGGCGTAAATACCTATATTGGTGTGAATCCAAAGGTTACTCTTGGAGTAAGGTTAGGATTCCTAGGATATTGTCTTTTCTACAAGAAGGTTTAGAAAAGGGTTTATCTGCTAGTTCATTAAAGGGACAGATCTCAGCTCTGTCCATTCTGTTACACAAACGTCTGTCAGAAGTTCCTGACGTCCAGGCTTTTTGTCAGGCTTTGGCCAGAATTAAGCCTGTGTTTAAAACTGTTGCTCCACCATGGAGTTTAAACCTTGTTCTTAATGTTTTACAGGGCGTTCCGTTTGAACCCCTTCATTCCATTGATATAAAGTTGTTATCTTGGAAAGTTCTATTTTTAATGGCTATTTCCTCGGCTCGAAGAGTCTCTGAATTATCAGCCTTACATTGTGATTCTCCTTATTTGATTTTTCATTCGGATAAGGTAGTCCTGCGTACTAAACCTGGGTTCTTACCTAAGGTAGTTACTAACAGGAATATCAATCAAGAGATTGTTGTTCCTTCTTTATGCCCAAATCCTTCTTCAAAGAAGGAACGTCTACTGCACAACCTGGATGTAGTCCGTGCTCTAAAATTTTACTTACAGGCAACTAAGGAATTTCGACAAACGTCTTCTCTGTTTGTCATTTACTCTGGGCAGAGGAGAGGTCAAAAAGCTTCCGCTACCTCTCTTTCTTTTTGGCTTCGTAGCATAATTCGTTTAGCTTATGAGACTGCTGGACAGCAGCCTCCTGAAAGAATTACAGCTCATTCTACTAGAGCTGTGGCTTCCACTTGGGCCTTCAAGAATGAGGCCTCTGTTGAACAGATTTGCAAGGCTGCAACTTGGTCTTCGCTTCATACTTTTTCCAAATTTTACAAATTTGACACTTTTGCTTCATCGGAGGCTATTTTTGGGAGAAAGGTTCTTCAGGCAGTGGTTCCTTCTGTATAAAGAGCCTGCCTATCCCTCCCGTCATCCGTGTACTTTTGCTTTGGTATTGGTATCCCAGAAGTAATGATGACCCGTGGACTGATCACACTTAACAGAAGAAAACATAATTTATGCTTACCTGATAAATTCCTTTCTTCTGTAGTGTGATCAGTCCACGGCCCGCCCTGTTTTTAAGGCAGGTAAATATTTTTTAATTTATACTCCAGTCACCACTTCACCCTTGGCTTTTCCTTTCTCGTTGGTCCTTGGTCGAATGACTGGGAGTGACGTAGAGGGGAGGAGCTATATGCAGCTCTGCTGGGTGAATCCTCTTGCACTTCCTGTTGGGGAGGAGTAATATCCCAGAAGTAATGATGACCCGTGGACTGATCACACTACAGAAGAAAGGAATTTATCAGGTAAGCATAAATTATGTTTTCCGTTAAAGGGACACTAAACCCAAATTATTTCTTTCATGGTTCAGACAGAGCAGCAATTTTAAGCAACTTTCTAATTTACTCCTATCAAATTTTCTTCGTTCTCTTGGTATCTTTATTTAAAAAGCAGGAATTTAAATCTTAGCAGCCAACCCATTTTAGGTTCAGCACTCTGGATAGTGTTTGCTTATTGGTGCCTACATTTAGACACCAATAAGAAAGCATAACCCAGGTTCTGCACCAAAAATGGGCCAGCTCCTATGCATCACATTCCTGCTTTTTAAATAAAGATAGCAAGAGAACAAAGAAATTATAATAGGAGTAAATTAGAAAGTTGTTTAATGATTCAGATAAAGAGAAATATGGGTTTAGCGCCCCATTTTTCTCAGGGCATTACTGGGATACTACTTCCCCAATATTGTTTCCAGAATTAAATGATATTACTTTGCATTAAATTAAAATGCCAGGTTGATGAAACAGAGGCACCCTACAGCCCAATTCCATTAATCATCCCTTTAAATTGTAGCTTTGCAGGTATTGGCATCTGCCTGGCTACTAATATAGCATTATCCGGAGGGAGTAACTACATTTAACCACCAATCAGCCAGCGCTACCCTGGTGCTGAATTAAAATGGGTCGGCTCCTAAGCTTGCACGCCAGCTTTTTAAAAAAAAGATATCAAATTTTCTTTGTTCTCTTGGTAATTGGAGTAAACTAGAAAGTTCCTTAAAATTGCTGCTCTACCTGAACCCTGAAAGAGCAAATTG
Organism: Bombina bombina; assembly: GCF_027579735.1. Taxonomy (NCBI): domain Eukaryota; kingdom Metazoa; phylum Chordata; class Amphibia; order Anura; family Bombinatoridae; genus Bombina; species Bombina bombina. The sequence continues at coordinate 1,141,867,019 of NC_069503.1, read as the reverse complement.
GGTTTCATGTCCCTTTAACGGAGGGTTAAAAAGTTAAAACGCTATTGGAAGTTTGGATCTCTATAAAAGAATCAGAAAACCAAATGCTCTAAGAGGAGAACTAGCTAGGAGGCTGTCAATATAACCAGGCTTCAAGCTTTGCCTGTGAAAGCCGAGTAAACACCTTAACGACTAAGGTACCCTGTATGTCTGCAGACGTTAAGGGTTTTTACTAGCGCAGCTTCGCCTACAGTGGCTAAAGCTTTGCTAGTACTGTGTGACGCACTTACAGAGGCAGCAGATATAGTGTGGTCTTCCCAACATCAGCAAGACCTGTGCTATTTCCCGCGCATGCAGATATAGTGCCGTCTTCCCAACATCAGCAGGACCTGTGCTATTTCCCGCGCATGCAGATATAGTGCAGTCTTCCCAACATCAGCAAGACCTGTGCTATTTCCCGCTCATGCAGATATAGTGCAGTCTTCCCAACATCAGCAAGACCTGTGCTATTTCCCGCTCATGCAGATATAGTGCAGTCTTCCCAACATCAGCAAGACCTGTGCTATTTCCCGCTCATGCAGATATAGTGCCGTCTTCCCAACATCAGCAAGACCTGTGCTATTTCCCGCTCATGCAGATATAGTGTGGTCTTCCTGACATCAGCAAGACCTGTGCTATTTCCCACACATGCAGATATAGTGCCGTCTTCCCAACATCAGCAAGACCTGTGCTATTTCCCGCTCATGCAGATATAGTGCGGTCTTCCCAACATCAGCAAGACCTGTGCTATTTCCCGCTCATGCAGATATAGTGCAGTCTTCCCAACATCAGCAAGACTTGTGCTATTTCCCGCGCATGCAGATATAGTGCCGTCTTCCCAACATCAGCAAGACCTGTGCTATTTCCCGCTCATGCAGATATAGTGTGGTCTTCCTGACATCAGCAAGACCTGTGCTATTTCCCACACATGCAGATATAGTGTGGTCTTCCCAACATCAGCAGGACCTGTGCTATTTCCCACACATGCAGATATAGTGCCGTCTTCCCAACATCAGCAAGACCTGTGCTATTTCCCGCGCATGCAGGTATAGTGCAGTCTTCCCAACATCAGCAAGACCTGTGCTATTTCCCGCGCATGCAGATATAGTGCCGTCTTCCCAACATCAGCAAGACCTGTGCTATTTCCCACACATGCAGATATAGTGCCGTCTTCCCAACATCAGCAGGGCCTGTGCTATTTCCCGCGCATGCAGATATAGTGCCGTCTTCCCAACATCAGCAAGACCTGTGCTATTTCCCACACATGCAGATATAGTGCCGTCTTCCCAACATCAGCAGGGCCTGTGCTATTTCCCGCACATGCAGATATAGTGCCGTCTTCCCAACATCAGCAAGACCTGTGCTATTTCCCGCGCATGCAGATATAGTGTGGTCTTCCCAACATCAGCAAGACCTGTGCTATTTCCCGCGCATGCAGATATAGTGCCGTGTTCCCAACATCAGCAAGACCTGTGCTATTTCCCATGCATGCAGATATAGTGTGGTCTTCCCAACATCAGCAAGACCTGTGCTATTTCCCGTGCATGCAGATATAGTGCCGTCTTCCCAACATCAGCAAGACCTGTGCTACTTCCCGCGCATGCAGATATAGTGCCGTCTTCCCAACATCAGCAAGACTTGTGCTATTTCTTGCGCATGCAGATATAATGCGGTCTACCCGACATCAGCAAGACCTGTGCTATTTCCTGCGCATGCAGATATAGTGCGGTCTTCCCAACATCAGCAAGACCTGTGTGCAGATATAGTGCGGTCTTCCCAACATCAGCAAGACCTGTGCTATTTCCAGCACATGCAGATATAGTGCGGTCTTCCCAACATCAGCAAGACCTGTGTGCAGATATAGTGCGGTCTTCCCAACATCAGCAAGACCTGTGCTATTTCCAGCACATGCAGATATAGTGCGGTCTTCCCAACATAGCAAGACCTGCATTATTTCCAGCGCATGCAGATATAGTGCCGTCTTCCTGACATCAGCAAGACCTGCGCTATATAATGCGGTCTTCCCAACATCAGCCAGACCTGTGCTATTTCCCGCACATGCAGATATAGTGCGGTCTTCATGACATCAGCCAGACCTGTGCTATTTCCGGCGCATGCAGATTTAGTGCAGTTTTCCCAACATCAGCAAGACCTGTGCTATTTCCCGCACATGCAGATATATTGCGGTGTTCCCGACATCAGCAAGACCTTTCTTCTACAAGATACGATGAGTCCACGGATTTCATCCTTACTTGTGGGATATTATCCTCCTGCTAACAGGAAGTGGCAAAGAGCACCACAGCAGAGCTGTATATATATAGCTTTTCCCCTCCACCCCCAGTCATTCTCTTTGCCTGTGTTATACTAGGAAGAGGTAAAGTGAGGTTTTAGTTTCTTCAATCAAGAAGTTTTTTATTTTAAATGGTACCGGTGAGTACTATTTCTTTCATGTAATTAGCAAGAGTCCATGAGCTAGTGACGTATGGGATATACATTCCTACCAGGAGGGACAAAGTTTCCCAAACCTCAAAATGCCTATAAATACACCCCTCACCACACCCACAAATCAGTTTTTACAAACTTTGCCTCCTATGGAGGTGGTGAAGTAAGTTTGTGCTAGATTCTACGTTGATATGCGCTCTGCAGCAGGTTGGGGCCCGGTTTTCCTCTAAGCGTGCAGTGAATGTCAGAGGGATGTGAGAAGAGTATTGCCTATTTGAATTCAATGATCTCCTTCTATGGGGTCTATTTCATAGGTTCTCTGTTATCGGTCGTAGAGATTCATCTCTTACCTCCCTTTTCAGATCGACGATATACTCTTATATATACCATTACCTCTACTGATTTTCGTTTCAGTACTGGTTTGGCTTTCTACTACATGTAGATGAGTGTCCTGGGGTAAGTAAGTCTTATTTTCTGTGACACTCTAAGCTATGGTTGGGCACTTTTATATAAAGTTCTAAATATATGTATTCAAACATTTATTTGCCTTGACTCAGGATGTTCAACGTTCCTTATTTCAGACAGTCAGTTTCATATTTGGGATAATGCATATGAATGAATCAATTTTTTTCTTACCTTAAAATTTGACTTTTTTCCCTGTGGGCTGTTAGGCTCGCGGGGGCTGAAAATGCTTCATTTTATTGCGTCATTCTTGGCGCTGACTTTTTTGGCGCAAAATTTTTTTTTCTGTTTCCGGCGTCATACGTGTCGCCGGAAATTGCGTCATTTTTGACGTTTTTTTTGCGCCAAGAGTGTCGGCGTTCCGGATGTGGCGTCATTTTTGGCGCCAAAAGCATTTAGGCGCCAAATAATGTGGGCGTCTTTTTTGGCGCTAAAAAATGTTATTTATTGCTTCTGGTTGCTAGAAGCTTGTTCACTGGCATTTTTTCCCATTCCTGAAACTGTCATTTAAGGAATTTGATCAATTTTGCTTTATATGTTGTTTTTTCTATTACATATTGCAAGATGTCCCAGATTGACACTGAGTCAGAAGATACTTCTGGAAAAACGCTGCCTGGTGCTGGATCTACCAAAGTTAAGTGTATCTGCTGTAAACTTGTGGTATCTGCTCCTCCAGCTGTTGTTTGTAATGAATGTCATGACAAACTTGTTAATGCAGATAATATTTCCTTTAGTAATGTTACATTACCTGTTGCTGTTCCGTCAACATCTAATACTCAGAGTGTTCCTGTTAACATAAGAGATTTTGTTTCTAAATCCATTAAGAAGGCTATGTCTGTTATTCCTCCTTCTAGTAAACGTAAAAGGTCTTTTAAAACTTCTCATTTTTCAGATGAATTTTTAAATGAACATCATCATTCTGATTCTGATAATGGTTCCTCTGGTTCAGAGGATTCTGTCTCAGAGGTTGATGCTGATAAATCTTCATATTTATTCAAAATGGAATTTATTCGTTCTTTACTTAAAGAAGTTTTAATTGCATTAGAAATAGAGGATTCTGGTCTTCTTGATACTAAATCTAAACGTTTAAATAAGGTTTTTAAATCTCCTGTAGTTATTCCAGAAGTTTTTCCTGTCCCTGATGCTATTTCTGAAGTAATATCCAGGGAATGGAATAATTTGGGTAATTCATTTACTCCTTCTAAACGTTTTAAGCAATTATATCCTGTGCCATCTGACAGATTAGAATTTTGGGACAAAATCCCTAAAGTTGATGGGGCTGTCTCTACTCTTGCTAAACGTACTACTATTCCTACGGCAGATAGTACTTCTTTTAAGGATCCTTTAGATAGGAAGATTGAATCCTTTCTAAGAAAAGCTTACTTATGTTCAGGTAATCTTCTTAGACCTGCTATATCTTTAGCGAATGTTGCTGCAGCTTCAACTTTTTGGTTAGAAGCTTTAGCGCAACAAGTATCAGATCATAATTCTCATAGCATTGTTAATCTTCTTCAACATGCTAATAACTTTATTTGTGATGCCATCTTTGATATCATTAGAGTTGATGTCAGGTATATGTCTCTAGCTATTTTAGCTAGAAGAGCTTTATGGCTTAAAACTTGGAATGCTGATATGTCTTCTAAGTCAACTTTGCTTTCCCTTTCTTTCCAGGGTAATAAATTATTTGGTTCTCAGTTGGATTCTATTATCTCAACTGTTACTGGAGGGAAAGGAACTTTTTTACCACAGGATAAAAAATCTAAAGGTAAATTTAGGTCTAATAATCGTTTTCGTTCCTTTCGTCACAATAAGGAACAAAAGCCTGATCCTTCACCCACAGGAGCGGTATCAGTTTGGAAACCATCTCCAGTCTGGAATAAATCCAAGCCTTTTAGAAAACCAAAGCCAGCTCCCAAGTCCACATGAAGGTGCGGCCCTCATTCCAGCCCAGCTGGTAGGGGGCAGATTACGATTTTTCAAAGAAATTTGGATCAATTCAATTCACAATCTTTGGATTCAAAACATTGTTTCAGAAGGGTACAGAATTGGCTTCAAGATAAGGCCTCCTGCAAAGAGATTTTTTCTTTCCCGTGTCCCAGTAAATCCAGCGAAGGCTCAAGCATTTCTGAAATGTGTTTCAGATCTAGAGTTGGCTGGAGTAATTATGCCAGTTCCAGTTCTGGAACAGGGGCTGGGGTTTTATTCAAATCTCTTCATTGTACCAAAGAAGGAGAATTCCTTCAGACCAGTTCTGGATCTAAAAATATTGAATCGTTATGTAAGGATACCAACATTCAAAATGGTAACTTTAAGGACTATCCTGCCTTTTGTTCAGCAAGGGCATTATATGTCCACAATAGATTTACAGGATGCATATCTGCATATTCCGATTCATCCAGATCACTATCAGTTTCTGAGATTCTCTTTCCTAGACAAGCATTACCAGTTTGTGGCTCTGCCGTTTGGCCTAGCAACAGCTCCAGGAATTTTTACAAAGGTTCTCGGTGCCCTTCTGTCTGTAATCAGAGAACAGGGTATTGTGGTATTTCCTTATTTGGACGATATCTTGGTACTTGCTCAGTCTTCACATTTAGCAGAATCTTATACGAATCGACTTGTGTTGTTTCTTCAAGATCATGGTTGGAGGATCAATTTACCGAAAAGTTCATTGATTCCTCAGACAAGGGTAACCTTTTTAGGTTTCCAGATAGATTCAGCATCCATGACTCTGTCTCTGACAGACAAGAGACGACTAAAATTGATCTCAGCTTGTCGAAACCTTCAATCACAATCATTCCCTTCGGTAGCCTTATGCATGGAAATTCTAGGTTTTATGACTGCTGCATCGGACGCGATCCCCTTTGCTCGTTTTCACATGCGACCTCTTCAGCTCTGTATGCTGAACCAATGGTGCAGGGATTACACAAAGATATCTCAATTAATATCTTTAAAACCGATTGTACGACACTCTCTGACGTGGTGGACAGATCACCATCGTTTAGTTCAGGGGGCTTCTTTTGTTCTTCCGACCTGGACTGTAATTTCAACAGATGCAAGTCTGACAGGTTGGGGAGCTGTATGGGGGTCTCTGACAGCACAAGGGGTTTGGGAATCTCAGGAGGTGAGATTACCAATCAATATTTTGGAACTCCGTGCAATTTTCAGAGCTCTTCAGTCATGGCCTCTTCTAAAGAGAGAATCGTTCATTTGTTTTCAGACAGACAATGTCACAACTGTGGCATACATCAATCATCAAGGAGGGACTCACAGTCCTCTGGCTATGGAAGAAGTATCTCGAATACTGGTATGGGCGGAATCCAGCTCCTGTCTAGTTTCTGCGGTTCATATCCCAGGTATAGACAATTGGGAAGCGGATTATCTCAGTCGCCAAACGTTACATCCGGGCGAATGGTCTCTTCACCCAGAGGTATTTCTTCAGATTGTTCAAATGTGGGGACTTCCAGAAATAGATCTGATGGCTTCTCATCTAAACAAGAAACTTCCCAGGTATCTGTCCAGATCCAGGGATCCTCAAGCGGAAGCAGTGGATGCATTGTCACTTCCTTGGAAGTATCATCCTGCCTATATCTTTCCGCCTCTAGTTCTTCTTCCAAGAGTAATCTCCAAGATTCTGAAGGAATGCTCGTTTGTTCTGCTGGTGGCTCCAGCATGGCCTCACAGGTTTTGGTATGCGGATCTTGTCCGGATGGCCTCTTGCCAACCGTGGACTCTTCCGTTAAGACCAGACCTTCTGTCGCAAGGTCCTTTTTTCCATCAGGATCTCAAATCCTTAAATTTAAAGGTATGGAGATTGAACGCTTGATTCTTAGTCAAAGAGGTTTCTCTGACTCTGTGATTAATACTATGTTACAGGCTCGTAAATCTGTATCTAGGAAGATATATTATAGAGTCTGGAAGACTTACATTTCTTGGTGTCTTTCTCATCATTTTTCCTGGCATTCTTTTAGAATTCCGAGAATTTTACAGTTTCTTCAGGATGGTTTGGATAAAGGTTTGTCTGCAAGTTCCTTGAAAGGACAAATCTCTGCTCTTTCTGTTCTTTTTCACAGAAAGATTGCTAATCTTCCTGATATTCATTGTTTTGTACAAGCTTTGGTTCATATAAAACCTGTCATTAAGTCAATTTCTCCTCCTTGGAGTTTGAATTTGGTTCTGGGGGCTCTTCAAGCTCCTCCGTTTGAACCTATGCATTCATTGGACATTAAATTACTTTCTTGGAAAGTTTTGTTTCTTTTGGCCATCTCTTCTGCTAGAAGAGTTTCTGAATTATCTGCTCTTTCTTGTGAGTCTCCTTTTCTGATTTTTCATCAGGATAAGGCGGTGTTGCGAACTTCTTTTAAATTTTTACCTAAGGTTGTGAATTCTAACAACATTAGTAGAGAAATTGTGGTTCCTTCATTATGTCCTAATCCTAAGAATTCTAAGGAGAGATCATTGCATTCTTTGGATGTAGTTAGAGCTTTGAAATATTATGTTGAAGCTACTAAGAATTTCCGAAAGACTTCTAGTCTATTTGTTATCTTTTCTGGTTCTAGGAAAGGTCAGAAGGCCTCTGCCATTTCTTTGGCATCTTGGCTGAAATCTTTAATTCATCATGCTTATGTCGAGTCGGGTAGAACTCCGCCTCAAAGGATTACAGCTCATTCTACTAGGTCAGTTTCTACTTCCTGGGCGTTTAGGAATGAAGCTTCGGTTGATCAGATTTGCAAAGCAGCAACTTGGTCTTCTTTGCATACTTTTACTAAATTCTACCATTTTGATGTGTTTTCTTCTTCTGAAGCAGTTTTTGGTAGAAAAGTACTTCAGGCAGCTGTTTCAGTTTGATTCTTCTGCTTATAATTTCAGTTTTTTTCATTATAAGATTTAAACTTTATTTTTGGTGTGGATTATTTTCAGCGGAATTGGCTGTCTTTATTTTATCCCTCCCTCTCTAGTGACTCTTGCGTGGAAGATCCACATCTTGGGTAGTCATTATCCCATACGTCACTAGCTCATGGACTCTTGCTAATTACATGAAAGAAAACATAATTTATGTAAGAACTTACCTGATAAATTCATTTCTTTCATATTAGCAAGAGTCCATGAGGCCCACCCTTTTTTGTGGTGGTTATGATTTTTTTGTATAAAGCACAATTATTCCAATTCCTTATTTTTTATGCTTTCGCACTTTTTTCTTATCACCCCACTTCTTGGCTATGCGTTAAACTGATTTGTGGGTGTGGTGAGGGGTGTATTTATAGGCATTTTGAGGTTTGGGAAACTTTGCCCCTCCTGGTAGGAATGTATATCCCATACATCACTAGCTCATGGACTCTTGCTAATATGAAAGAAATGAATTTATCAGGTAAGTTCTTACATAAATTATGTTTTTCCTCAGGGGGATATGGAAGAAGATTTCTGCCCTGAGGTTGATGATCTTAGCAGCTGTAACTAAGATCCATGTTAGTTCCCACAAGACTTCTGAAGGTAACACAAGAGACATCTTCAGTGTGGAGAACGGTTGCATGCTACAAGCAGCATTGAGGTATGTGCAGCCCTTTATTTCTGAGGAGACTTGATATATCAGAACGGGCTGACATTTATTTCCCTGTAAGGGAATGGGGTAAGCAGTAGACCTGTTAAACAGAGGGGTGTTACTGGAGACCTATATTTTATTTTGCTGTTGACATAGTCTCAATCATGATGATGGCATTATATGAGACACTGGGAGAGGCAGAAACTGTTGATCGTTTTTTTGTTGCATTAAATAACCGTTATGGCTATGCTGGCATGTGTTTGGGGTTTTATATGTTCCACTTAGTTTTTTGCAAAACCGCTTCACCATGCGGTTGTTTGAGGCCTACTCCGGCATCGGCCATAAGGGGAGGGGCTTGTTTTCGCGCACTCAGATGCGCACTTCCTTCTGGCTGAGAAGCAACAAGCATTAACGGATCCGGATAGTTGGCGAGTCATTTTACAGTACCCTGGGGGCAGGTAGGCGCCACAGCAGATCTGTGGTGAGGTGCAGGGTGTATTTTTGTAAAAATTGAAAATTTTGTAATTTAAGTTACTTTTAGAGGTTAATTCTCCCCTTACTCTTGGGGTGCAATAATTTTTGGAGCCATTAATGAGCTACAGTTAATTTTCAGAGCAAATTAACTTTTTTGAAGCAGTTTTGGAAAAATTGTGCGCTTTTTATTCCTTAAAGGCGCAGTACTCGTTTTTTTTTAAATTTGTTTAAAGCAATAAAGTGTTTAACGACTTCTGTGGTTATTACTTGTCTGTTCAACATGTCTGACATTGAGGAATCCCATTGTTCTATGTGTTTAGAAGTTATTGTGGAACCCCCTCTTACATTGTGTAACTCTTGTACTGAAAGGGCCTTACATTGTAAAAAGCATATTTTAGGTCAAGAAAGTGTGCCTAAGGATGATTCTCAGTCTGAAGAGAATCAGGATATGCCATCCAATTCTCCCCAAGTGCCACAACTTTTAACGCCCACACAAGCGACGCCAAGTACCTCTAGTGCGTCTAATTCCTTTACTCTGCAGGAGATGGCTGCAGTTATGTCAACTACCCTTACAGAGGTATTGTCTAAATTACCAGTGTTGCAGGGTAAACGCAGTAGGTCAGGTATTAATGTAAATACTGAATCCTCTGATGCTTTATTGGCTATTTCCAATGTACCCTCACAGTGCTCTGAGTTGGGTCAGGGAATTGCTGTCTGAGGGAGAGCTTTCAGACTCAGGGAATGTGTTACCTCAGACAGATTTGGATGTTATGTCCTTTAAATTTAAGCTTGAACACCTCTGCCTGTTACTTCGGGAGGTTTTAGTGACTCTGGATGATTGTGACCCTATTGTAATACCACCAGAGAAATTGTGTAAAATGGACAAATATCTAGAGGTACAATCGTGTGGAATTAATAAAGGACAATGTCACAATATTAATATGTCAAGGGGTCAGATAGTCTAGTAATAAAATATAACTTTTATTAAGATAATTTAAAAACACACAAACCACATACAATTAAAACTACGAAACGGAGGACAATCAGCGTGCAAATTAAAGTGAATGCTAGTGAAACAGCATCACTATGGGCTCATAAGTAAAATAAATTATGTGATAACTATTAAGGAGGAGGCTTTTTATCTAGGAAGGCTCAGAGGTAATACTGAATAGCTACTTCCGGCACATGCAGATATAGTGCAGTTTTCCCAACATCAGCAAGACCTGTGCTATTTCCCGCGCATGCAGATATAGTGCCATCTTCCTGACATTAGCAAGACCTGTGCTATTTCCCGCGCATGCAGATATAGTGCCATCTTCCTGACATTAGCAAGACCTGTTCTATTTCCCGCACATGCAGATATAGTGCGGCCTTCCTGACATCCGCAAGACCTGTGCTATTTCCCGCGCATGCAGATATAGTGCGGCCTTCCTGACATCCGCAAGACCTGTGCTATTTCCCGCGCATGCAGATATAGTGCGGCCTTCCTGACATCAGCAAGACCTCTGCTATTTCCCGCGCATGCAGATATAGTGCGGCCTTCCTGACATCAGCAAGACCTCTGCTATTTCCTGCGCATGCAGATATAGTGCGGCCTTCCTGACATCAGTAAGACCTCTGCTATTTCGCGCGCGTGCAGATATAGTGCGGCCTTCTTGACATCAGCAAGACCTCTGCTATTTCCCGCGCGTGCAGATATAGTGCGGCCTTCTTGACATCAGCAAGACCTCTGCTATTTCCCGCGCATGCTTATATAGTGCGGTCTTCCTGACATCAGCAAGACCTCTATTTCCCGCACATGCAGATATAGTGCGGCCTTCCTGACATCAGTAAGACCTCTGCTATTTCGCGCGCGCGTGCAGATATAGTGCGGCCTTCTTGACATCAGCAAGACCTCTGCTATTTCCCGCGCGTGCAGATATAGTGCAGCCTTCCTGACATCAGCAAGACCTCTGCTATTTCCCATGCATGCTTATATAGTGCGGTCTTCCTGACATCAGCAAGACCTCTATTTCCCGCGCATGCAGATATAGTGCGGCCTTCCTGACATCAGCAAGACCTCTGCTATTTCCCACGCATGTATTGGGGCTATTTGAAAGACAGAGGTACAGGGTATGTCAGTGGTCGTTAACAAGATTAAAGGGACAGTAAACACCTTGCAATTACAAGTCATGTCTGTTGTTTTATAGAATAACATATTTGCCAAGTATAAAACAAATTAACATCCTGTTTACTGCAATTGTTTTCAGTAGCCAAGCTCCATTTACTACTTGCCTTGTTTGTAGGAGCCAATGGAGCCTTTAGTCTGTGGACAACAAGGCTAGCCACTGTCATATTGTTAGCATTGTCTGGCAGCTGTTATCAGTTAATCTTTTTATATGCACACTTTCTAAGGCACCAGTTCCTACTGAGCATGTGCAACAGGTCACAGTATATGCATTGTGTGATTGGCTGATGGCTGTCACATGTAACAGGGGAAGGGAACATGAAAATAATCTACTCTTTTTATTGTGATGGTTGATTATGTAATTCTACTCTGTCACTTTAAAAGACCACTAAATAAATACATTTTATGCACCTCCCTCTAATTATGGGTGCCGCCATTTTGGAACCTAAGTTTCTCTGCAGGTATCTATAGGAGAGTTGCTGCGCGTATTTAATACATCAGCACTAGAATGCAATGAAAGCTAGATTTCAGCCCCCATGACTAGAGGGAGATAGGGAATAACCTCTTTATTATGCTTTTAAAAGGTATTAAAGGGACGGTCTACACTAAAATTGTTATTGCTTAAAAAGATAGATAAAGCCTTTACTAGCCATTCCCCAGCTTTGCATAACCAACATTGTTAGATTAATATTCTTTATAACATTTAAACCTCTACATTTCTTCCTGTTTCTAAGCCCCTACAGACCGCCTCTTATCACATGTTTTTATTAGCTTTTCACAAGAGGAGACTGCTAGTTCATGTGGGCCATATAGATAACATTGTGTTCTCTCTGTGGAGTTATTTAAGAGTCAGCAGAACACAGCACTAATTGGCTAAAAAAGCAAGTCAATAGATAAGTCATGTGATCAGGGGCCGAAGATGCTTAGATACAAGGAAATTACTGGGGTAAAAAGTATATTAATATAACTGTTTTGGTTGTGCAAACTGCGGAATGGGTAATAAAGGGATTAGCGATCATTTAAAACAATAAAATTATATTGTAGACTGCCCTTTAAGTGTTAACATTTATTAACATAAGCCTGTAACATTCTGCTCAGTGATTGGCTAGTTCAGAGCACACGCTCATTTACATCTGTACCTAATTGGCAACAGCAAAATAAACCAGGAACTTGACTCCTACCATTCTTTTCAAGAGGTATATCTCTGAACTTCTCTTGATTTGCAAAACCCTGTAAATTGTGCTAACAGAACGACCGTGTTAATCAACATGTAATTGGTAAAAAAAAATTTTAGGAAACACAACAAAAAGCGACGTGAAAGGGACATTAAACTCATGGAGTATATTAGCTTTATTTATTATAGAGAAAACTATGTTTTGTTTTCACTGAGGCATGTTCCTGACTGGTAATGAAGATTTGGGAGTTGGTCATATCAGCCACTGGCTGATTGGTCCTTAGGGATTAGCGGTGCACAAATATATTTCCTGCTAGTTTTGCAATTCATTTAAACAACTCTATCATGTATCAACCTCTTCGTAGTGGTGTATTCTGTTTTTAACCCTTTTGTTCTCGCTCCTTTGCGGCTACTTGTTCTGGGCAGTGCACAGGGCATGTAAATAAAGCTCATACAGTCAGGGCAGCTGGCACTTGTGATGGGGGGGGCTGCCGTTGGGGGACTAGATCTGAGGAAAGAAATAGTCACTTGATTGACGACACACAACATACTCAAACGAAAAGGATGAATTGGTAGACTAGGTTTTGGTTGTAGCATTTCAAACCATTTATATTAACTTAAATAATGAATGAAAATATTTTTTTCATTAAGTTTTTAATTTAATGCTATTCAGTAATTGATTCTAGTGTCATCTAAAATGTGTGTAAGCTTCACTTTGTTCCTGACCCCATTAAAATATAAAACATTTTTTTTGTGTGCTGCTGGCTTGTAGAAGTAACACTAGCTGCTACTTTAACTTTATAGTTTATGCTGCTGTTCAGCTGCTCTTCTGCTGCCCTGAAGAGTTCTCCATAGGAAATAAACAAATAGATTTTTAACAAAAGAATTCCGAACAACTCCATAAATGAATATTGTGCAAGATAAAAGTAAAAAAAAAAAAAAAAAATTGTGACCATGAATCGACAAAAACAAATATTTTGCCTGCGCATCATTTTTTATTTTTTGTCATAAACAGTGCTGCAGAAGCTATGCATCTGATATATAGGGCATTGTCTGGCTTATGGGGGCTGCAGAAGCTATGTATCTGATATATAGGGCATCATCTGGCTTATGGGGGATGCAGAAGCTATGCATCTGATATAAAGGGCATCATCTGGCTTATGGGGGCTGCAGAAGCTATGCATCTGATATATAGGGCATAATATGGCTTACAGGGGACTGCAGAGGCTATGTATCTGATATAAAGGGCATCATATGGCTTACAGGGGACTGCAGAGGCTATGCATCTGATATATAGGGCATTATCTGGCTTATGGGGGCTGCAGAAGCTATGCATCTGATATATAGGGCATCATCTGGCTTATGGGGGCTGCAGAAGCTATGCATCTGATATAAAGGGCATAATATGGCTTACAGGGGGCTGCAGAGGCTATGCATCTGATATAAAGGGCATCATATGGCTTACAGGGAGCTGCAGAGGCTATGCATCTGATATAAAGGGCATCATCTGGCTTACAGGGGGCTGCAGAGGCTATGCATCAGATATAAAGGGCATCATCTGGCTAATGGGGGCTGCAGAGGCTATGTATCTGTTATAAAGGGCATCATCTGACTTACAGAGGGGCTGCAAAAGCTATGCATCGGATAAAAAGGGCAAGATCTGGTTTACAGAGGCGCTGCAGAAGCTATGTATAGGATATAAAGGGCATCTTCTGGCTTACAGGGGGGCAGATATAAAGGGTATCATCTGGTTAACAGGGGTCTGCAGAGGCTATGCATCTGATATAAAGGGTATCATCTGGTTTACAGGGGACTGCAGAGGCTATGAATCTGATATAAAGGGTATCATTTGGTTAACAGGGGGCTACAGAAGCTATGAATCTGATATAAAGGGTATCATCTGGTTTACAGGGGGCTACAGAAGCTATGAATCTGATATAAAGGGTATCATCTGGTTAACAGGGGTCTGCAGAGGCTATGCATCTGATATAAAGGGTATCATCTGGTTTACAGGGGGCTGCAGAGGCTACGCATCTGATATAAAGGATATCATCTGGTTTACAATGGGCTGCAGAGGCTACGCATCTGATATAAAGGATATCATCTGGTTTACAGTGGGTTGCAGAGGCTATGCATCTGATATAAAGGGTATCATCTGGTTAACAGGGGTCTGCAGAGGCTATGCATTTGATATAAAGGGTATCATCTGGTTTACAGGGGGCTGCAGTGGCTACGCATCGGATATAAAGGGTATCATCTGGTTTACAGGGGGCTGCAGAGGCTACGCATCTGATATAAAAGATATCATCTGGTTTACAGTGGGCTGCAGAGGCTATGCATCTGATATAAAGGGTATCACTGGAATACAGGGGCTGCAGAAATTATTCATCTGATATAAAGGGTATCATCTGGCATATAACTGGCATAAGGGGGGCTGCAGTAGCTATGCATCTAAAACAAAGTGGGTCATTTGGCACACAGGTAGTATAACGAGTACTCTCATTTTAACATAAAGAGGACTGCAGGACCTTTGCATCTGAGGTGAACAGTATAATTTTACAGATAGAATAAAGGGAGCTGCAGGGGTCATGTGTCTTCAGACACCAAACAGACCATGACAGGTTAATTATCGAATGCCGCAAATGGCAAAATCATGATTCACTAAATATGTATCTCATTAATGTTACATGTTATCCCTTCACATCTCCATATAGGAGTCATTTAGGAGTTATTTTCACTGAGGCATAAAGTAAGACTTCCTTTCCTCCAACCTTTTCTTATTTAAATCCTGGGAAGAGTATTTATGATCCAGAAGTATGGCTATGCATGCCAGGTCATATACGGAGCCAAGATGGTGCTTAGGAGGGGCAGGATCATACTGTGCTCAAGCCTGGAAGGCTAGATATAGTCAAGAAGGGGCAAATCAGTTAAAGGTACATGAAACCCCCAATTTACTTCTATTATCTATTTCTTCTCTTAGAATTCTTTGTTGAAAGACTGGTAGTCAGGCTCAGGAGCATTCACGTGTCTAGAACACTATATGACAACAATTGTATACTTCTGAACACTGGATTTGAACAATAAATAGGCTCCATTTATTAAGCTGTGAAGGCAAATTCAGAGCCCCAGGGGTTCAGGCTTGTGGAAGCCCAAAATGCTAGCTAAGTATCTGCAATCTGAAGACTGCTGCTACTTAACCTCTCTGCCACCTAAAGCGTGGCGGATCTCACTCACCCCGATCTGATAGGGATGACTGACAGCTCCCTGCTTGCACAGCTTGTGCAATGCTAAATGGGGCCGCCTTCACTGCGAGGCTAGGCAGACAAGGTTCCTGATAGGGCAGATGAAAAATGCTGCCATTAAACCTGAACATATATAGTTTAAAGGAACATTCAACCCCAAAAAATGATTTTAATTTTCAGATAGAGAATACAATTTTAAACAACATATCAATTTACTTCTATTATTTAATTTGCTTAATTCTTCAGATATTCTTTGTTTAAGACATAGCAATACACATGGGTGAGCCAATCACATGAGGCACCGATGTGCAGCACCCAATCAGCAGCTACTGAGCCTATCTAGATCTGCTTTTCAACAAAGGATATTAAGAGAATGAAGCAAATTAGATAATAGAAGTAAATTGGAAAGTTGTTTAAAATTGCTGCTCTTTGAGGTTCCGGGGGAGGAGCCTGGGCGAAGGACACACAGTGAGCGCTTGCTCTGTGAAACTCCCATTCAAGCCGTTGGCGGAGGATTCCTGCTCCAAAGCCCTGTGTCCTAGGTGGCCGATTATTGGAAGGCAACATTGACACCAGCCCCCCTGCTGTGCAAATCCATTGCACTAAACGGAGCTGACCCTCTTCAGTAACTGAAGGTCTGACTAGGCTTCTTACCTGAGGCAAGAGCGGTGGAGTGAGCGCCTGGCTGGTCCCCCCCTCCCACCGGTGCTGCGTGAGGGGGCAGGTTGGTTGACACTCTGCAATGCTGGCCCTGTGTGGTGGTGTTCCCTGCTGATCGCAATACGGAGAGAGCAAGTGTTCATCTTCAGCCCTCCTCCCACTGGTGCTGCGTGTGGAGGTGCTGACTACCTGCCTGGTCAGAGACCTCTGTATACCCTGCGCTTGTGGGTGTATGATATGCTGGATCTTACTCAATCGTTGGTATACTTGGGGGGCGTGTGCAACCTGAAGTCCTGGCAACTTGGCGTACTTAGTTGCGCTGTATAAGGTACTGTCTTTCCTGTGCTGCTTATATCCCAGTCTCTGGGAGGGTCTCACACTGCCTGTTAATATGTGCATCTAAATGTTATAAAACGGGTGGAAAATACCTTTGCCTCATCAGTTAAAGAGACAGTCTAGTCAAAATTAAACTTTCATGATTCAGATAGGGCATGCAATTTTAAACAACTTTCCAATTTACTTCTATTATCTAATTTGCTCAATTCTTTAGATATCCTTTGTTGAAGAAATAGCAATGCACATGTGTGAGCCAATCACACAAGGCCTCTATGTGCAGCAACCAATCAGCAGCTACTGAGCATATCTAGATATGCTTTTCAGCAAGTGCTATCAAGAGAATGAAGCAAATTAGATAATAGAAGTAAATTAGAAAGTTGTTTAAAATGACATGCTCTTTCTAAATCATGAAAGAAAAAAAAAATTGGGTTTCATGTCCCTTTAAGGGAAGGAGAAATGAAGGCTAAGGTGTGAAGAGTTCCTTGAAGGAGAACTGAAATGTCTTATTTGGTCCTATTCTCATTTGATAAAGGCTGGCAGCATGTTGTTGCATAAGAACTGCGGCGTATTAAAGCCTCATGTGTCGTCTATTAGTGAAAGCCGGAACTCTCATTACAAACAGGGGAAGGCACCACTGCTTCACTAACTGCATGCACTGCTGCTAATTAATCCTTTGGAGCTACAAAGTGCTTGCTTTTGTTTTAGCCTCTCTGGCTTTCCTGCATCCTGTGCTAAAAAACTGCTGCCTTAGCCTGCTGACTGCAAACTTACCTAATCTTTTCCCCTTCCCTAGACAAGATTAAATCTGGGTAACTGTATAGAACCAGAGCCTTAGCCTTAGCCTGCTGACTGCAAACTTACCTAATCTTTTCCCCTTCCCTAGACAAGATTAAATCTGGGTAACTGTATAGAACCAGAGCCTTAGCCTGCTGACTACAAACTTACCTAATCTTTTCCCTTCCCTAGACAAGATTAAATCTGGGTAACTGTATAGAACCAGAGCCTTAGCCTGCTGACTACAAACTTACCTAATCTTTTTCCCTTCCCTAGACAAGGTTAAATCTGGGTAACTGTATAGAACCAGAGCCTTAGCCTGCTGACTGCAAATTTACCTAATCTTTTTCCCTTCCCTAGACAAGATTAAATCTGGGTAACTGTATAGAACCAGAGCCTTAGCCTGCTGACTGCAAACTTACCTAATCTTTTTCCCTTCCCTAGACAAGATTAAATCTGGGTAACTGTATAGAACCAGAGCCTTAGCCTGCTGACTGTAAATTTACCTAATCTTTTTCCCTTCCCTATACAAGATTAAATCTAGGTAACTGTATAGAACCAGAGCCTTAGCCTGCTGACTGCAAATTTACCTAATCTTTTTCCCTTCCCTAGACAAGATTAAATCTAGGTAACTGTATAGAACCAGAGCCTTAGCCTGCTGACTGTAAACTTACCTAATCTTTTTCCCTTCCCTAGACAAGATTAAATCTAGGTAACTGTATAGAACCAGAGCCTTAGCCTGCTGACTGCAAATTTACCTAATCTTTTCCCTTCCCTAGACAAGATTAATCTGGGTAACTGTATAGAACCAGAGTCTTAGCCTGCTGACTGCAAATTTACCTAATCTTTTTTCCTTCCCTAGACAAGATTAAATCTAGGTAACTGTATAGAACCAGAGCCTTAGCCTGCTGACTGTAAATTTACCTAATCTTTTTCCCTTCCCTATACAAGATTAAATCTAGGTAACTGTATAGAACCAGAGCCTTAGCCTGCTGACTGCAAACTTACCTAATCTTTTTCCCTTCCCTAGACAAGATTAAATCTGGGTAACTGTATAGAACCAGAGCCTTAACCTTAGCCTGCTGACTACAAACTTACCTAATCTTTTTTCCTTCCCTAGACAAGATTAAATCTGGGTAACTGTATAGAACCAGAGCCTTAGCCTGCTGACTGCAAACTTACCTAATCTTTTTCCCTTCCCTAGACAAGATTAAATCTAGGTAACTGTATAGAACCAGAGCCTTAGCCTTAGCCTGCTGACTGCAAACTTACCTAATCTTTTTTCCTTCCCTAGACAAGATTAAATCTGGGTAACTGTATAGAACCAGAGCCTTAACCTTAGCCTGCTGACTACAAACTTACCTAATCTTTTTTCCTTCCCTAGACAAGATTAAATCTGGGTAACTGTATAGAACCAGAGCCTTAACCTTAGCCTGCTGACTACAAACTTACCTAATCTTTTTTCCTTCCCTAGACAAGATTAAATCTGGGTAACTGTATAGAACCAGAGCCTTAGCCTGCTGACTACAAACTTACCTAATCTTTTTCCCTTCCCTAGACAAGATTAAATCTGGGTAACTGTATAGAACCAGAGCCTTAACCTTAGCCTGCTGACTACAAACTTACCTAATCTTTTCCCTTCCCTAGACAAGATTAAATCTGGGTAACTGTATAGAACAAGAGCCTTAGCCTGCTGACTGCAAACTTACCTAATCTTTTCCCTTCCCTAGACAAGATTAAATCTGGGTAACTGTATAGAACCAGAGCCTTAGCCTGCTGACTGCAAATTTACCTAATCTTTATTCCCTTCCCTAGACAAGATTATTTTTTATTTTAATATTTATTTTTATTGAAGTCATAGACAGATACAACAAATAGGGTATGCCCCTAAACATTCGCAGAAAAGCGTATACATAATATAATTAGAAGAGTATGGCAGATGAAACCATGTAAAGAAAACATTATATATCTATAAATCCCAAAATGCCAATACAAAATTAGGGCTATCTCTAGCGAGACTTCGGTTTTATAATAGAATAACATATATATAGTAAAAACAAAAATGGTCCTCTCAGTGCCGTATAAATAAGTTGGGGTATCCAGTCAAATAAGATTGGGGACAGTGAGGAGTGAGATCTATGTTTTTATAGGGAAGGGGGATGCAGCGGGCGAGAGCCGCTCAAAGTAGAGTGGGGGGGAGTGGGGGGGGGGATTGGAGGGCGGAGCCAGCTAGTAGGTCGAATTTATAAATATAGTTGGATCTCGGGGTTTCCAAATATCCTAAAGTGGGGATATTTACTATGTTCCCTATAAATAACCTTAAGGTGGGGTGTGTAAGAGTAAGGGTAGTTTCCCATATTGGATACGAATAGGGGAAGAGGTTTATATATACGGGGAGTAAAGGTCTATTACATGAGCCCCTCTCCTGGGGAAATGCCAACTATAGGCGATGTGGGTAAAAGGAGTAGGGATATGACCCGCCGGTAATAATAGCCGGCGGGAAAGGGAGGAGAGGGGTCGGATGGGGACGATAGATGCATATAACATGGCCATCAGGGGATAATACGGACTGTCTCTATACGACCATGTAGAAGGAGGAATACTGAGGACACTCATTATAACCATAAACAATCGTATCATTGCAGCTGATCCCTCTTCACAGTATATATATATATATATATAGCAGGAGCTAGTGATTATCGACAAACAGCATGGTCTACATACCTGCCTGAATTTCAACTTGGTACTGAACTCACAGTATTCCCATGTGCTAAAGGGACTACACTACATTTATTGCCATGTATAAGCTGTACTTATATACTAGAGATACTGTGTTAAGCTTATTACGATATGCAGACTGTGCTAATATACTAGAGGCACTGCTTTAGGCTTATTGCAATGTACAGTCCGTGCTTGCAGCTCAAAGGGCATTATTTAAGCCTAGCCACCACATATATGTCATATCTACATATTAGAGGAGTATTTAGCTATGATCATGACAAGGGGTAGTTATACCAGTCTATGCAGTATATAGTTGGCCTGAACATTTACAGAAATGCTAAAGTAGGGAGGGTTAAGGCCGCTGCAGGTAGAGCTCCTCTAGGTAAATCTAGGAATTTCTCATTATACAACATTGTAGAGCAGATATTAATCAGGAGAGTACATGGAATGCTGAGTATAGTATAGATCGGCTCTAGACATATATAATAAACCTGTAGTGTATCTCGTGGCAAAGAAGGTTATATTAACTTATGCACCATACATATATTGATGGCCAATAACAATATTAGCATATGGGAGTGGTGTAGGTGTGACAACATTATAATTAGTTCAGAGAGTACATATGCAACCTATTGAATTATTAGGCCTCCCTTAAAATGCAATGTGATAAAACAAGAGGGATGTGGAGGGAGTCACAATGCCAGCAAGAGTAAGAATGGTGCTATGTAATAAACATAACTATGAGCCCTGCAATCTGGAACCTGTGGTAAAATAAACCTTTAGCATATGAATTAATAAAAATAGTATATAACAAAAATATATGAAAATGCCTGTCCCGGTACAAATAACAAAAAACAAAATTAGATAATAGAAACTGCAGATATGGAATGTGTCTTAAAAATAATTGGAAACTGGGTATAAGTAAACGTCGTAATTGTCAGTGAGATACCAACATAGCAAACTTTATCAGAAGGGGGGAGAGTAAAGGAGTCATCAGGAAGGATTTACAAATTACAATTGGGTACTTAGGTTAAGGACAGAGTCCAACATATAGCTCAACCCATGCTGCAAACTCTTCACTGAGATACAGCATAGGTCAAAAACTGGGCGAGAAAGTTCCTTCCTGAGGAGTATCATCATTCCCATGCATCTGATCCCTTAGCCGACACCAATTCTGTTATGGGATGATAACAGTACATCGATACAAACCCAGGTCAGAAGGGTCCAGGGTATATAGGTCCTGGTGCTTTGAGGTCGACTGTCATCTCTGTTATGAAACGGTCTGTCTCTCTTACTTAGATTTGTGGTTGATCGGGAGACATCTCCTCTCGTCGACTTAATGGGAGAGTCCACCAGCAGGATTTGGGAACAGGAACAGAAACTGCATGGCCGAGGAAGGCTTATACACCAGGTGATAGTCCCGGCGGGCTTCTGATGAGTGTCGCACCAGTTCTTGCTATAGTAGGAGGGGGGTCGCGCTGCTGATCCGCCATTAGCGATCACACTTGTCAGTCTCCTTTGCAAGGCAGAACACCCTAAATCTATGACGCTCAGTTCTTTCCCTGGCTTAGGTGACCCATGTAACACTACCTCTGTAGCTGTGGAATGACTCCCGAACAGGTCCGTCTCTGCAACCACTAAGGGAGTGTGGGCTGTCGTTAGCAGACTGCAAGCTCGGGTCAAACTGAACTGCTGTACCCGGAAGACCTTTGACTGCGCTGTCTTATACTGCAGAGGCCCTGTATGAATGGAGGAGAGCTGTAGGACACTGTTCCGATCAGATATAACTGTCTGTGTTGTCGTCTGGAGATCGGAGCCCCTTGTGTCAGTGATGTATAGATCTTCTGGGTCTTGGGGCGGATCTGCTGCCCGTAGTGGCGAGTCTAGTTTATATCGACCAGCTTCCTCCACAGTCGCCCTTATTAACGTGGCAGCCTGCAAAGGGGCCATAGCAGTTCTCAGCTCCGCTATAAGGGCTTGCCGATGAGAGCCCAAAGAGCGCGTGAGGTCCTGTAGAGCAGATAGGATATGCTTCTCCATGATCATGCTTAGGAGTGTAGGTATCTGCGAGTATGGTGATTTACTCCGTGGCCTGGTGACAAAGAGATGGGAGCTCTGTATGCAGATAAGGCTTCAATTATTTTGTCCCTTTGTCTCAAATCATACAATCCATGGTCTGGGACATATTAAGATCCAAAAATAAAGATATATAGAATGCCAATATGCCCTTAAGTGAGAATTTAACGATCAAAAGCTGGGAGCTCTAAAATGGCACGTCTTTCTGCTTTGGCTGCTGGCTCCGCCCCCCCTAGACAAGATTAAATCTGGGTAACTGTATAGAACCAGAGCCTTAGCCTGCTGACTGCAAACTTACCTAATCTTTTTCCCTTCCCTAGACAAGATTAAATCTGGGTAACTGTATAGAACCAGAGCCTTAGCCTGCTGACTACAAACTTACCTAATCTTTTTCCCTTCCCTAGACAAGATTAAATCTGGGTAACTGTATAGAACCAGAGCCTTAGCCTGCTGACTGCAAACTTACCTAATCTTTTTCCCTTCCCTAGACAAGATTAAATCTGGGTAACTGTATAGAACCAGAGCCTTAGCCTGCTGACTGCAAACTTACCTAATCTTTTTCCCTTCCCTAGACAAGATTAAATCTGGGTAACTGTATAGAACCAGAGCCTTAGCCTGCTGACTGCAAACTTACCTAATCTTTTTCCCTTCCCTAGACAAGATTAAATCTGGGTAACTGTATAGAACCAGAGCCTTAGCCTGCTGACTACAAACTTACCTAATCTTTTTCCCTTCCCTAGACAAGATTAAATCTGGGTAACTGTATAGAACCAGAGCCTTAGCCTGCTGACTGCAAATTTACCTAATCTTTTCCCCTTCCCTAGACAAGATTAAATCTAGGTAACTGTATAGAACCAGAGCCTTAGCCTGCTGACTGTAAACTTACCTAATCTTTTTCCCTTCCCTATACAAGATTAAATCTAGGTAACTGTATAGAACCAGAGCCTTAACCTTAGCCTGCTGACTGCAAATTTACCTAATCTTTTTCCCTTCCCTAGACAAGATTAAATCTAGGTAACTGTATAGAACCAGAGTCTTAGCCTGCTGACTGCAAATTTACCTAATCTTTTTCCCTTCCCTAGACAAGATTAAATCTAGGTAACTGTATAGAACCAGAGCCTTAGCCTGCTGACTGCAAATTTACCTAATCTTTTCCCCTTCCCTAGACAAGATTAAATCTGGGTAACTGTATAGAGCCTTAGCCTGCTGACTACAAACTTACCTAATCTTTTTCCCTTCCCTAGACAAGATTAAATCTGGGTAACTGTATAGAACCAGAGCCTTAGCCTGCTGACTACAAACTTACCTAATCTTTTTCCCTTCCCTAGACAAGATTAAATCTGGGTAACTGTATAGAACCAGAGCCTTAGCCTGCTGACTGCAAATTTACCTAATCTTTTTCCCTTCCCTATACAAGATTAAATCTGGGTAACTGTATAGAACCAGAGCCTTAGCCTTAGCCTGCTGACTGCAAACTTACCTAATCTTTTCCCTTCCCTAGACAAGGTTAAATCTGGGTAACTGTATAGAACCAGAGCCTTAGCCTGCTGACTGCAAACTTACCTAATCTTTTCCCTTCCCTAGACAAGATTAAATCTGGGTAACTGTATAGAACCAGAGCCTTAGCCTGCTGACTACAAACTTACCTAATCTTTTCCCTTCCCTAGACAAGATTAAATCTGGGTAACTGTATAGAACCAGAGCCTTAGCCTGCTGACTGCAAATTTACCTAATCTTTTTCCCTTCCCTAGACAAGATTAAATCTGGGTAACTGTATAGAACCAGAGCCTTAGCCTGCTGACTACAAATTTACCTAATCTTTTTCCCTTCCCTAGACAAGATTAAATCTAGGTAACTGTATAGAACCAGAGCCTTAGCCTGCTGACTGTAAATTTACCTAATCTTTTTCCCTTCCCTAGACAAGATTAAATCTAGGTAACTGTATAGAACCAGAGCCTTAGCCTGCTGACTGCAAACTTACCTAATCTTTTTCCCTTCCCTAGACAAGATTAAATCTAGGTAACTGTATAGAACCAGAGCCTTAACCTTAGCCTGCTGACTACAAACTTACCTAATCTTTTTCCCTTCCCTAGACAAGATTAAATCTAGGTAACTGTATAGAACCAGAGCCTTAGCCTGCTGACTGCAAACTTACCTAATCTTTTTCCCTTCCCTAGACAAGATTAAATCTAGGTAACTGTATAGAACCAGAGCCTTAGCCTTTGCCTGCTGACTGCAAACTTACCTAATCCTTTTCCCTTCCCTAGACAAGATTAAATCTGGGTAACTGTATAGAACCAGAGCCTTAGCCTGCTGACTGTAAACTTACCTAATCCTTTTCCCTTCCCTAGACAAGATTAAATCTGGGTAACTGTATAGAACCAGAGCCTTAGCCTGCTGACTGCAAATTTACCTAATCTTTTTCCCTTCCCTAGACAAGATTAAATCTGGGTAACTGTATAGAACCAGAGCCTTAGCCTGCTGACTGCAAACTTACCTAATCTTTTTCCCTTCCCTAGACAAGATTAAATCTAGGTAACTGTATAGAACCAGAGCCTTAGCCTGCTGACTGCAAACTTACCTAATCTTTTTCCCTTCCCTAGACAAGATTAAATCTGGGTAACTGTATAGAACCAGAGCCTTAGCCTGCTGACTGCAAACTTACCTAATCTTTTTCCCTTCCCTAGACAAGATTAAATCTAGGTAACTGTATAGAACCAGAGCCTTAGCCTGCTGACTGCAAACTTACCTAATCTTTTTCCCTTCCCTAGACAAGATTAAATCTGGGTAACTGTATAGAACCAGAGCCTTAGCCTTAGCCTGCTGACTACAAACTTACCTAATCTTTTCCCTTCCCTAGACAAGATTAAATCTGGGTAACTGTATAGAACCAGAGCCTTAGCCTGCTGACTGCAAACTTACCTAATCTTTTTCCCTTCCCTAGACAAGATTAAATCTGGGTAACTGTATAGAACCAGAGCCTTAGCCTGCTGACTGCAAATTTACCTAATCTTTATTCCCTTCCCTAGACAAGATTAAATCTGGGTAACTGTATAGAACCAGAGCCTTAGCCTTAGCCTGCTGACTACAAACTTACCTAATCTTTTTTCCCTTCCCTAGACAAGATTAAATCTGGGTAACTGTATAGAACCAGAGCTAAGCTAAAAAGAACTCATCTGTTACTGCTAGAAAACCTCACTATAAGCTTGTATGTTTCACAGAGCTTAGGTTAGAATCTGTGAGACTTATTATATAACTTGTTGGTCGGAACTCTTTTTTACTGTGGCCCTATTCATAGAAATGTTTAATTAATGCTACAAATAGTTTAAACATTCCTGGAGCATTATTACTTCGCTTCACTATCTTTGTTGTAAAAGTTAGGCAGGGCCTTATATTCTGGCTTTGCCTTGGTCTAAGTGCTGGACTCTATATTTATTCTTTGCACATTTTGGCTCATAAGGATCTATAAAGTGCTTGCTTTTGCTCTCGCTCTTCTGGGTTTCCTGCATTCCGTGTTAAAGGCTGAAATTGTTGTTCTAATCTGCTGTTTGTCTAAACCCTCCCTCTCTCTTTTGTTTAATCTGTATCACTGTGTCGTGCCTTTCCTCCCTTCTGCATGAGACCGGAGCTAAGCTAAAAAATAATTAGCTTGTGACTGGTGGGAGATCGTTATCTAAAGCATTGCTATAAGCTAGTATTCATCTTGACCACAGAACCTAGGCCAGAACTGGTGCGGCATATTTCAGAATCTGTCGGCCTTAAGTAGGAACTGTTGTTTTTTGCAGTATTATCTATAGAACTGTTTAACCAATGATATCTTAATGCTATAATAGCTTAACATTCCCTTGAGTATTACTACCTCTGATTACTACTTTTGTAGTAAAAAGGCTAAGACGGGTCTTACTGTGTTGCCTTGGCTTTAATACTGGGCCCTATAGTTATTTTTTTTATTTTTCCATATCGGATTTGTAAGAGTCTATATCGATTCCTACCTGAATTTGACAATCAATTTACTACCCCTCATAGCTGATCCAAAATTATTTTGAAATTTGCACTTTTTATTTTATTTTTTTGACACGTCACCCCTCACTCAAGACACGCAGTCCCTCACCCCCCTCCCTTTTCTTTCTCTCTCCTCTCTGCACCAGTTTCATCTTCTGTAATTATTCTAATACCACTAGGGAAGGCTCCTCCCCCTTTTCCTTCTGTCACTTTTTTTCTTTGTTTGGGGATCCATTTTCGCCATCTTCTTCACTTATTTTTATCACATGGATAATTCCTCAGCACACACGCTAAAACCCCTTCCCCAGCTATGACGGCTAAACATAGAGATAGGAAAACTAAGAACACCTTAGAGACCTTGGCAGATATTCATCCAGCCTCTACCAATCTTTCACATATAAGTGAGACACTTGACACTCATGCACTGGTAGCTAGTATTTCCGAAGCTCTAGCTCCTAAATGCGACACTTTTAAACTTGAGATTAAGCAAGATATTTTGTCGCTAACAAATGAAATTAGACAATTCTCCAACAGACTGCAAGAGGCAAAACAAAGAGTGTCGGACTTAGAAGATACCAGTGCAATTCACAGTTCTAAACTTTAGGCTACTAACTTAACACTTTCAAAAATTCAGCTTAAAATTGAGGACCTAGAAAATCCTTCTAGGAGAAATATTCTTTGAATAATTGGGGTTCCAGAGGGAAAACAGTATGAAGACTTGAATAAATTTATTTCTGGGACTCTAGTTTAACTTTTAAAAATCCCTCATTCACACCCACAAATTGTTAGAGAAAGAGCGTATAGTCTCGGCAGGCCACTAACTGATGCTAAGGGAAACACGAGAGCAAGACCAATTATTGCCAAACTGTTAAACTTTCAGGATAAAGCCCATCTATTTTAATATTTTTGTAAGAATCAACCTATTTTTTTTGGGGACATCTAAAATACTCTTATTTCAGGATTTCTCTGCCGAAACTGCAGGGAAAAAAAAAGAGTTGTCCCCATTCTGTACGAAACTTATCAATCAGGGCCTCCATGCCACTCTAATTTACCCTGCCTGGTTGAAGGTCTCTATTAATGACAAAGTATATTGTTTTGACTCCGCCAAAGAGGCAGAAAAGTTCTTAGCTGAATTGAGTGAACAGAGTAATAGCTGAATTAAGACGATGCAACTCCAAGCTCTCTTATTTTCCAGATCCTTCACTAGGGTTCCTACTCATGGTCCTGGGGAACCTATGGGTGTTGAGGGGGTCCATGGGGTTTTTGTTTTTCTGAGGTGTATGTTAATTTTTTTTTCTCTCTGTGTCTTCCTATTTTTTCTCTCTCTCTTTTCTTTCCCTTTAAAGGATGGGTAAGGTAGACAAGTTTAAGATAGTCTCCTGGAATATTGGGGGTATCACCTCCCATATTAAATGGAAGACAATCATCTCCCATTTAAGAAAAATAAATACGGACATAGCCTTTCTTCAGGAAACCCACTTGAAATTAGAAGAGGCCTTAAAGCTAAAATCCTCATGGGTCAGGGAAGTTTTTGCCTCCTCAAGTATGGAGAGGAAAAGAGGAGTTGCAATTCTGATAGGTAAAAAGAATTGATTACGAAGTTCTGCATACCAATGTGGATCCAGAGGGGAGATACTTAATGCTGAAAATTAAAGTTGCAAAAACTCTATACACGTTATGTAATATTTATGCTCCAAATGTATTTGATCCAGTATTCATGGATACACTCAAATCAAAAATTCTGGTAAATTCTGAGGGATATTTGATCTTAGGGGGAGACTTTAACATGGCACCACAATACCCCCTAGACAGGCTAAGGCAGAATCCTAGGCTGTGTAAGAATAAACAAGATAATTTAGAGACCAATATGTTTAAAAGTATTTCCCAGAATCTTTCGATCAGGGATATATGGAGAGTACAAAATCCTGATGTAAGATATTTTACACAAAACACTTTCCAGGATTGACTTATTCCTTATAGATGAAAGGCTTTGCAAACTGCGAGTTAAATCAGGAATTTTTCCTATATGTATATCAGACCATTGCCCTATTTCCCTTGAATTTCAGTTTAATGATTTTAAACCTAAAATTTCTCGCATATTCTCGCTGACTTGAAATTTAAAAAATGGCTTAAATCTAAATACGAAGAATATGTGCACTACAATCAAGCATACACCAATCGTCCGGCTATTTTCTGGGAAGCTGCAAAAGCGGTTCTAAGGGGAGAAATTATAGCCTACAGCACTAATAGGTTCAAGAAGCTCAGAATAAGAGAAGTACAAGTGTTGAAGTCGGCAACTAACTCATATAATCTCTATCTCCTTGAAAGTTCACCAGAAAACTGGGCAAAATATTCTAGATCGAAAAATGAGAGGGATACTTTTTTAGTATATCAAGAGACGCAGAAAGATTTAAAATTCCAAGCTAAACTATACAGATACGGCAATAAGGCCGGGAAACGTTTGGCAAATCTGGTAAAAAAAAAAAAAGAGAAAAGGTCTCCATTGGTTTATACACTACACCATGAAGGAAAAATCCTTATAAATCCATAAAACATTTAAAAGTTCTTTTCAGATTACTATCAAGAGCTTTATTCCTTCAAAAACTCAGATAAGCTTCAATTTGATAATTTTTGGAGCAAAATTACTTACCCTTCCCTTGAATCTGAACTATCTGTAGCTGTGAATTCCCCTATTTCTGAGATAGAAATTGCAAAAGCCATTCAAGACCTCTCATCAAACAAAGCACCAGGACCAGACTCGTTACCTAATGAATTTTATAAAATTCTTTCACCACTTATTGTTCCACACTTAAGTAAGTTATTTAACGACATGTATATTGATGGTAATCCAGCCTCCCCTTATTTTACTGCTTCTTATACTACTCTAATTCTCAAACAGGGGAAGGATCCTACTAAAAAGGAGTCATATAGACTTATAGCTCTTCTGAACTAAGACTATAAGATTCTTACCTCCATTCTAGCCAAGAGGTTACAATCTCCCCTTTCCTAAAGTTATTTACAAAGATCAAGCTGGGTTCTTGCAGAAGCGGAACTCTTCAGCTAAGATAAGGGAAGTTTTGGTTACTATCGACTATTTTAAAACCTTGGAGTGGTCGGAGATGGGGAGGAAGGGTGGCACCCTTGACCTTGCAATTATTTCAATAGACGCTGAAAAAGCGTTTGATTCTGTCTACTACGATCATTTGCTATTTTCACTATCTTAATTTGTAGATTTTCTATATAATAAACCTCACAAGGATAATAGTTAAAAATATAATATCTTCGGAGATATTGCTAAAAAAGAGGAACACGGCAAGGGTGCCCTCTTTCTCCTCTCCTTTTCGACATCTCCATCGAACCCTTGGCAATTATGATCAGACAACAAATGGAAGGTATAAAACTGGGTAAGAAGGAACTTAAAATAGCTCTATATGCTGATGATATCCTCCTTCATTTAGCAAATACTAGAATTAATATACCAAAATTTAATTCAAATATAGATCAATTTGGATCCTTCTCGGAATATAAGATTAATGCTTCAAAATCTGAACTCATTTGGATTAGAAAAAACAAAGATTCCCCATTAAATATACCCTTTAGAGTTTCAGAATCATAAAGATATATTGACCTTATTATCTCTTCCAATGCTAATAACTGCTATAATCTTAATATTCTCGCAGTCTTGACAAAAATTAAAGAAAACTTGAAAAACTGGCAAAATCTTCCACTCTCTATTTCAGGTCGTATTGCCTTGTTTAAAAGGATTCTTCTCCCAAAATAATTATACGTTTTACAGAATACCCCAATAATCCTTAAAGGGAAGGATATTGCAATGTTTAGTTGAAATAATTTTTATTGTCATGGATCACATCAAATACAACATAATAAAACAGTGTGCTGGGTTACAATGTCCTAGTATTCTTAAAACAATTAAAGTTTTCAGCACCCTGTTTATATCATTTTCATCAATTTTTCTCCCCCCTTCCCTAACTCCCTCTCCACCCCCTCCCCCCTCTTATCCCATTTCCCTAAACCTAAACTTCATAACTGTATACAAAGAAAAACCTTTAACTTTAAACTTTTCCCGTCGAGCAGTGACAATGTTGTAGATTTCTTTAGAATGCTATATCTATATTTAAGAAAGTTCCTATTCTCTCCAATTTAATTGCCCTAAAAAAGCCTTATTGGTTACTTAGTGTTGATCTGTATGTACCTACATATTTCTGTTTATTTAAAATCCAGTGTATCCACATGTTTTGGAATCTCTCAGATGTCCCCTGTATCCATGCAGCTGATTCTAGCATATTATAAACATCTTCAATTTTGATCATTACCTCACCCCATTCTGGAGCCCCCACTTTCCATTTTCTAGCTATACATATTCTGGTTGCTGTACATATAATATTAACCCATCTATTAGTAATTGAGTTCATTGACTCCTGGGGGATATGTAGTAAGGCCTGTGAGGCTGATAATGTAAAGGAGTCGTCTAGAATCACCTTAAATAGTTGAGAAAGCTTGTCCCATGTAGGTTGTATCTTTGGACACTCCCACCACATGTGAAAATAGGTCCCTATCCCATTACATCCCCGATAACATAATCTACTACCCTGTGTGGTGTAATGTGAGGATTTCAGTGGTGTAAGGTACCATCTATATGAGGTTTTTATTGAGTTTTCGATAAGGTCTGCCCCTATTAAGCTTCTCCTCATTGAGGAGAAAATCTGGCTCCAATCTTCTCTATCATAGGTTATAGCTAAATCTTGTTCCCATTTGTCATAAATTACCAATTTTGCTGAACTATTTGCTTCTTGAATGGCTAAGTATAAGCGTGTAATCATTTTTTTATTTCTACCGGGTGTCATTATCATTTGTTCCAGAGCAGTTTTTGGGCAGGCTGGGATGCTGCCTAGTCTATATGTATTTATAGCATGGGAAATTTGGAGATATAAAAACCAGTGCAATGTATTTGGGTGTATTTTATCTCTTAATTGTGTAAATGTCAACAACTTCCCATTGTCTAGGAAATCAGCTACCCTATAGAGGCCTTTATTTCCCCACTTATCTATTTGTTTTTGAAATTCTTTTGGGAGTAGTGTACTTAGAGGTATTATAATAGTGTGTGGCGAGAGTAATTTCATTGTATGTGTTAGTGACCTCCACATAAGCTTAGAATCTTCTGTAGTTTTTAGTTTAATTATCCTCTGGTCTTTTGGATCTGAGGGTTTCCATAATATATCTCCCGGAGTGCTTAGTCTTCCAATATCTGCTTCAATACCTGGCCATGTCATCCCCTGGCAATCTTTACATAAAAGAGCATTTTGTGCCAGTCTGGCAGCATGATAATAATCTCTAAGATTAGGGACTCCTACACCTCCCAATAGCTTGTGTTGTTTTAAAATATGAGCAGCTATTCTAGCTGTTTTATGTCCTCTTATAAATTTAATAATTTCAGATTGTAGTTCTTCAAGCTCTTTTATTGGGATTTTAATAGGTAAAGCTCTAAATAGATATAACAGTCTTGGTAGGACATTCATTTTAATGGCCGATAATCTGCCATACCAAGAAAAGTTCCCTTTCTTCCATTTCAATATATCTCTTCTTATAGTTTTGTAAATTGGGATGTAGTTTGCTTTATACAATGTTTCTATGGTGTCTGTGATTTGTATGCCTAGATATTTTAGGGAATGATTAACCCATTTAAAATCAAAGTTCGCTTCTATCAACTTTTGTGTGTGTGTTGGTAATGATAGAGGGAGTGCTTCGCATTTATCCGAA
This sequence comes from Bombina bombina, assembly GCF_027579735.1. NCBI lineage: Eukaryota > Metazoa > Chordata > Amphibia > Anura > Bombinatoridae > Bombina > Bombina bombina. The sequence continues at coordinate 1,141,835,157 of NC_069503.1, read as the reverse complement.
TTTATTTTGAAACCCGAAACATTGGAAAAATCTTCTAATAATTGGTACAACCTAGGGAGGGAAAGCATTGGTTTTGTAATTGTAAGCAAGATATCGTCTGCAAATAAAGTTAGTGTTTGTTCCCCTTTATTTAATTTAACCCCATGGATATCCTTAGAGTTGCGAATACAAGACGCCAAAGGTTCTATGCACAACGCAAATAAAAGTGGAGACAACGGACATCCCTGACGAGTTCCATTCAATATATTGATAGGTCGAGACTGATATCCCGCTGCCCCAATTGTTGCTACTGGATTTGTGTATATATTTTTGATTGCCCCCCTAAATTTACTACCGAATCCCATATATTCGAGAACTGCCATCATATATTGCCAATCTACTCTGTCAAACGCCTTCTCCGCATCCAGAGAAAGGAGCAGAGAAGGCGTTTCTGTTCCCTTCAGATATTCTATCAGCGTCACTATGCGTCTTACATTATCAGGGGCCTCCCTATCTTTAATAAACCCTACCTGATCAGGATGGATCAATGAAGGTAAGTATTGTTTAAGCCTGTTTGCTAGGATTTTGGTGAGAATCTTGAGATCTTGGTTAATTAAGGAAATTGGCCTATAATTTTGTACTATTTTGGGGTTTTTCCCTGGCTTAGGGATTACTACTATCTTGGCCTGTAAAAGTTCAGAGGGAACCGGCGTGCCTGACATGACATCTTTACAAAATTTATGTAGGTGGGAAGTCAAATTGGTTCTAAATAGCTTGTAGTAATCTCCTGAAAATCCATCGGGACCTGCTGCCTTTCCTATTTTAAGATCTTTAATAGCTGCAGACACCTCAGTAGCAGAGATCTCTGCATCCAGTGCCTCTGCGTCCGCTTTGTCTAATTTTGGCAGATTCGCTAACATTAGTAGTTTATTTCTTAGGGTCTCTATCTGGGGGGATTGACCCACCTTCTTCCCATCATACAGAGATTCATAATATTTGGCAAAACATTCTGTAATTTCTTGCGGATGAGATGTCATAGTACCATCTGGTTTTTGAATTTGTGCTATTGTGAAAGATTTTGTTCTTTCTCTTAGCTTATGGGCCAGATATCTATCTGGCTTGTTTGCATATAGGAAATAGTATGTTTTTAATTTATTAATGGACCTCACTGAATTATCAGATAAAATTTTAGCCAGTTCTTTTCTTTTATTTGTCAATGTGTCTAGTGATAGTTGGGATAGTGTATTTTGATGTGCCTTTTCCAAGAGTTCAATCTCTTGTTGCAAGGTAGCTACCGCAAACCTACTCTGTTTTATATATAAAGCTTTTTCCTTTATAAGTAACCCTCTAATATATGGCTTATGTGCAGCCCATATGATTACTGGGTTGATTGCAGGGTCTACGTTTAATTTCCAGTACTCTTCCAGACTCTTTAATATTTTAGTTTGTATACCTGGTTGCTTTAGTATTGTAGGGTCGTATGTCCAGGATCTTTGTCTTTCTACATTAATAAGACCTTTTAGTTGTATCTGTATTATGGAATGGTCTGACCATACTGAGGCGTGAATGGATGAAGAGATTAGGTTTGGTAATAGAATTTGGCTAATAAATATATAGTCGAGTTTGGTATATGTTTTATGTGCAGGTGAGTAGTATGTGTGGTCATTTGTTTGTCCATATAATGTCGTCCAAGTGTCATATATATTATGATTCTCTAAAGATCCCCTAATGGATTTGGTAATAGAGTTAAGTCTTAATTGTTTATTTGTAAGTTTAGATGTATTAGTATCCCTTAAAATCTTTAAGTTTACATTAAAATCCCCAGCCAATATTATCAAGGTTTGAGACCATTGGGTCAGTAAATGCGAAAGATTATCAAAAAAATTGTGTTGTTGCTCATTAGGTGCATATATGTTGCAGAGTGTGACTTGTTTGTCTTGCACAGTCCCCCTCACTATAAGATATCTGCCTTCCTTATCCCTTATCACCTCTTCTTTTATAAATTGAATGGAATTATGAATAAGTATTGATACTCCTCTTTTCTTTTTATCGGTTGTGGAGTGAAAGTGTTGCGTGTATTGTTTGTCCCAATATTTAGGGATTTGATGGTGTGTAAAATGTGTCTCCTGTAGGAAAATGATTTTAGCCTTCATATTGTTATATTGGGTAAGTGCAGTTTTCCTTTTAATATTGGTATTCAAACCTCTTACATTATGGGAGATTATCTTCCATCTAGAATCCATAATTGAGCATTTTACCTCTCCCCTCCTCATACCTGAACATCAATGCCTCTATTTTCTGACTAACAACTGCTCTCTTAGTGTCCATCCTGTTATGGAGAAACTTTCCTGACCACTGCTCGACGGTACTTGAAACAAAAAAACAACAAAAACATAAAAAACATAGCTCAACATTAAACAACAACAAACTATTAAACAATCTGTAATCCTTCAAGTTATTCTTGTTTGTCTGCAACATCAAATCTATCTAAGTGGGTGTGCAGCTAAATATTACATAGTGTATCTTATATAATAATGAATTGAAAAAGTGGATCTTTTATTCCTAGAGGGAACATATAATAATAACTAATGTCATGGATAGTGTAATTTAGTCATATCTTATCAATCTCCAGTTCTTTATAATTTACTTAATGTTCTTTTTACTGACATAAATAAATATACTTTATGCTCGTGCCATTATTTACTACTAGGAGATTGATATTCAAGTCTTTTACCACAACATGAGCCGTGACAATAACTCCTCCACATGGAGTAAGGCAAAGAAAGATTATACTTGTTAAAGAACATCAGTCAGTTCTCTCAGTCTCTTTAATCCTTCAGGGCCTTTGTTTCCTTTTAGAGACCTTTGTCCAACGTTCACTTTGAGCTGTTCCTCTTAATGGCTGTGTGGGTCTTTTGGTATTGTCTTGAGAGTTATCTGGAATCTCTGGACAATCCAGCTTAAGCAGTTGGCAGAGACCTGGTATGTCTTGTTTCTCCTTGATAGTGATTGTTCTGCCCTCATGGTGTATGTGAAGTGCGAAAGGGAATCCCCATCTGTATAATATCTGATTTTTTCGCAGTAGTTGTGTCAGCGGACGGAGAGCAGAACGCTTCTGCAGTGTTTTGATACAAAGGTCCTGGTAAAATTGTATGACTGAGCCCTGAAATTTAAAGGTTGGATTTTTTCTAGCTGCAGTCATGATTTCTTCTTTTTCTTGGAAGCGTAATAGTTTAATTATGACGTCCCTTGGTGGTTCTGTGTCCTTTGGTTTTGCTCTTAGAGCTCTATGTGCCCTTTCCATTTGGAATTTTCCATCCTCAGCAGAGCTTGTGATAGCCTGGAATAGTTGTAGAAGATAATTGCTTAATTCTGTTGTAACTATAGTTTCAGGGATACCCTTTAGACGTATATTACACCTCCTGCTCCTATTTTCCAGGTCTTCCAGCTTGTCATTAATGTCTGCCAATTCCTGTTGTTGATCAGCCATTTGTTGAGTTATGGTTGTAATGTCTTCTTCCAGTGTTTCTTCTTTTTCTTCCAAGGATTCTAACCTGGATCCCAGTTCCGAAATATCCTGTTTGATTTCAGTGAGACTGTTTGTAACAGTGTTCTGGAGGGTGTCCAGCTTTTCCCACATTTTGTCAAATATTGTGGATATGTCTTGTTTGGAGACAAGGTTCCTTATGTCACTTCTGGTAATGGGTATATTATTACCTGCTGGCGAAGTTGGTTCTAGAACTTCTTCCATTTCTTCCTCAGTTACAACAATTTCTTTATCATGAGCCTTTTCTCCTTTCTGGGGTTTAAAAAATATATTGGCTGCTGCAGGTTTATTTGTAGCATTTAGTTTACTTTGTCTTCTGACTGACATGATATAGCTCATATAATAAAATGGAGGAACACTTGAAATGATCTAGCTGTTGAACAAAGGATAGCAAGACCCCTGTTTATGTCCTGAAGTGGGAGAAAGTCTGCTGCAGCACTAGTGTTTTAATAGCACTTTGGAGTCACATGCAAAGCCGGAGTGGTTTACAGGAGAAAAATAAATTGCGGGGAGTGATTTATATAGGGTGAATGTTCTGTGTCAAAGTTATTTTCCTTCCATCCAAAGTTTCTGAGTAGTTTTGGTGATATGCTGTGTACTATAGATAGGTACAATCTGTGCTATATCACCATACAATGCTATTTCTTTTTATGTGTTATTTTGTGATCCAGCTTTCACATTTTAATGCTTTATTTACTTATGCTTCCTCTGCAGCCCGATTCATTAACATCATGTAGGGTTAAAAGTCTTTATTAAATAGTAGGCATGTTGCTGTTCAAGTCTCTCTGGCTGTTTATAATCACTTTATTAACATGCTGCCTCCCACGTGGCTGATTCCCTGCTATGGCGTCTTAAAATTGTCTTTCTTCCTCAATCACCCTGTAGATTAATTGCTTGCCATATTCCCCTCTGAACTCCTTACCCTGTGATGTGGCAGCTTCCTTGCAGTTTTATCCTCTGTTTTCTCTCCAGCTTATCTGATTCTTAGGAGACCGGCATTTTGGTTCTTGTACTCCTCAGCTTGCAAGACGTCAAAGACTGCATGTTGGCTTTTACACTGAGCAAACTGAGTGGTCATAAAACACAGAGGATTGATGTATAAACACTCCGGTGGTGTTTTAGTGACCCTCTGGGAGCTTATGATAACCTTTTCTCCACTTTTCTTATTCACTGCACCTGGAGCTCACATATCACACGTCCTCCATTATGCCTGCCTTGGCTCCACCCCCCATATTGCAATGTTTAATAGTACATTGAGAAGCTTCATCTGGCAGAATAAAAAAAAACTAGGATTTCCTTATCTAAAACTTTCCTTGCCTAGAAAATTTGGGGGGTTTGCACTACAAGATTTGCGTCTATATAATCTCGCATTTCTTGCACGAATAGTGGTTGATTGAATTCTTTCTATTGACTACGTTACTGACAATGAATTAAAAAAAAATGGGGGGGGGGGGCAGAGTTAGCCTTTGAAAAGACAGGACGTGTCTACATGAAGCTCCTCTCTCCAGGACAGTTTTCTTAAGTTATTTTCCCTAAAATCCTGACACTATGGTGATATAATACCGCATTATATGAGACTATTTATCCTTTGAATGGAGGAGTAGATAAATTGAAAGCAACCTGCCCAAGATTTGGTACAAACTCATTACAGAGTCCAGACATAGCGGATAACGTTACTAAGATTGTGGTGACGAGTGCATGGGGAATGAGAGTGCGACATGCACTCGAACTTTGTCTACAGAATATCGAACAGACCTTAACAACAGAGATCACCTCTCTTTTTGCAATGGCAAGCTGCAGGGATACTAACCCAATACTGTTTACTTCAGAGCTCCAACAACGTAGTGCTGCTCTAACTGCCTCTGAGATACAACCAACCCGGTCTACAGAAGCAACTCCACAAGCAGCTGAATTACCTACTTACACTGGAGTCGGTGCCTGCAGTTGGATATCTTCAGCTTGGAGTGATTCACTTGGCCCATGGGAAACATCAAGAGTGATGCGTTGCAGCTATTACCATGAGACTGAGATAGCGTCTACTATGTGTCCTGCTGTCACGCCGGTGGTGAGATACATAGACCTTGGAGAAAGGTTAGACCTGGGCCCTACAGCGGAGTTACTGCAGAACCTGTGTGGCACTAATGAGCCTCCAGCGCTTTCCCATACTAATACGCTGCAATTAGACGCAGGAGATCGTCAGTATGTGACAGCGCAGTGGAGACCCTTGAGAGAGGACAACAAAAGGATTACAGATCGCTCACTAGATGTTGTCTGGCCTCAGTATATTCAACTACTGAACTGTCTAGGGTTTTACAGCCCCCAGCAAAAACGCTTGGGGGTCGGATAAATCTGAGAAGTAACCTCATGCTGAACTCACTAGCCTAACTCCAACTTTTACTCCATTGTAATTCTGCTTAGGAGTACTATAACGCTAATATTTGTTTATTTTTAACTATACAACAGTTGCAGGATTATGCATGTTATTTATGCGTTTATTTAGTTAGAAGTGTGTGAATTCGGTATTAAGTATTATTGACCTTGATGTGTGTGATAGTCACTTGCCTGACCTTTTTCTTTAGAGATATGTGTATATGCTTACCTCCACCCATTAAATTAGTTGGGGTTTATTTTAACGTTTACCGAGATAAAAAACAAGCCTACTAATTCTCCCGCTCCCTTAGTATCTAACACTTAATACAGTTATTTATATTGAAATATTGTAAGCTATGGAATATTTGATAAATGTACCTATTCCGTTATGATGGGGTTAGTATATACTTAGAGTAATGCGATGCTGATTTATGCCCTTATGACGGTCCTCCGTTTGCACCCAGCCCTGTTTAGACCTTATTCTTTGATATGTTTTTGTATACAGGTATGCTAAACAATTTCTATATGTTTATTATATGTCAAGTTAAAGGAGGAGGTGTGCTACTACTGACATGAGGTTATATACAATTATACTAATTCTGGCTCTGTTATTGCTGGTTGTGTCTAAATGATGAGTCTGCCTTTCACTTGTTTTTTTTTATACTTATTACAATATAGGAGATTGTGGAGGTACTTGTAACCCCGGCTACCTAACATATATTATTGAGTTTTAACTATATCCGGCAATTCAGCTTTACAAGTTGATATTCAGACTACACTAGCTCATATATCCTGCAAGTTAAAATAACACATTTATTTACGGGTCATTACCGGTAATCTATTTACACACAGTTGACGGGTTAGAAAGGGCTATCATAATTATAATGAGATTCCTATAGATGAGGTTATCTTTCTGCGCCGTAAGCGGCCGAGATGGCGCAGTTTGGATCATAGCTATAATTTTCAATAGGAATCCATATAGTTTTCCAATTTGTATTTTCCCCAACAGCTATATTTAAATATAGATCATTATCAGTACCTCTAACCCTTCTGTATGAAAAGTGTGACTCCAGGCATGAATAGGATTTTTCTATAGGTCAATCCATAGATGATAACTCTCTCTTCACATAAATATGTGTCTTTAGCTTCATGAAGCAATATTCAGAACGCCACTACCATTGTTCACATGAAATTGACGCGGTATACTGTCCTGGCTTCTATTTTATTTGTTCTATTTTTTAATGTTTGTACCTACTACTAAATGTATCATTTTGCTATATTACAACTGGGGAAGGGCCTAACCATGTGTATAGGATCAGCGGTCTCTGATATATTACAACTAGGGAAGGGTCTAACTTTGTATAGGATCTGATGTTTGATATTTTTTTTTTTTTCATTAATGTAGACCCATAGAGTAGAATTTACTATTTAATTTTGGTCCTTAGCCTACACGGTTGTTTTCTCATCTACCAGTATTATTTCTCAGGTCCTTTCCCCCCTCCCCCCGTCCCCCCACCTTTGGCTTACTTGGTAAGCATGGGAAAATGTATCCCCTAGGAAACGTATGCGGATACTCATGTTCTCCTCCCGACTCCCACTTAATATATAATACTATATTAGAGGGCTGTGAGGGGCCTAATCTGAGATTTAAGGATACCATCTCACTTTGGATATACTATGGTTTAGAGGAGTAACGCAAGTGTATAGATTGTTAACTATAAAATACGAGGTTTCATTTGTCCAGTTTGGTAATTACCCATTGAATTGATATATCCTGACTGTAAACCAATCTAAAATGTGTCTAATGTATTACCTACTATGTTCTTTACTGTTGTTATTGTATATACAACCTCAATAAAAATTATCTTATAAAAAAAACAAAAAACGATGAGTTCATGGATCATCTTAATTACTATTGGGAATACCTCTCCTGCCCTGCAGGAGGCGGCAAAGAGCACCACAGCTAAGCTGTTAAATATCACCTCCCTTCCCTCCCAACCCAGTCATTCGACCGAAGTCAAGGAGAGAAAGGAAGTAACAGGGTGTAACAGGGTGCAGAAATACATTTATCAGGTAAGCATACATTTTCTTTTCTTTTTAATGACACAAGGAGTACACGGATCATCTTAATTACTATTAGGAATCAATACCCAAGCTAGAGTACACAGATGATATGGGAGGGACAAGACAGGGAACCTAAAACGGAGGGCACCACTGCTTGAAGAACCTTTCTCCCAAAAGCTGCCTCAGCCGAGGCAAAGACACTCTGCGAGCAGAAGAAATAGCAACAAGAAATAAAACTTTCCAAGATAACAACTTAATATCTAAGGAACACATAGGCTCAAACGGAGCCCCTTGAAGAACTCTAAGAACCAAATTAAGACTCCATGGAGTAGTAACTGGTTTGAACACAGGCCTGATCCTAACCAAGGCCTGACAAAAAAATTGTACATCTGGAACATCTGCCAGACGTTTGTGTAGCAAAATAGACAAGGCAGAAATCTGACCCTTGAGGGAACTTGTCGATAATCCTTTCTCCAAACCCTCTTGGAGAAAGGACAAAATTATAGGAATTCTAATTCTACTCCAGGAGTAGCCCTTGGACTCACACCAAATAAAGATATTTATGCCATATCTTATGGTAAATCTCTCTAGTTACAGGTTTACGAGCCTGAATCATGGTCTCTATGACCGAATCTGAAAAGCCCCGCTTGGATAAAATTAAGCGTTCAATCTTCAAGCAGTCAGCTTCAGAGAAACTAGATTTGGGTGAAGGAAGGGCCCTTGAAGTAGAAGGTCCTTCCTCAACGGAAGTCTCCAAGGTGGCAGAGACGATATGTCCACCAGATCCGCATACCAAATCCTGCGAGGCCAAGTCGGTGCAATGTGGATCACCGAGGCCCTCTCCTGCTTGATTCGAGCAATGACCCAAGGAAGAAGCGCAAACGGAGGAAATAGGTATGCTAGACTGAAGGTCCAAGGTGACAACAAAGCATCTATCAGTACCGCCTGAGGGTCCATGGACATCGACCCATACCTCGGAAGCTTGGAATTCTGCCGAGATGCCATGAGATCCTCAAATGGGGTCAGCTGGAATTAGATCAGGAAGGAAAACACTTCCAGATGGAAGGTCTGCCTGCTTGGAAAGTCCGCCTCCCAGTTGTCCACTCCTGGGATGTGGATCGCCAACAGACAGCAAGAGTGGGTCTCCGCCCACTGAATTATTTTGGTTACCTCTGTCATCGCTAAGGAACTCCTCATTCCTCCCTGATGATTGATGTAAGCCACTGAAGTTATGTTGTCCGATTGGAACCTGATAAACTGGACCGAGGCTAACTGGGGCCAGGCCAAAAGAGCATTGAAGATCGCTCTCAGCTCCAGAATATTTATAGGTAGAACAGACTCTGACCGAGTCCAAACTCCCTGAGCCTTTAGGGAGCCCCAGACTGCTCCCCATCCTAGAAGGCTGGCGTCTGTTGTCACAATCACCCAAGATGGTCTGCAAAAGCAGGTTCCCTGGGAGAGATGGTAATCCAGGGGAGTTTCTGTCCTAATAGCATCAGACAATGGATCAAACCAATATGCTGCCGCACTGGTGACGGTAGCAATGCACACAGCTGGTTGCCATTGTAAACCCTGGTGTACATACATCTTTTTAAGTAAGCCCTCTAGCTTTATGTCCATAGGATCTTTAAACGCACAACTATCCTCTATGGGAAAAGTAGTTCTCTTAGCCAGAGTGGAAACTGCTCCTTCCACTTTAGGGACTGTTTGCCAAGCCTCCTTGACAGAGTCGGCTATGGGAAACCTCTTTTTAAATATAGATGTAGAAAAAGGGATACCCGGTCTCTCCCATTCCTTAGCAATGATCTCAGAAGCTTGGTCTGGCACCGGAAAAACCATCTACCGAGGAAGGAACCTCAAAATATTTGTTAAGCTTACTGGATTTCCATGGAGTCATTGTCATCCAACGTAGCTAAAACCTCCTTGAGTAGTAGATGGAGGTGTTCTAGCTTAAACCTGAAAGATACCACTTCAGTATCAGTAAGAGGAATTACACTGTCAGAATCTGAAATTTCACCTTCAGATGCTACCACGATATCCTCCTCCTCAGGCTTCTGGGAGGGAGCATCCGCAATAGCAAGAACTGTATCAGAAACCTCACCTACTGAATGTCTGGTTTTCCTCTTACGCTTTCACTGCAACATAGGAAAAGCAGACAACCCACCTGAAACTGCAGAAGACATAAGGGAAGCAATGTCTCTTAAAGTAACCCCAGCAGGAGTTATAGAGGAAGCGCAGGGCACTGCATGTGAGGCAGTAAAATTTGGGACTCTTGAGGAGAAAGCTGCGGCATAAATTAAGCATTGGCAATAGACTCTTGAACAGCATCCTCCTTAGAAAATGATGGTTCAGCAAAAAGTCTATACCTATAACTTAAAGTCCTCTCAATACATGAGGAACAGAAAGGGATTAGTGGTTCCACATTGGCATCAAAGCATAAAGAACAAGTGACAGCTTGCAAGTAACTCTTGGTCCATCTTAACTCACAATTGGTCACAAAAAAAAAAAGACAATTATTTAATCAAATTTAGAGTTGAACAAAAAAACGTTACCGTCTCTTTAAATGTTAAAACGGTAACATTTTTCCTTTATTAGCGTATGTAATACAAAAAAAGAACGACAGCACTGCAGAACACCTCTACACCTCAGCAGTACTTTGCTGAGGTGCTTACCTGTCTGAAGAAAGCGACCCTCACTGCATAGACAGGAGCAGTTCTCTCACAGAAACCGGAACTCTGCAGACTAGATGGCACGCATCCAAATTAAAATGCGCAGCTGAAATACTAACAAGCGCTACTTCTTTAACCAGAGCGCAGTAAAAACAGTTAACAGGCTTCTTCTTCCGTACTGACAGGAAGAGGAAGTTAGAAAAGGGCGCGCAATGCTATCCCCTAGAACCACCCATCGTGGGCGTGCCAAATTCAGCCATCTCCTGGTCGTTATATATCATTAAAACGCCGGGAGATGAGAACCACCATAAGCCTGTGTGTCCAGCCCCAGTGCCTGCGCTGATACTGTCAAAAATAAAGTGCCCATATTCCCATGAGCCTCTTTATGGTTCTGTCCCCCAGATAATAAGTCAGCACTTACCTCCTCTTCTGCCTGACAGTAAGGCAGCTCCCTGGTTTAAGAGGTCCTCTCCCTCCTATGGACGTGTGACAAAAGTAAAAGACTGAGTAACACTGCTCTACTGAAGAGACTGATATAGACTACGGCTACACCCCAGGACAAAGCAGTACAATCCTGTACTACTTTAAAAATAATAAACTCTTGATTGAAGAATCTTTTTCTAACACCTAATTTACCACCTCCTTGCACTTAACGTAGGCAAAGAGAATGACTGGGTTGGGAGGGAAGGAAGGTGATATTTAACAACTTTGCTGTGGTGCTCTTTGCCGCCTCCTGCAGGGCAGGAGAGGTATTCCCAATAGTAATTAAGATGATCCGTGGACTCATCGTGTCATTAAAAAGAAATGTAATTTACCCATTTCTTCCTGATTCTTTAATACACTGTAATCCTAAATAAGTACCTCAGGAAGTGAAAAGGTTTAAAACAATCTTTTGTCCTCTACAGGCTTGGTGGAGGATGGGTAGGTTGCTAGCCACTTTTAGGGAATACTAAATTTCAAGCGGGCATGCAATCAACATCCTTTTAAAGATGGCATAATTTGGGTCTTAACACTGTTTCCCAATTGATAGACAGAGATAGACAGTGTGTTAAAACCTTTGATGCTCTGAAGGGAGAATTCAATCTTTGCATATTTACAAGTAAGACATTTCATTCTTAAACTAGTAAACGAATTTGGTTGGAATTGGTCTTTAGGGAACCTGGAGAATTGGCTTGTGCTGGCTAAAAATGGGTGTATGTTGATTCCCGTATGTAATCAACTTTTAAGTTCTATCAAGGGTATTTTGACTCTAGAAAAAAAATCTCTTCTGGCTGTAACCTACTGATACCTCAAAATAACATTGACACCAGGCTTATTCAAGTCTCCATTTCGAAAGTTATGCAAGCTACTTTATCTACAACATGGAGGGAATCTCATGCCAAGCTATTATTTAAGACTTACTTCACACCTGAAAAAGGCTTCAGGTGCAGGACTTTTAATAAATGTCCAAAATGTTCACTCAGCTGAAGATAAGACACTTCTGGCGGAAGCTAGTATACTGGATCAATAAGGTATTGCAGGTCTCCCCTCTGGTACTAACTTTGGTTCATATAGTTTTTTTTTGGGGGGGGGAGATACAAAAGATCTCCAGGTATATAATAAAATTATCAATATGACTATTTTAGCAGCAAGATACTTAATCTTTAAAAAATGGAAAGAAAGCACGAGCCCTAATATAACAGATATTAAAAACTGTCTGAAGAAACAATGCATATTAGAACAGATAGATACCAATATGAATGATGAACTTGATATTGGACGTTTTTAAAAAAAATGGTCAGTATTCATTAAAATTCTCTCCTCTAATGAGATAGATTACCTGATTTTTCCATTCAGGAACTCAGAGCTAGTGCTACTGGGGTTGTGGTAACCTACCTTACCCATCTTTTTTTTTTGTATTATTTATAAATTCTTTTATTGAGGTTTTGCGCAAGAAAAGATATACAAACAATGCATTAGCATAAATGACAACATTTTCATTAAATATTTTACAACAATATAAATATAAAAATAAGATGAATTCTGGGTCATAAACGTCTGAAACCTCCATTTTAAAGTTATAAATACTGTTATGAGTGACTAATGAGCCGGCCACTAAAGGGCCTCTTGATATTAGTAACACTTGTTAGGAATGTTAGTCAAGTTGAAGACCCCATTGGGTCTAAAGCCACTTATTGTCAGGGTGCCAGGAATCAGACAGACGAGAAGTACAAAAATAATCACACCTTTATTAATAGCAAAAAAATAATAAAAAGTCCACAAGTCAAATAACAAGCCAGGAGTCAAAACCAGAGCTGGTAGTCAGACGAGCCAAGTCAGGAGCCAAAGCGTATAGTCAGACGAGCCGGAATCAGGAACAAGGAAAACAGCAGAGTCAGGAACAAGCCAGGGATCAGGAACCAGGAAGGACGTCAGGCAGCCAGGTAATACACAGGAACTCTCACAAACAGGTCTGAGACAACGCAAAGGCAAAGCATACTGAACAGAGGCCCTTTAAATAATAAGTGATGACATCACAATTCTGAGACTGCATCCTGTCTCACACGGATGATGCACATCAGTCTGGCCATAAAAGGAAGTGTAGAAAATGAGCAGCATCCCCCATAATGCACCATAGTCAGGAAGAGAGGTGAGTAAAATGGCTGCCAGCAGCACATGGCAAACACAACAGGAAAAAACCCTGACACTTATTAAACAGGTATTTAGGGATGTATGAAAATAATAACAACCTAAGAGAAGTAAACAGCGGGTATTTTAACATAGGAGGAGGAGAGGGGGGACGTGTCGGAGTTTTAAAGGAGTGTCAGTATTACAACCACATAGTTGATAAGCAATGAAATAACAGCGTCTAATAATGTACATTACAAGAGAGATGTGGGTGTGAGAGCAAGACAGTTACTGTAAACCCATATATGTAGATAAAATGACATAATAGCGAGAGGCTACCCTCAAAATAAAGACTGACGACTTATTTTATCAGACATGCCAGGATTAATAATAGAACTTTGTGCAATAAGATAAGGAATTGGTACCTCTAGAGAGGAACTGCCAAAGATCTATAATATTTTTCTACACTTTACATATAGGACAAAGGAGAATATATACATTCAATATCAAATATAAGAAGAGTTTATGCTGGCTCGGGGTGAAGATGTAATGATAGTGTAGAAAGAACGGCATTTGTTGTCCATAATCTCACATATTTATGCCCCAAGCGATGTTAGTCGTGAGGCTGTGCAGAACTTAATGGGAGTGTACCGTACACAAACAAAGCATACAACATGTTAAGAAATCCTTATCTACTAAGTAGAAGCCTGCAACCTTTATCAAGCAGTATTAAAAGTGACTCCTATTGGGTATGATATGTCTGTTGAACTCTCTGTATGGGATTCGTATAGAAGGTTGTTTCTTAGTGGCAGTCCTCCGCTGGACATCTGTACTATTTACCCCACACCTGATCTTAGGACAGTGGGGATGTTCCCATTTACCACTCTGCCACATGGCTTCTGATACATGGATGCGGGGTAGAAGCAGTCCGTAAAATATCTCCAGCTCTCAGGTCACCGCTTACATACTCCACTGACCTCGGCAGAGTTTTCCCCCCGAAGTAATCAGATAGGGACTGCTAGCGGACTTGGGGTAGCAAGTTGCTGGTGAGTCACCTCGGTAAACGCTCCTCTAAGCGTAGGCTTAAGAACCGGCATGGTCGATATCCTGGTATCTTCTAGATACCTCTTGCGTGTAAACAGTAACTCCAGGGGTTCAGCCTCATCTCCCAGCGGGGAGGTCAAAAGAGGACGTGGATAACAATCCAAGCACGGCAGTTGTATAGTGGTTGTACCTCCCTTCTCTGCCGCTGGTCGGTACAGTTGAGGAGCCTAGTGAGTTCCCTGTGTGCCTCAACTTCCTCTGCCCCTGCCGACTCCGTCGAATCAGCACACGTGGCTGTGTGCTTCATAAGCTGAGATAGGCTGTTATAACTGCTGTCGATCTGCCCCTTAAGCCTCGTTAAAGCTGTTTTCACTGCATAATATAGATTGCCCATGCTGAGGATGTAGAGCTGGAATAGGGGCTGCTACTATCTGCAAAATACCCAGTCTCCCAGGTGGGGGGGGGAATGTTAGCTGTTGCTCCCAAGGGAGTAGGGTAGAGTCCAGTTTGTCCGGGTTAATGGTCTTTGACACTACAAATGCTGTCATAAAAGTGATCTTTAGGGTATCCCCCTCACATTAGTGCTTTGATTTTGGAAGGCTTTGTAACGTACTCAATGCTTCGTAAGTTGTGTATCCATAGAGGAGAGCGCACAAAATAGCAGCCATCTTCATCCATGGTCCGGACACGCCCCCCACCTTACCCATCTTTTAAACCCTTCCCCTTTTTTTTCCCTCTTTCTTTTGTTTAAAATTGATAAGCTATCCAATAGATATGAATTATGATAGGATCTATGTCTGTTTTTTCTTTTTTTTTTCTCTCCTTTTTTGTGTTTTTCTATGCAGACATACTAAGTGGTGACTAATTTAGGATTAGGCTGCCTGTATTTTATTTATGCTGCTTCACGGTCTGTGAGACGAGAAACATTGTGATTCTTCGCTTATATTGATTGTAGACAGTACGCCCTGTGTGGCGGAAAAATTATATGTTCCGTTTTTCTTTGTGTTTATTTTTTTGTATTTTCTACTGGATATAAATAAAAGAATAATAAAAAAAAGGCTGCTCTTTCTAAAACATAAAAGAAAGAATTTGTGTTTCATGTCCCTTTAAATCAGTGACAATCCTACAGAATACAGAACAGTTAGTAGCTCCGCATTGTATTCTGTTCCCTTAAGTGTGGGAGAAACAGAATTTATGCTTACCTGATAAATTACTTTCTCCAACGGTGTGTCCGGTCCACGGCGTCATCCTTACTTGTGGGATATCTCTTCCCCAACAGGAAATGGCAAAGAGTCCCAGCAAAGCTGGCCATATAGTCCCTCCTACGCTCCGCCCACCCCAGTCATTCGACCGACTGACAGGAGGAAATATATATAGGAGAAACCATATGGTACCGTGGTGACTGTAGTTAGAGAAAATAATTCATCAGACCTGATTAAAAAACCAGGGCGGGCCGTGGACCGGACACACCGTTGGAGAAAGTAATTTATCAGGTAAGCATAAATTCTGTTTTCTCCAACATTGGTGTGTCCGGTCCACGGCGTCATCCTTACTTGTGGGAACCAATACCAAAGCTTTAGGACACGGATGAAGGGAGGGAGCAAATCAGGTTACCTAAACGGAAGGCACCACAGCTTGCAAAACCTATCTCCCAAAAATAGCCTCCGAAGAAGCAAAAGTATCAAATTTGTAAAATTTGGCAAAAGTGTGCAGTGAAGACCAAGTCGCTGCCTTACATATCTGGTCAACAGAAGCCTCGTTCTTGAAGGCCCATGTGGAAGCCACAGCCCTAGTGGAGTGAGCTGTGATTCTTTCAGGAGGCTGCCGTCCGGCAGTCTCATAAGCCAATCGGATGATGCTTTTAAGCCAAAAGGAAAGAGAGGTAGAAGTCGCTTTTTGACCTCTCCTTTTACCAGAATAAACAACAAACAAGGAAGATGTTTGTCTGAAATCTTTTGTAGCCTCTAAATAGAATTTTAGAGCACGGACTACGTCCAAATTGTGTAACAAACGTTCCTTCTTTGAAACTGGATTCGGACATAAAGAAGGTACAACTATCTCCTGGTTAATATTTTTGTTAGAAACAACCTTAGGAAGAAAACCAGGCTTAGTACGCAAAACCACCTTATCTGCATGGAACAACAGATAGGGCGGAGAACACTGCAGAGCAGATAACTCTGAAACTCTTCTAGCAGAAGAAATTGCAACCAAAAACAAAGCTTTCCAAGATAGTAACTTAATATCTATGGAATGTAAAGGTTCAAACGGAACCCCTTGAAGAACTGAAAGAACTAGATTTAGACTCCAGGGAGGAGTCAAAGGTCTGTAAACAGGCTTGATCCTAACCAGAGCCTGAACAAATGCTTGAACATCTGGCACAGCTGCCAGTCTTTTGTGTAGTAAGACAGATAAAGCAGAGATCTGTCCCTTTAGAGAACTTGCAGATAATCCTTTCTCCAAACCTTCTTGTAGAAAGGAGAGAATCTTAGGAATTTTTATCTTATTCCATGGGAATCCTTTGGATTCACACCAACAGATATATCTTTTCCATATTTTATGGTAAATCTTTCTAGTTACCGGTTTTCTGGCCCAGAGTATCTATCACAGAATCTGAAAACCCACGCTTCGATAGAATCAAGCGTTCAATCTCCAAGCCGTCAGCTGGAGGGAGACCAGATTTGGATGTTCGAATGGACCCTGAACAAGAAGGTCCTGTCTCAAAGGTAGCTTCCATGGTGGAACCGATGACATATTCACCAGGTCTGCATACCAAGTCCTGCGTGGCCACGCAGGAGCTATCAAGATCACCGAGGCCCTCTCCTGATTGATCCTGGCTACCAGCCTGGGAATGAGAGGAAACGGTGGAAATACATAAGCTAGGTTGAAGGTCCAAGGTGCTACTAGTGCATCTACTAGAGTCGCCTTGGGATCCCTGGATCTGGACCTGTAGCAAGGAACCTTGAAGTTCTGACGAGACGCCATCAGATCCATGTCTGGAATGCCCCATAATTGAGTTATTTGGGCAAAGATCTCCGGATGGAGTTCCCACTCTCCCGGATGGAATGTCTGACGACTCAGAAAATCCGCCTCCCAGTTTTCCACACCTGGGATGTGGATCGCAGACAGGTGGCAGGAGTGATCCTCCGCCCATTGAATTATTTTGGTCACTTCTTTCATCGCCAGGGAACTCCTTGTTCCCCCCTGATGATTGATATACGCAACAGTCGTCATGTTGTCTGATTGGAACCTTATGAATCTGGCCTTTGCTAGTTGAGGCCAAGCCCTGAGAGCATTGAATATCGCTCTCAGTTCCAGAATGTTTATCGGGAGAAGAGACTCTTCCCGAGACCATAGACCCTGAGCTTTCAGGGATTCCCAGACCGCGCCCCAGCCCACTAGACTGGCGTCGGTCGTGACAATGACCCACTCTGGTCTGCGGAAGCTCATTCCCTGGGACAGATGGTCCAGGGTCAGCCACCAACAGAGTGAATCTCTGGTCTTCTGATCTACTTGAATCATTGGAGACAGGTCTGTATAGTCCCCATTCCACTGTTTGAGCATGCACAGTTGTAATGGTCTTAGATGAATTCGTGCAAAAGGAACTATGTCCATTGCTTCAACCATCAACCCTACTATTTCCATGCACTGCGCTATGGAAGGACGAGGAACAGAATGAAGAACTTGACAAGTGCTTAGAAGTTTTGACTTTCTGACCTTTGTCAGAAAAATCCTCATTTCTAAGGAATCTATTATTGTTCCCAAGAAGGGAACTCTTGTCGACGGAGACAGAGAACTTTTTTCTATGTTCACCTTCCATCCGTGTGATCTGAGAAAGGCCAGAACGATGTCTGTATGAGCCTTTGCTTTTGACAGGGACGACGCTTGTATTAGAATGTCGTCCAAGTAAGGTACTACTGCAATGCCCCTCGGTCTTAGAACCGCTAGAAGGGACCCTAGTACCTTTGTGAAAATCCTTGGAGCAGTGGCTAACCCGAATGGGAGGGCCACAAACTGGTAATGCTTGTCCAGAAAAGCGAACCTTAGGAAATGATGATTTTCTTTGTGGATAGGAATATGTAGGTACGCATCCTTTAGATCCACGGTAGTCATAAATTGACTTTCCTGGATAGTGGGTAGAATCGTTCGAATGGTTTCCATCTTGAACGATGGTACCCTGAGAAATTTGTTTAGGATCTTCAAATCCAAAATTGGTCTGAAAGTTCCCTCTTTTTGGGAACTACGAACAGATTGGAATAAAATCCCATTCCTTGTTCCTTTATTGGAACTGGGTGTATCACTCCCATCTTTAACAGGTCTTCTACACAATGTAAGAACGCCTGTCTCTTTATTTGGTTTGAGGATAAGTGAGACATGTGGAACCTTCCCCTTGGGGGTAGTTCCCTGAATTCCAGGAGACAACCCTGAGAAACTATTTCTAGCGCCCAGGGATCCTGAACATCTCTTGCCCAAGCCTGAGCAAAGAGAGAGAGTCTGCCCCCCACTAGATCCGGTCCCGGATCGGGGGCTACTCCTTCATGCTGTTTTGTTAGCAGCGGCAGACTTCTTGGCCTGCTTACCCTTGTTCCAGCCTTGCATCAGTTTCCAGGCTGGTTTGGGTTGTGAGGCATTACCCTCTTGCTTAGAGGATGCAGAATTAGAGGCCGGTCCGTTCCTGAAATTGCGAAAGGAACGAAAATTAGACTTATTTTTGGCCTTGAAAGGCCTATCTTGTGGAAGGGCGTGGCCCTTTCCCCCAGTGATGTCTGAAATAATCTCTTTCAATTCTGGTCCAAATAGAGTTTTACCTTTGAAAGGGATGTTAAGCAATTTTGTCTTGGATGACACATCCGCTGACCAAGACTTTAGCCAAAGCGCTCTGCGCGCCACAATAGCAAACCCTGAATTTTTCGCTGCTAATCTAGCTAATTGCAAAGCGGCATCTAAAATAAAAGAGTTAGCCAACTTAAGTGCGTGAACTCTGTCCATAACCTCCTCATATGGAGTCTCTCTACTAAGCGAGTTTTCTAGTTCCTTGAACCAGAACCACGCTGCTGTAGTGACAGGAACAATGCACGAAATGGGTTGTAGAAGGTAACCTTGCTGTACAAAAATCTTTTTAAGCAAACCCTCCAATTTTTTATCCATAGGATCTTTGAAAGCACAACTATCTTCGATAGGAATAGTAGTGCGTTTGTTTAGAGTAGAAACTGCCCCCTCGACCTTAGGGACTGTCTGCCATAAGTCCTTTCTGGGGTCGACCATAGGAAATAATTTCTTAAATATAGGGGGGGGAACAAAAGGTATGCCGGGCTTTTCCCACTCCTTATTTACTATATCCGCCACCCGCTTGGGTATAGGAAAAGCGTCGGGGTGCACCGGAACCTCTAGGAACTTGTCCATCTTGCATAATTTCTCTGGAATGACCAAGTTGTCACAATCATCCAGAGTAGATAACACCTCCTTAAGCAGTGCGCGGAGATGTTCTAATTTAAATTTAAATGTCACAATATCAGGTTCAGCTTGTTGAGAAATTTTTCCTGAATCTGAAATTTCCCCATCTGACAAAACCTCCCTCATGGCCCCTTCAGATTGGTGTGAGGGTATGACAGAACAATTATCATCAGCGCCCTCCTGCTCTTCAGTGTTTAAAACAGAGCAATCGCGCTCTCTCTGATAAGTAGGCATTTTGGATAAAATATTTGCTATGGAGTTATCCATTACAGCCGTTAATTGTTGCATGGTAATAAGCATTGGCGCACTAGATGTACTAGGGGCCTCCTGTGTGGGCAAAACTGGTGTAGACACAGTAGGAGATGATGTAGTATCATGTTTACTCCCCTCATCTGAGGAATCATCTTGGGCAATTTCATTATCTGTGGCAGTACTGTCCTTACTTTGTTTGGACGCTATGGCACAATTATCACATAAATTTAAATGGGGAGACACATTGGCTTTCATACATATAGAACATAGCTTATCCGAAGGCACACACATGTTAAACAGGCTTAAACTTGTCAATAAAGCACAAAAAACGTTTTAAAACAAAACCGTTACTGTCTCTTTAAATTTTAAACAGAAAACACTTTATTACTGAATATGTGAAAAAGTATGAAGGAATTGTTCACCACAGTGTCTTAAAGCATTAAGAGTATTGCACACCAAATTTCAGAGCTTTAACCCTTAAAATAACGGAACCGGAGCCGTTTACAAATTTAACCCCTATACAGTCCCAGCTATAGCCTTTGCTGAGACCCAACCAAGCCCAGAGGGGAATACGATACCAATTGACGCCTTCTAGAAGCTTTTCCAGCAAATTTCAGATCCTCACACATGCATCTGCATGCCCTGCTCTCAAAAAACAACTGCGCAGTAATGGCGCGAAAATGAGGCTCAGTCTACAACTAGGAAGGCCCCCTGACTGGAAAAGGTGTCTAACATAGTGCCTGCCGTTTAATAAACGTTCCCCAAGTTTATAAATGCGAATTGTCAGCATAAATATGAATAAAATGCCCAAATAAAGCAATCGATTTAGCCCATAAAAATGTCTACCAGTTTTTTAGCCCATATTAAGCCCTTTATTCTGTTTGTTTGACTAAGAAAATGGCTTACCGGTCCCCATGAGGGGAAATGACAGCCTTCCAGCATTACATGGTCTTGTTAGAAATATGGCCAGTCATACCTTAAGCAGAGAAGTCTGCTAACTGTTTCCCCCAACTGAAGTTACTTCATCTCAACAGTCCTATGTGGAAACAGCAATCGATTTTAGTTACTGTCTGCTAAAATCATCTTCCTCTCACAAACAGAAATCTTCATCCTTTTCTGTTTCAGATTAAATAGTACATACCAGCACTATTTTAAAATAACAAACACTTGATAGAAGAATAAAAACTACATTTAAACACCAAAAAACTCTTAACCATCTCCGTGGAGATGTTGCCTGTGCAACGGCAAAGAGAATGACTGGGGTGGGCGGAGCCTAGGAGGGACTATATGGCCAGCTTTGCTGGGACTCTTTGCCATTTCCTGTTGGGGAAGAGATATCCCACAAGTAAGGATGACGCCGTGGACCGGACACACCAATGTTGGAGAAAATTATTTTAAATAGAAAATCTACTCAAAGTTACCGGAATATAAAAGCAGATTACTACAGACACAACTATGTAACAGATATGGTCTTGCAGCATTAAACAGAACGTTACTATTTGCAGTTATGATTAATTGGGCTGAGAATAGTATTAGTAGTTGGGTTAGCGTTACAGTGCAGTTGGAAGCTGTGTGTCAGCTCAGACAGTTGCGGATAGGGTTAATTGGTCTGGGGAGGTTACATCAAGGTTAAAGAGCATTGCGCAGAGTTAGAATTAAAGGGACACTGAACCCAAATTTTTTCTTTTGTGATTCAGATACAGCATGAAATTTTAAGCAACTTTCTAATTTACTCCTATTATGTAATTTTCTTCATTCTCTTGATATCTTTATTTGAAATGCAAGAATGTAAGTTTAGATGCCGGCCCATTTTTGGTGAAAAACCTGGGTTGTCATTGCTGATTGGTGGATAAATTCATCCACCAATAAAAAAAGTGCTGTCCAGAGTTCTGAACGAAAAAAAAGCTTAGATGCCTCCTTTTTCAAATAAAGATAGCAAGAGAATGAAGAAAAATTGATAATAGGAGTAAATTTGAAAGTTACTTAAAATTACATGCTCTATCTGAATCACAAAATAAAAAATATGGGTTCAGTGTCCCTTTAATGTTGGGGGTGTTCAGGAGGACCATTTCACTTTTATTCTCTGCATAGAGTTGCACGCACCTAAAAGCACTATAATACTCAGCAGTTTAACTATGGTGCTCTTTGCCTCCTCCTGCTGGCCAGGAGTGATATTATATAACAGTAATTACTCAAATCGTGGACTCACCATATCTTAGGAAAGAAAACATCTTAAGATTCGCCATAACTGGACACTCTGTATTGCTCTACAGCTAACAATGTCCTTATTGATTTTACATAACACAGACAACATTGCATATAGTTTGACTTAAATTCTTTATAATGATTTCAGAAAAAAGTCACAGTTCAGTCACAAGATCTGTAGAAGGAAAGAGGCTCAACTAGTGCCCTTAATCTTGCATTCATAGAAGCAAATAGTTTATCCCACTACCGCCACCTCATTTAGAATCCTAAAAGCACCGATTTGTAGCAGCCTCTAACGGGGCAGAACCATGAAGAACGTCTATAGAACTCTCCTCATTTTCTCGCCTGCTCGTAGTTAGCATTAAACCAAGCGCATGTTTCCTGGACAGCTGAAAGAACACAAGAAAAAACACAATAATTACAAAGTTTAACAAAAAGGTTTTGCTGGAGCAAACAAACACTTTAATGCACAAAACCGAATATATGGGTTTTTTTCTTCCCTATCAAATCTCACACAGGAAATCTAGATACAGGTTTTAGACCTTTAAATGCACACTCAAGTCAAAATAAAACTTTCATGACTCATACAGAGCAGCAACTTTATAGAACTTTCTAATTTACTTCCATTAACAAAAATGTGCACAGTCTTTTTATAATTACACTTTTTGAGTCACCAGCTCCTACTGAGCATGTGCAAGAATTCACAGACTATACGTATATGCATTTGTGATTGGCTGATGGCTGTCACATGGTACGTGTATGCATTTGTGATTGGCTGATGGCTGTCACATGGTACGTGTATGCATTTGTGATTGGCTGATGGATGTCACATGATACAAAAGGAGTAGAAATAGACATAACTGAAATTTGTCACAAAAAAACATATACTACTCATTTCTCAGTTCAGACTAAGTGCTATTGCATTGTCTTTTCATCCTGCAGTTGTTTATGCAAATCTACTGTATGTGCTGCTCCTTTAACAATATAATCATTGTGCATAGTTCTACACAAGACAGAGGGGGATTTAATAGGCTGCAGCAAACCAAAGCCCTTCTATTACATATTGTAGCTCAGATGTTTTCTTGTTCACAGCTGACACAGGTTACAAAAAAACTGTATAATTTGTCCCTGAGGAAGATAAGGTCATTTTTTAACTATAATGGTCGTTTAACTGAAGAATTCCACCATCTCTCATTAGCGCCAGGCTTTACAATTAAGGTTTAATAACTCTACCCAAGTACTTCTGATTCCATTAAGTGAGCGCACACCCATGTCTGGGCCCGGTGATCTAAAGCTCTCTTGTCAGTACGGTGAGGTCCCTCAAAGCATTTTACAAAATCTCCGCTTCTGTCCTCTATTACAGTAAAAGGTCTAAATAAGATTCTGCGCATTACGCT
This sequence comes from Bombina bombina, assembly GCF_027579735.1. Lineage (NCBI taxonomy): Eukaryota > Metazoa > Chordata > Amphibia > Anura > Bombinatoridae > Bombina > Bombina bombina. The sequence continues at coordinate 1,141,811,572 of NC_069503.1, read as the reverse complement.
GCTAGATACACCGAGATTGTCCTTGGCTTTAGCTATGTATAAATTACCTTGACTAAAAGGAGTGAACTGAAAATCAGGGAGGTACTTTCGGAGTTTGCTGTTACTCGCTGTCTTTTTGAACTGCCCGTCAGACTTTGTGCTGTCGAACTGGAGTTTTGGGGAGTTAAGAGAAAACAAAGACAAACTGGCAGACAATTAGTTTAACAAAGAGTAATTCTACCCATCATCAAACAAGTTTACATATTAGCAGAAATCTGAAGTCGCATCAAAGCTACAAAAAAATAACAGTTTGTGAGAATATTTCATCCTAGAGAATGTTTTCCTTTCTCTGTTATAAATTCTCAATTCTATTTAAATATCCCGCAAATTTCATTTGCGTATTTCCCCATTAAAAGCATAGACCGTGCACATTGCGGTTAGGTGATGTGAAGCTAACAGCTACACTGGGCAGTGTCTATGCTTTTAACATGGAAACACTTCAATAAGGTTTATCATTTTATCAATAATAATAATAATATCCCCAGTCAGATGTACTTCTTCATATACTATAAGTCTGTTGTTGCCAGAGCAAGTAAGCACATTGGCTATACAGGGGAGGCGCCTACGGTAAGACCGGCTCACAACTGGGCATGGCTGAACCAATCACAGGATGTTTGGGAGTGTGACAATAGAGTGGGCCAACGTCGGAAGATGGCACAAATAATAATAATAGCAACTTATGTAGCGCTTTTCTTTGGGTTGGACTCTAATCTCTTTTTTTACCGAAAGAGAAGGTAAAGGAGCCACAGGAGTTTTGAGCAGTAGATTAAATGGAAACCAGTAGTAAGCTGGAGCTAACCAGAGATGTGTATCCTCCCCAGATGATCGGGATTACATTAAAGGATTACTTTCTGTTATAATTTTTAAGCTAAACAACTAACATATTAAAGTTAATAAACACTAATTAAAACCTACTGACCTATATTTTCTCCAAAACGAAGTTTCATAACGTTCTAAAAGTTATATCTTTTATTCGCCGATGATGTCACGTTATCCTGCCCACTATTTTCAGCACTGAGTGTTCAAAATACTTAAACCAATAACTTTGTGTTTAAAGCGCCATTTTGAAACCTAGGTATTGTAAACGGATTGGTACAGAGCAAAGGATACCCACGGAGTGGGTTTGGAAAACAATTAAATTTGCAGACAAGATTTCTGATATACAGTAGAGATATGTTAATGAAATGCTATTGATAAAAAGCGTATTTGGGGTTGTTAGTTAGTAGCAAGCATAGAAAATATTTACTTACAGTGGCCCTTTAAGTGCTAATATAGGTCAAACCTTAGAAGTATATATAATTTAAAGTTGGTTTGGACCAATACAGATGTTTCCACTTTGAACTAATTGAATTAATTTGATTCGCACAGAATACACACACACACACACATATATATAATTTCATTTCTCCACATACATAACACAGAAATGGCCTACACTCTCAAACCAGATTGGGCACACATTCCATGACCCTGCAAAACTCATATCCCTGGGTGGAGGGTCATGGGATGTGTACCCAGTCTGGTTAAAAATTGCAGTCCATTTTATGTTTTGTATGGGTCTAGGAAAAATAATAAAGGGCCTGTGCCACCCTCCGAGTGTTTGGTTGAAGGCTGCATTGTGTGACTGTAGGTTAGGGACCCAGGGAGGAAGAGACCTTGACGTGGTCCTAGACCTATCATTGTTTGACCAAATATGCTGTAACTAACTCTTCCATTTTGCTTTTTTTTTTTTTTTTTAAAGCTCTGGGTCGTGCTTTCGAGTGCCGGTGCTCTGGGGAGAGCAAGGGCCTTGTCAGTCTTTGGGTCCCCCCGCCTTGACAGCTTGAGGACACCTTCACTCTTTTTGGTGCCTTGGCCAAAAGGTCCTGCAGGCACAAACTTCTTATCTCCATCTTCGGTCAAGGCACCCGATGCAGAACTAGAATCTACCCCCTGGAGACGCTGCCACCATCCTCCAGGGCTTTGATCTCTTCTAGGGGCCGCTGCCACCAGCCCCTTGAAAGCAGCAAGGCCGTTTTTCCATTGGGAAGGCCAGAAATCATCCCCGACTCACACCAGGTGGGAGGTGCATACAGTGCAAATCGTGTTGCATGCACAGTGTCAAAAAACATTTTCCAAATTTTTTTTTTTTTTTAAAAAGACAAAATGAATAAGTGCTAGTCCAAAATGAATAGTGAGGGTGTAAGGGAGTTATCCCCACCAGGAGCACTGCCACTAGTCCTGGAGGTTCGGTAGGCACCAGGGAACAGCTGTCACCAGTTCTTTGGTGCTAAGTGCTTGTGCACATAAAGTGATCTCCGGCCCACCTGGAGCCAGGGAAAAAATAACAATTTAGGGGTTCGGGCATTCTGGTTCCGGGTGCTTCAGGGAGTGAGTGAAGTAGAGTGCATATAGGGGGACTCTCCACTGATGACACAAAGAGCCCCACTTCTGACCCCGGGCTTTATCCCCGGCCTTAAAGGGACACTAAACCCACATTTTTTCTTTCACGATTCAGATAGAGCAGCAATTTTAAGCAACTTTCTAATTTACTCCTATTATCAAATTTTCTTCATTCTCTTAGTATCTTTATTTGAAAAGCAAGAATGTGAGTTTAGATGCCATTTTTGGTGAACAACCTGGGTTTGTTCATGGTGATTGGTGGATAAATTCACCCACCAATAAATAAATAAATGCTTCTTTTTTTCAAATAAAGATAGCAAGAGAATGAAAAAAAAAAATAGGAGTAAATTAGAAAGTTGCCTAAAATTGCTGCTCTATCTGAATCACGAAAGAAAACATTTGGGTTCATTGTCCCTTCAAGGCACTTATACAAGGTTTCTCTGTCCCCCCAGAACAGTTGCCACACTTCATCTTAGCCAAAAGGCAAAGAAGCGATCTTCCATTTTGCTTTTAATCTAGTTGTGCGCTTGCAAGAGAGTGGCAGAATTTCTGTATGTTGTGTATTATATATATATATATATATATATATATATATATATATATATATATATATATATAAACGGCTGCCAGGGTGCTAGTAGAGAACAATAAGCATATATCAAAAAAGACTTGCACTCGCTGGAATTTTAGTGAACAATTTTACTTGTGAAACATGTGACGTTTCGAGGACAATGTATCCCCTTCCTCAGATAACAAGTGCATCAAAAAAACAGTGCATATATACACATTAAGCAAACAAACCCCTCCCCCTAATTAGGACAAAAAAAATGCCAAAATAGTTGCTATGGTGACGAATGAGTCACAATGTAAACACCAAAGTGCTAATTCTAATACTCAATATTTAAATGAGCCAACACTACTCTTATAGTGCATATGTGATGATACATGTGATAACGTAAGTGGACTGCGAATACAAAGAATACCGAAGTGGAGCGCATACACACCACTCTGATGAGGAATATTAGCACAATCATATGTATCAAAAGTAAAAGTAGTAACTTACAGAAGGAGCAAGCAATGTATTACGCGATACCCGGTCATCCAGGCACCTACAAAGTAACGCCGCGACTCAGCAACCCGGAAGAATCCAGGCGTGTCACGTGGGAGGCAGTCAGCCTATCACCAGCACTTGTTTACAGTTGCCATGGTGATCAGGCACCGTAATACAAATGAGGAGCACATATCATAGCTATCACCACACGGAGGTAGCCTAGTAACAAACCACCTGTTTTTTCTCAGATATACTGCAATATAAAGCAATTCAGGACGGACCCCATAGAATCAAATACAGTTATGGGACAAGACGCCTAACCCGGAAGTGCGTCACATAGGGATATATAAATCTCACAGCGCTTAGGATTAGCGACCTATAGCTCCTATCTAAAGTGTGTCCCCAACTACCCACAGGATAAAAATCTAAAGTGTAAAGGGCTAGAAAGGAGCGCCAAATGAGGCAAGATTTATTATGTGTGGAAGTGGTAGTGAAAATATGTGTGGTACTTAGCTTGAGTCTAGTATTGACCCTATGTATTTGCAGTAATCAAAAACCAAAAATAAGCCTAGAATGCTTTAAAACCAACATCAATTATATAAGTTGAATATCCCAACAAGATTTAATACAGGTTACATAAATAGACATGGATCCATGATACATAAAAACATAAATAAATTAGATAAAAACAAATGATGAGTATACAAGTGTCAGATACAGTAAATAAGACAAATAAAATATGTATATGATCCTTCCAAGGAAGCGACCCAAAAATAATAACTAATGGATGCTGATAGATAATAATTATGAAAAGCAGTCAATTAGTGAAATAGGATTGATGTGATTCAGTAAACGTTAAATCCCGTTTACATCAGTGGTCCGGTGTATTTACAGTCCTCCTAATCTTTAAACCCTAGTGTGGGTGTGAACCAAAAGTGGAGCGATAAAAACAATCCAAAAGTGACAAATAAAAAATCGGGTTGAAAACAACTAGTGTGTACACAAGCTAGTGCAAATCCAAAACATAATGTTTGTGATCACGTTACAAAATAATGTGGCACAAAAAGTGAAAAAATATATGAGTGATGAAAAAATAGAGGGAATGCTTAAAAAACTGAATTTTTTTATCTATCAGCATCCATTAGTTATTATTTTTGGGTCGCTTCCTTGGAAGGATCATATACATATTTTATTTGTCTTATTTACTGTATCTGACACTTGTATACTCATCATTTGTTTTTATCTAATTTATTTATGTTTTTATGTATCATGGATCCATGTCTATTTATGTAACCTGTATTAAATCTTGTTGTGATATTCAACTTATATAATTGATGTTAGTTTTAAAGCATTCTAGGCTTATTTTTGGTTTTTGATTACTGCAAATACATAGGGTCAATACTAGACTCAAGCTAAGTACCACACATATTTTCACTACCACTTCCACACATAATAGATCTTGCCTCATTTGGCGCTCCTTTCTAGCCCTTTACACTTTAGTGCGTCACATAGGAGCAATAGCCAATCACCCAAAACTGTATATGGTAGCCATGGGAACCGCTCGATACGTTTTGAAATAGCTCAGGCTCAGATCAACAAAGGCATTAATCCAAAGAACGGCTGTCAAACATAAACCACATCCACATTCATACCAATAAGGGTAACATAATAATTCAATAAATCCAAGCTGCTATACGTTATACAAACTATGCGCAGTATCACAACAGACATGCATACAAGTCTATCAAACGCCAGTCTAAAGTAGGCGACCATACTATCTGTCTACTGTCTGACAACTACCATGCAGACTAATAAACCCATCCTGATGGTGGCACTAAGCAATCATACCCATTCATCCCCAGACACTCACAGGCACGTCCCGTCAAACGGTACAGTATGGAAATGAACCTGCAAGGAACCACCAGATGGAAGCTAAAAAACATCCCATGTACAGAACACATCACAGCCAACATAGGTACCACATGGTTGAGCATAGTACTACAGAAATAGTATAACCACCAATCACAAACCGCTATGTACTATGTAGTCTGTATATTCTCAAAATAACCATCTCATTAGTCGAAAAAATTAAAAACAAGCCACCAAACATACTATCTGCCTGGCGGATGGCATGGTGTGGGAATGGTGACACAAACACAATCATACAGATTCATCACCACACTGGCACATGCACATCCAATCATACGACCCAGTCAACCCAATCAGCCAATCAAGCACATTCATCGCCACACTTTCACACGCACATCCAATCATACAGCCCAGTCAACCCAATCAACCTAGGCAACCTAGGGCGCCCACTCAAGTCAAACTGATGGCAAAGATAGAAATTAACAAATAGGAGCAAAAGCATCCCATATATAAACATCCACACGGGAATAAAAGCAAACACACCATGCTCACCACCAAATGGGTGGATACCAAGCATCAGAGAAAATACAGGAGTGCATCATAGACTCTCAAATAGAAACATGGACTCTCAGTAAGAAAAATTCAAGTACGTCACTGCCAAAAATGTGACATGCCGAATCTTGTAGCGTTGTTTACGGTGGGGGTGTCCGAATGTGGCCCCTGGAATCATAGAGTTGCAAGTGGTGCACCCTAAACACCTGTAACACCCTGGTTTCTTTCTTTGTGAGAGCCACGTATCAGGTGTGTAGCAGTGAATAGGATCGGTCAGCATAAGGAGATCCTTCAAACTTTTGTCACGTTTAAATCCCACTCTTGGATTCTGCAAGGAACTAAAAGGAAGTGTAGGGTCACCTTGTATTATGTGCCAATGTTGTCTTAATGTCTTTCCCAGTGACCACGTTAAAGGACTATACGTAGTTGTAAAGGTCAGTCTTGCTCCACCATCCATTCCAGGGGTACTAGGCACATCAATAGTACTCTCTGCCGCAGACCTGCTTTGGTGTATCAGACGAGGATTATAACCTCTCTGTATAAAACGTTGTTGCATTTCACTCAGCTGTTGATCCCTTAGTGCCATATCACTATTATTCCTAATAGCTCTGCATAATTGTGCTTTGGGAATCGCCTTCAGTAGTGCTGTAGGGTGATTACTAGTGGCGTGCAGAATCGATTTTTTATCGGTGGGTTTTCTAAACAGTGATGTTCCAAGTCGGCCATTCCCCATCTTAAAGATGTTAAGATCCAAAAACTCAATGGTAGATGGATCGTGTTTAAGCTTGAATCTGACTGGATTTTCCAAAGAATTGAGGTGAGTGAACCATGTTTCTAATTCTGCTCCTGTGCCTCTCCAGATGATCAAGAGGTCATCTATATATCGTCTATAGAAAAGGACCTCAGGTTTTTGATGTATCTGCATCACGGACAGTTCGTAATTTTCCATGTAGAAGTTAGCCAGCGAGGGGGCCACATTCGATCCCATGGCTGTACCAGAGATCTTTTGGTAGTACCTACCCTCGAACCTGAAGTAGTTCAGCCGTAAACGCAAGTCCAGAAGTTTTATGAGGAAATCCCTGGGTGGACCCACATAAGGGTATTTGTCAAGAGCTTCAGATACATGGCATTTCCCTGCTTCATGCGGGATGATGGTGTACAAACTATTAACGTCTGCAGTAGCCAAAATGTAAGGTTCTTCAATCGTAATGGTTTTCAGTTCCTCGATAAGTTGTGTAGAATCCCTGATAGGATTGCATGTTCCTGACAAGGGGTTGTAAATAATGGTCGACAAATATTGCTAGCCTTGATGTGATGGAATTCCGAGCGGAGACAAATCGGTCTACCGGGAGGTCTCTCCAGATTTTTATGAATTTTGGGAAGCGTATACAGGATTGGACAGACTGGATACTCAATCTTCAGAAACTTGGCTGTGGGACTAAATGAATCTTGGATTGACAGCGAAACAGCCAAGTTTCTGAAGATTGAGTATCCAGTCTGTCCAATCCTGTATACGCTTCCCAAAATTCATAAAAATCGGGAGAGACCTCGCGGTAGACCGATTGTCTCCGCTCGGAATTCCATCACATCAAGGCTAGCAATAATTGTTGACCATTATTTACAACCCCTTGTCAGGAACATGCAATCCTATCTGAGGGATTCTACACAACTTATCGAGGAACTGAAAACCATTACGATTGAAGAACCTTACATTTTGGCTACTGCAGACGTTAATAGTTTGTAGACTATCATCCCGCATGAAGCAGGGAAATGCCATGTATCTGAAGCCCTTGACAAATACCCTTACATGGGTCCACCCAGGGATTTCCTCATAAAACTTCTGGACTTGAGTTTACGGCTGAACTACTTCAGGTTCGAGGGTAGGTACTACCAACAGATCTCTGGTACCGCCATGGGATCGAATGTGGCCCCCTCGCTGGCTAACATCTACATGGAAAATTACGAACTGTCCGTGATGCAGATACATCCTTTTCTATAGACGATATATAGATGACCTCTTGATCATCTGGAGAGGCACAGGAGCAGAATTAGAAACATGGTTCACTCACCTCAATTCTTTGGAAAATCCAGTCAGATTCAAGCTTAAACACGATCCATCTACCATTGAGTTTTTGGATCTTAACATCTTTAAGATGGGGAATGGCCGACTTGGAACATCACTGTTTAGAAAACCCACCGATAGAAACTCGATTCTGCACGCCACTAGTAATCGCCCTACAGCACTACTGAAGGTGATTCCCACAGCACAATTATGCCAAGCTATTAGGAATAATAGTGATATGGCACTAAGGGATCAACAGCTGAGTGAAATGCAACAACGTTTTATACAGAGAGGTTATAATCCTCGTCTGATACACCAAAGCAGGTCTGTGGCAGAGAGTACTATTGATGTGCCTAGTACCCCTGGAATGGATGGTGGAGCAAGACTGACCTTTACAACTACGTATAGTCCATTAACGCGGTCACTGGGAAAGACATTAAGACAACATTGGCACATAATACAAGGTGACCCTACACTTCCTTTTAGTTCCTTGCAGAATCCAAGAGTGGGATTTTAACGTGACAAAAGTTTGAAGGATCTCCTTATGCTGACCGATCCCATTCACTGCTACACACCTGATACGTGGCTCTCACAAAGAAAGAAACCAGGGTGTTACAGGTGTTTAGGGTGCACCACTTGCAACTCTATGATTCCAGGGGCTACATTCGGACACCCCCACCATAAACAACGCTACAAGATTCGGCATGTCCTTACCTGCACTACCACACATGTGGTGTATTTATTGAATTGCAGCTGTGGTCGATTCTACGTAGGCAAGACCACCAATGATGCTAGAACCCGTCTAGCCAATCACAGATCATCCATCAGGATATCCCTCAAAAAAGGATCCAGCGACCAGCCTGTAGCCCGGCATTTTGTGGAAAAAAGACACGGGGTCCACGATCTGATATTTACATTGATCGACCATGTTCCCCCTCTTAGACGAGGAGGGGACAGGGATAAGCTTCTCCTACGGATTGAGGCAAAGTGGATTTTCCGACTGAACACTCTACAACCCCATGGACTGAATACCATGTTTGACTGGCATTGTTTTTTGTAACCATTGCCACATTTTTGGCAGTGACGTATTTGAATTTTTCTTACTGAGAGTCCATGTTTCTATCTGAGAGTCTATGATACACTCCTGTATTTTCTCTGATGCTTGGTATTCACCCATTTGGTGGTGAGCATGGTGTCTTTGCTTTTATTCTCGTGTGGCTGTTTATATATGGGATGCTTTTGCTCCTATTTGTTAATTTCTATCTTTGCCATCAGTTTGACTTGAGTGGGCACCCTAGGTTGCCTAGGTTGATTGGGTTGACTGGGCTGTATGATTGGATGTGCGTGTGAAAGTGTGGCGATGAATGTGCTTGATTGGATGATTGGGTTGACTGGGTCGTATGATTGGATGTGCATGTGCCAGTGTGGTGATGAATGTGTATGATTGTGTTTGTGCCACCATTCCAACACCATGGCATCCGCCAGGCAGATAGTATGTTTCGTGGCTTGTTTTTAATTTTTTTTGACTAATGAGATGGTTATTTTGAGTATATACAGACTACATAGTACATAGCGGTTTGTGATTGGTGGTTATACTATTTCTGTAGTACTATGCTATACCATGTGGTACCTATGTTGGCTGTGATGTGTTCTGTACATGGGATGTTTTTTAGCTTCCATCTGGTGGTTCCTTGCAGGTTCATTTCCATCCTGTACTGTTTGACGGGACGTGCCTGTGAGTGTCTGGGGATGAATGGGTATGATTGCTTAGTGCCACCATCAGGATGGGTTTATTAGTCTGCATGGTAGTTGTCAGACAGTAGACAGATAGTATGGTCGCCTACTTTAGACTGGCGTTTGATAGACTTGTATGCATGTCTGTTGTGATACTGCGCATAGTTTGTATAACGTATAGCAGCTTGGATTTATTGAATTACTATGTTACCCTTATTGGTATGAATGTGGATGTGGTTTATGTTTGACAGCCGTTCTTTGGATTAATGCCTTGATCTGAGCCTGAGCTATTTCAAAACGTATCGAGCGGTTCCCATGGCTACCATATACAGTTTTGCTCCTATGTGACGCACTTCCGGGTTAGGCGTCTTGTCCCATAACTGTATTTGATTCTATGGGGTCCGTCCTGAATTGCTTTATATTGCAGTATATCTGAGAAAAAACAGGTGGTTTGTTACTAGGCTACCTCCGTGTGGTGATAGCTATGATATGTGCTCCTCGTTTGTATTGCGGTGCCCGATCACCATGGCAACTGTAAACAAGTGCTGGTGATAGGCTGACTGCCTCCCACGTGACACGCCTGGATTCTTCCGGGTTGCTGAGTCGCGGCGTTACTTTGTAGGTGCCTGGATGACCGGTTATCACGTAATACATTGCTTGCTCCTTCTGTAAGTTACTACTTTTACTTTTGATACATATGATTGTGCTAATATTCCTCATCAGAGTGGTGTGTATGCGCTCCACTTCGGTATTCTTTGTATTCGCAGTCCACTTACGTTATCACATGTATCATCACATATGCACTATAAGAGTAGTGTTGGCTCATTTAAATATTGAGTATTAGAATTAGCACTTTGGTGTTTACATTGTGACTCATTCGTCACCATAGCAACTATTTTGGCTTTTTTTGTCCTAATTAGGGGGAGGGGTTTGTTTGCTTAATGTGTATATATGCACTGTTTTTTTGATGCACTTGTTGTCTGAGGAAGGGGATACATTGTCCTCGAAACGTCACAAGTAAAATTGTTCACTAAAATTCCAGCAAGTGCAAGTCTTTTTTGATATATATTTGTGAGGGTGAGGAATCCAGTTCAGATTTTCCATACAAGCTGAGGTTTTTCTCTCCTGCGGCTAATTAATGTCAATTGGCTCTTGTTAAAGGGACAGTCTACACTAAAATTATTATTGTTTAAAAAGATAGATAACCCCTTTACTAGCCATTCCCCAGCTTTGCACAACCATCATTGTTATATTAATATTCTTTATAACATTTAAACCTCTAAATTTCTGCCCATTTCTAAGCCTCTTATCACATGCATTTTTATTTGCTTTTCACTACAGGAAAATATGTGGGCCATATAGATAACATTGTGTTCACGCCCGAGGAGTTATTTAAAACAATAAAAATGATATTGTAGACTGTCCCTTTAAATAGTGTTGTCTAGAGGTTCTAGTCCTGTACGTTTGATATTGCTTTGTAATTCTGCAGTTAGTAGTCAGGACGGCTCTATTCTGTTTAGCAAGGATTGATTTGGTTTTATATTAAATTGTCTGAATATGCAATATTTAAAGAAAGTCTGGCACCCCACAGGTTGAATGCATTACAGTCCTAACCCCCAAGCTGTAGCAGCATCTACATCATTTTATTTAGCCAAGTGTTGCAACGTTTTGGGATTGCTCCCTTAAAGGGACACTAAAACCACATTTTCCTTTTCTTTCAGATAGAGCAGCAAAGTTGAGCAACTTTCTAATTTACTCCTATTATCAATTTCTTCGTTCTCTTGCTATCTTTTTTTGAAAAAGGCATCTAAGCTAAGGAGCCAGACACTTTTTGGTTTAGAACCCTGGACAACACTTTATTTTATTGGTGGGTGCATTTAGCCACCAATCAGCAAGCACAACCCAGGTTGTGAAACCAAAAATGGGCCGGCTTCTAAACTTACATTCTTGCTTTTCAAATAAATAAAGATAGCAAGAGAATGAAGAAAATGGATAATAGGAGTAAATTAGAAAGTTGCTTAAAATTCCTGTTCTAATCTGAATCATGGAAGAAAACATTTGAGTTCAGTTTCTCTTTAACCATGCAATGTTTCAAACCAACTGTTACATATTCACGTGATAGACATCCACACCACTAGAGGGCACCAATATTATTCTAAACTTAAAGGGACAGTCAACTCAAAAAGATTTACCCTGTATCTAAGCCTCTGCAGACTGCTCCTTATCTCAGCTATATTAATATACTTTTTACCTCTGTGATTACCCTGTATCTAAGCCTCTGCAGACTGCTCCTTATCTCAGTTATATTAATATACTTTTTACCTCTGTGATTACCCTGTATCTAACCCTCTGCAGACTGCCCCTTATCTCAGTTATATTAATATACTTTTTACCTCTGATTACCTTGCATTTCAGCCTCTGCAGACTGCTCCTTATCTCAGTTATATTAATATACTTTTTACCTCTGTGATTACCTTGTCCTCTGCAGACTGCTCCTTATCTCAGTTATATTAATATACTTTTTACCTCTGTGATTACCTTGTATCTAAGCCTCTGCAGACTGCCCCTTATCTCAGTTATATTAATATACTTTTTACCTCTGTGATTACCTTGTCCTCTGCAGACTGCTCCTTATCTCAGTTATATTAATATACATTTTACCTCTGTGATTACCTTGTATCTAAGCCTCTGCAGACTGCCCCTTATCTCAGTTACATTAATATACTTTTTACCTCTGTGATTACCTTGTCCTCTGCAGACTGTTCCTTATCTCAGTTATATTAATGTACATTTTACCTCTGTGATTACCTTGTATCTAAGCCTCTGCAGACTGCCCCCTTATCTCAGTTATATTAATATACGTTTTGCCTCTGTGATTACCTTGTATCCAAGCCTCTTCTTACAGCCCCCTGATCACATGACTTTTTATTCATTATCTATTGACTTGCATTTTAGCCAATTAGTGCAGTGTCTGCCACAAGCCACAGTTGTAAGCACAATGTTATTTATATGGCTCACATGAACTAGCAGTTTCCTGTTGTGAAAAGCACATTTAAAAAAGGGACAGTAAAGTCAAAATTAAACTCATGATTCGGATAGAGAAGCAATTTTAAACAACTTTCAAATTTACTTCTGTTATCAAATTTGCTTTGTTCTCTTGGTATCATTTATTGAAAAGTAAAACTAGGTAGGCTCATAAGAGCTCAGGAGTGGGCACGTGTCTTTAGTACTCTATGAAAGCTGCGTTTTGCAACATTATTTGTAGCTTTGTTATACAATGTTGCAAAACGCAGCTTTCATAGAGTACTAAATACACGTGCACACTCCTGAGCGCGTATGAGCCTACCTAGTTTTACTTTTCAATAAAAGATACCAAGAGAACAAAGCAAATTTGATAACAGAAGTAAATTGGAAAGTTGTTTAAGTTTGCGGCTCTATCTGAATCCTGAGAGTTTGACTTTACTGCCCCTAACTCATTTCTGACAAAACTGTGCTCATTGGCTGTGCTACTGCAGATCTAAAGCATTTAACACTCTGTCTGCCACACAGGGCTGAAATCATTTGTTGGCAAACAATTAGTTAAACAGTTATCAAGTGAAGGATACAATAACTTCTCCTTTAAAATCCATGGCGGCGACAACAGATTCAGCTGCTTCTTTAATGGAGACCTCATCTTCCTCTCCGACTGTAAAGTGAACACAGAGATGACCATGTGCAATACGTAGACAAGAGCTTCTAACCACGGGCATCCTGGCAAGATACCAGCTGAGCAGAGATCAGTCCTTACCGGAGAGGATGATGGGATCCACCTCATTGTATTCCCTCAGCACCCAGATAAACAGCCTCGCCAAGTCCTACAAGAGACGCGACATCTAAATGACTGTCTGCAGGTGCAAATATGTCATATTATTATTATAATTAGTTATTTGTAGAGCGCCAACAGATTCCGCAGCGCTATATATAAAAGGCAGCATCTATGGTGTTAACGAATGTCTACTATAGAAGAAAAACTTAGCATCTGCAGAGGTCTGAATATCCTGGATTAACCAATGACAAACAACATTCTAATATTTAATTTGGGGGTGAAAAACAGAATTTATGTTTACCTGATAAATTTCTTTCTCCAACGGTGTGTCCGGTCCACGGCGTCATCCTTACTTGTGGGATATTCTCTTCCCCAACAGGAAATGGCAAAGAGCCCAGCAAAGCTGGTCACATGATCCCTCCTAGGCTCCGCCTACCCCAGTCATTCGACCGACGTTAAGGAGGAATATTTGCATAGGAGAAACCATATGGTACCGTGGTGACTGTGGTTAAAGAAAATAAATTATCAGACCTGATTAAAAAACCAGGGCGGGCCGTGGACCGGACACACCGTTGGAGAAAGAAATTTATCAGGTAAACATAAATTCTGCTTTCTCCAACATAGGTGTGTCCGGTCCACGGCGTCATCCTTACTTGTGGGAACCAATACCAAAGCTTTAGGACACGGATGAAGGGAGGGAGCAAATCAGGTCACCTAAATGGAAGGCACCACGGCTTGCAAAACCTTTCTCCCAAAAATAGCCTCAGAAGAAGCAAAAGTATCAAACTTGTAAAATTTGGTAAAAGTGTGCAGTGAAGACCAAGTCGCTGCCCTACATATCTGATCAACAGAAGCCTCGTTCTTGAAGGCCCATGTGGAAGCCACAGCCCTAGTGGAATGAGCTGTGATTCTTTCGGGAGGCTGCCGTCCGGCAGTCTCGTAAGCCAATCTGATGATGCTTTTAATCCAAAAAGAGAGAGAGGTAGAAGTTGCTTTTTGACCTCTCCTTTTACCTGAATAAACAACAAACAAGGAAGATGTTTGTCTAAAATCCTTTGTAGCATCTAAATAGAATTTTAGAGCGCGAACAACATCCAAATTGTGCAACAAACGTTCCTTCTTTGAAACTGGTTTTGGACACAGAGAAGGTACGATAATCTCCTGGTTAATGTTTTTGTTAGAAACAACTTTTGGAAGAAAACCAGGTTTAGTACGTAAAACCACCTTATCTGCATGGAACACCAGATAAGGAGGAGAACACTGCAGAGCAGATAATTCTGAGACTCTTCTAGCAGAAGAAATCGCAACTAAAAACAAAACTTTCCAAGATAATAACTTAATATCAACGGAATGTAAGGGTTCAAACGGAACCCCCTGAAGAACTGAAAGAACTAAATTGAGACTCCAAGGAGGAGTCAAAGGTTTGTAAACAGGCTTGATTCTAACCAGAGCCTGAACAAAGGCTTGAACATCTGGCACAGCTGCCAGCTTTTTGTGAAGTAATACCGACAAGGCAGAAATCTGTCCCTTCAGGGAACTAGCAGATAATCCTTTTTCCAATCCTTCTTGAAGGAAGGATAGAATCCTAGGAATCTTAACCTTGTCCCAAGGGAATCCTTTAGATTCACACCAACAGATATATTTTTTCCAAATTTTGTGGTAAATCTTTCTAGTTACAGGCTTTCTGGCCTGAACAAGAGTATCGATAACAGAATCTGAGAATCCTCGCTTCGATAAAATCAAGCGTTCAATCTCCAAGCAGTCAGCTGGAGTGAAACCAGATTCGGATGTTCGAACGGACCCTGAACAAGAAGGTCTCGTCTCAAAGGTAGCTTCCAAGGTGGAGCCGATGACATATTCACCAGATCTGCATACCAAGTCCTGCGTGGCCACGCAGGAGCTATCAAGATCACCGACGCCCTCTCCTGATTGATCCTGGCTACCAGCCTGGGGATGAGAGGAAATGGCGGGAACACATAAGCTAGTTTGAAGGTCCAAGGTGCTACTAGTGCATCCACTAGAGCCGCCTTGGGATCCCTGGATCTGGCCCCGTAGCAAGGAACTTTGAAGTTCTGACGAGAGGCCATCAGATCCATGTCTGGAATGCCCCACAGGTGAGTGACTTGGGCAAAGATTTCCGGATGGAGTTCCCACTCCCCCGGATGCAATGTCTGACGACTCAGAAAATCCGCTTCCCAATTTTCCACTCCTGGGATGTGGATAGCAGACAGGTGGCAGGAGTGAGACTCCGCCCATTGAATGATTTTGGTCACTTCTTCCATCGCTAGGGAACTCCTTGTTCCCCCCTGATGGTTGATGTACGCAACAGTTGTCATGTTGTCTGATTGAAACCGTATGAACTTGGTCCTCGCTAGCCGAGGCCAGGCCTTGAGAGCATTGAATATCGCTCTCAGTTCCAGAATATTTATCGGTAGAAGAGATTCTTCCCGAGACCAAAGACCCTGAGCTTTCAGGGATCCCCAGACCGCGCCCCAGCCCATCAGACTGGCGTCGGTCGTGACAATGACCCACTCTGGTCTGCGGAACGTCATCCCTTGAGACAGATTGTCCAGGGACAGCCACCAACGGAGTGAGTCTCTGGTCCTCTGATTTACTTGTATCTTCGGAGACAAGTCTGTATAGTCCCCATTCCACTGACTGAGCATGCACAGTTGTAATGGTCTTAGATGAATGCGCGCAAAAGGAACTATGTCCATCGCCGCTACCATCAACCCGATCACTTCCATGCACTGAGCTATGGAAGGAAGAGGAACGGAATGAAGTATCCGACAAGAGTCTAGAAGTTTTGTTTTTCTGGCCTCTGTTAGAAAGATCCTCATTTCTAAAGAGTCTATAATTGTTCCCAAGAAGGGAACCCTTGTTGACGGGGATAGAGAACTCTTTTCCACGTTCACTTTCCAGCCGTGAGATCTGAGAAAGGCCAGGACAATGTCCGTGTGAGCCTTTGCTTGAGGAAGGGACGACGCTTGAATCAGAATGTCGTCCAGGTAAGGTACTACTGCAATGCCCCTTGGTCTTAGCACCGCTAGAAGGGAGCCTAGTACCTTTGTGAAAATCCTTGGAGCAGTGGCTAATCCGAAAGGAAGCGCCACGAACTGGTAATGTTTGTCCAGGAATGCAAACCTTAGGAACCGATGATGTTCCTTGTGGATAGGAATATGTAGATACGCATCCTTTAAATCCACCGTGGTCATGAATTGACCCTCCTGGATGGAAGGAAGAATAGTTCGAATGGTTTCCATCTTGAAAGATGGAACCTTGAGAAACTTGTTTAAGATCTTGAGATCTAAGATTGGTCTGAACGTTCCCTCTTTTTTGGGAACTATGAACAGATTGGAGTAGAACCCCATCCCTTGTTCTCTTAGTGGAACAGGATGAATCACTCCCATTTTTAACAGGTCTTCTACACAATGTAAGAAAGCCTGTCTTTTTATGTGGTCTGAAGACAACTGAGACCTGTGGAACCTCCCCCTTGGGGGAAGTCCCTTGAATTCCAGAAGATAACCCTGGGAGACTATTTCTAGCGCCCAAGGATCCAGAACATCTCTTGCCCAAGCCTGAGCGAAGAGAGAGAGTCTGCCCCCCACCAGATCCGGTCCCGGATCGGGGGCCAATATTTCATGCTGTCTTGGTAGCAGTGGCAGGCTTCTTGGCCTGCTTTCCCTTGTTCCAGCCTTGCATTGGTCTCCAAGCTGGCTTGGCTTGAGAAGTATTACCCTCTTGCTTAGAGGACGTAGCACTTTGGGCTGGTCCGTTTTTACGAAAGGGACGAAAATTGGGTCTATTTTTCGCCTTGAAAGGCCGATCCTGAGGAAGGGCGTGGCCCTTACCCCCAGTGATATCCGAGATAATCTCTTTCAAGTCAGGGCCAAACAGCGTTTTCCCCTTGAAAGGAATGTTTAGTAGCTTGTTCTTGGAAGATGCGTCAGCCGACCAAGATTTCAACCAAAGCGCTCTGCGCGCCACAATAGCAAACCCAGAATTCTTAGCCGCTAACCTAGCCAATTGCAAAGTGGCGTCTAGGGTGAAAGAATTAGCCAATTTGAGAGCATTGATTCTGTCCATAATCTCCTCATAAGGAGGAGAATCACTATCGAGCGCCTTTATCAGTTCATCAAACCAGAAACATGCGGCTGTAGTGACAGGGACAATGCATGAAATTGGTTGTAGAAGGTAACCCTGCTGAACAAACATCTTTTTAAGCAAACCTTCTAATTTTTTATCCATAGGATCTTTGAAAGCACAACTATCCTCTATGGGTATAGTGGTGCGTTTGTTTAAAGTAGAAACCGCTCCCTCGACCTTGGGGACTGTCTGCCATAAGTCCTTTCTGGGGTCGACCATAGGAAACAATTTTTTAAATATGGGGGGAGGGACGAAAGGAATACCGGGCCTTTCCCATTCTTTATTAACAATGTCCGCCACCCGCTTGGGTATAGGAAAAGCTTCTGGGAGCTCCGGCACCTCTAGGAACTTGTCCATTTTACATAGTTTCTCTGGGATGACCAACTTTTCACAATCATCCAGAGTGGATAATACCTCCTTAAGCAGAATGCGGAGATGTTCCAACTTAAATTTAAATGCAATTACATCAGGTTCAGCCTGTTGAGAAATGTTCCCTGAATCAGTAATTTCTCCCTCAGACAAAACCTCCCTGGCCCCCTCAGATTGGGTTAGGGGCCCTTCAGAGATATTAATATCAGCGTCGTCATGCTCTTCAGTAACTAAAACAGAGCAGCCACGCTTACGCTGACAAGGGTTCATTTTGGCTAAAATGTTTTTGACAGAATTATCCATTACAGCCGTTAATTGTTGCATAGTAAGCAGTATTGGCGCGCTAGATGTACTAGGGGCCTCCTGAGTGGGCAAGACTCGTGTAGACGAAGGAGGGAATGATGCAGTACCATGCTTACTCCCCTCACTTGAGGAATCATCTTGGGCATCATTGTCATTATCACATAAATCACATTTATTTAAATGAACAGAAATTCTGGCTTCCCCACATTCAGAACACAGTCTATCTGGTAGTTCAGACATGTTAAACAGGCATAAACTTGATAATAAAGTACAAAAAACGTTTTAAAATAAAACCGTTACTGACACTTTAAATTTTAAACTGAACACACTTTATTACTGCAATTGCGAAAAAACATGAAGGAATTGTACAAAATTCACCAAATTTTCACCACAGTGTCTTAAAGCCTTAAAAGTATTGCACACCAAATTTGGAAGCTTTAACCCTTAAAATAACGGAACCGGAGCCGTTTTAACACTTTAACCCCTTTACAGTCCCTGGTATCTGCTTTGCTGAGACCCAACCAAGCCCAAAGGGGAATACGATACCAAATGACGCCTTCAGAAAGTCTTTTCTAAGTATCAGAGCTCCTCTCACATGCGACTGCATGCCATGCCTCTCAAAAACAAGTGCGCCACACCGGCGCGAAAATGAGACTCTGCTTATGCTTTGGGAAAGCCCCAGAGAAATAAGGTGTCTAATACAGTGCCTGCCGATATTATAATATCAATAAACCCAGATAAAATGATTCCTCAAAGCTAAATATGTTTTAAAACTGAATCGATTTAGCCCAGAAAAGTCTACAATCTTAATAAGCCCTTGTGAAGCCCTTATTTACCATCGTAATAAACATGGCTTACCGGATCCCATAGGGAAAAATGACAGCTTCCAGCATTACATCGTCTTGTTAGAATGTGTCATACCTCAAGCAGCAAGAGACTGCACACTGTTCCCCCAACTGAAGTTAATTGCTCTCAACAGTCCTGTGTGGAACAGCCATGGATTTTAGTTACGGTGCTAAAATCATTTTCCTCATACAAACAGAAATCTTCATCTCTTTTCTGTTTCTGAGTAAATAGTACATACCAGCACTATTTTAAAATAACAAACTCTTGATTGAATAATAAAAACTACAGTTAAACACTAAAAAACTCTAAGCCATCTCCGTGGAGATGTTGCCTGTACAACGGCAAAGAGAATGACTGGGGTAGGCGGAGCCTAGGAGGGATCATGTGACCAGCTTTGCTGGGCTCTTTGCCATTTCCTGTTGGGGAAGAGAATATCCCACAAGTAAGGATGACGCCGTGGACCGGACACACCTATGTTGGAGAAAATATCACTATAATTTACTAGCAAGGGGAAAAAATGACTAGTCCATTCACTAAAGATAGGAAAAGATATACAATGTGCCTTTTGTGTTTTTCTGATATCATCACGTATACTACAATGGGACAGACAGCGTAATACGCTCTGGCAACTAATTATCTCCCTGTAACAACAGCTTTATTAAAAAGACAAAGACACAAAATAAAAACCCTATTAAGGATGTTCACATACACAAGAAACAACCTCTATTTTAGTCTAAGCTAAGGGGACAGTTCCAGCTTAGACGTTGGGTGATAGCAGTTATCATTAATGATATTAAGTGATAGGTGTGACAATGGTGATAATAACGTTTTATATGCTGTTAGTTTCAAACCATTTAAATAGCCTACATACGAGAACCATCAAATACGTGTGCAGGAGAGAGATAAAGAACACAGAGTACGTGTCACTCAGCTTAATGATACAGGTGCAGTCACTGTGACAGGGATAATCATTTACCGTCTACTCCATTTCATAGCTAAACTGTTCTAGCCGAGATGAATTGGTGAAAGGGTCGGACAGTGCAGAGAGTATGGAACAATTATCATCCAACAAAACTCCTCAGTATTCTAGTGGTTTATGGCTTTTACCAATTCCTCCCTGAATTTGGACCAAGTGGGAAATAACTATTGTATATTGACCCGTAAACAAGATATTTTCCCTGGGGGGTTTTCTGAAACAAAATGCGGTTTTGGGGTAACTTACCAGAGAATAGATGAACTGTCTCCGTGGTTTCCCTGTGCCCCAGATTGTGAGAGGTGTGCCATTTTCTGCAAACACAAATTCATATTATGGCAAATAAATCCTTATTTGAAACATTCACTGAGCGAACATTTAACAAACATTTTGGCACCAAGACGTTATAACGGACAACACAGCCTGACCCTAAATAAGGACACGTTATCTCTATTTCTAAACAGTATGTGATCACTGTATAAGCAATGTCATTTGGCTTTGCACCATACATACACACACACACACTCACATACATACATACACACACTCACATACATATACATACATAGTTAGCTGAACACATCTAGTTAGCCAATCACAAGAGACAAATATGTGCAGGCACCAATCAGCAGCAGCTCCCACTAGTGTAGCATATGTGCGTATTATTTTTCAGCAAGGGATAACAAGAGAGCGAAGCACATTTGAAAAACAAAATTTATGCTTACCTTATAAATTTCTTTCTTTTGCGATGTACCGAGTCCACGGTTTCATCCTTACTTGTGGGATATTATCCTTCCTAACAGGAAGAGGCAAAGAGAGCACCACAGCAGAGCTGTCTATATAGCTGGGACATCTGCCAGACGCTTGTGCAATAGAATAGACAAAGCATATATCTGTCCTTTTAAGGAACTAGATGACAATCCTTTCTCCAATCCTTCTTGAAGAAAGGACAAAATCCTAGGAATCCTGATTTTACTCCAGGAGAAGCCTTTGGATTTGCACCAAAAAAGATATTTACGCCATATCTTATGATAGATTTTCCTGGTGACAGGCTTTCGAGCCTGAATCAAGGTATCTATGACCGGACTCAGAGAAACCCTGCTTTGATAAAATCAAGCGTTCAATCTCCAAGCAGTC
This sequence comes from Bombina bombina, assembly GCF_027579735.1. Lineage (NCBI taxonomy): Eukaryota > Metazoa > Chordata > Amphibia > Anura > Bombinatoridae > Bombina > Bombina bombina. Next base: position 1,141,790,304 of record NC_069503.1, on the reverse strand, counting down.
AGTTGCAGAGAAATTAGATTTGGATGCTTGAACGGACCTTGAATCAGAAGGTCCTGTCTTAGTGGCAGAGTCCATGGTGGCAGAGATGACATGTCCACCAGGTCTGCATACCAAGTCCTCCGTGGCCACGCAGGTGCTATCAAAATCACAGAAGCTCTCTCCTGTTTGATTCTGGCAATCAGACGTGGAAGGAGAGGGAAAGGTGGAAACACATAAGCCAGGTTGAACGACCAGGGTACTGCTAGAGCATCTATCAGTACTGACTGAGGATCCCTTGACCTGGATCCGTAATGAGGAAGTTTGGCGTTCTGACGAGACGACATCAGATCCAATTCTGGTGTGCCCCATAGCTGAACCAGTTGAGCAAACGCCTCCGGATGGAGCTCCCACTCCCCCGGATGAAAAGTTTGACAACTTAGAAAATCTGCCCCCCAGTTCTCTACCCCTGGGATATAGATCGCTGATAGATGGCAAGAGTGAGTCTCTGCCCATGGGATTATCCTGGAAACTTCTATCATCGCTAAGGAACTCCTTGTTCCCCCCTGATGATTTATATAAGCTACAGTCGTGATGTTGTCCGACTGAAATCTGATGAATCCGGCCAAAGCCAGCTGAGGCCACACCGGAAGAGCATTGAATATCGCTCTTAATTCCAGAATATTTATCGGTAGGAGGGCCTCCTCCCGAGTCCACAAACCCTGTGCTTTCAGGGAATTCCAGACTGCACCCCAGCCTAATGGGCTGGCGTCCTTCATCAGTATGACCCACGCTGGCCTGCGGAAACACATTCCCTTGGGCAGATGATCCTGTGACCACCAAAGAAGAGAGTCTCTGGTCTCTTGATCCAGATTTATCTGAGGAGATAAATTTGCATAATCCCCATTCCACTGATTGAGCATGCATAGTTGCAGTGGTCTGAGATGTAAGCAAGCATATGGAACTACGTCCATCGCTGCTACCATTAAACTGATTACCTCCATACACTGAGCCACTGACGGCCGAGGAATGGAATGAAGAGCTTGGCAGGTGGTCAAAATCTTTGATTTCCTGACCTCCGTCAGAAATATTTTCATATCCACCGAGTCTATCAGAGTCCCTAGAAATGAAACTCTTGTGATAGGGAAAAGAGAACTCTTTTTTTACGTTCACCTTCCACCCATGAGATCTTAGAAAGGCCAACACTAAGTCCGTGTGAGACTTGGCTAGTTGGAAAGTAGACGCTTGAATTAGGATGTCGTCTAGATAAGGCGCACTGCTATGCCCCGCTGCCTTAGGACCGCCAGAAGGGACCCTAGCACCTTTGTAAAGACTCTTGGCGCCGTGGCCAATCCGAAGGGAAGAGCCACAAACTGGTAATGCTTGTCCAGAAAAGCAAACCTGAGGAACCGGTGATGATCTTTGTGGATAGGAATGTGTAGATACGCATCCTTTAAGTCCACGGTGGTCATATATTGACCCTCCTGGATCATTGGTACAATAGTCCGAATGGTCTCCATCTTGAAGGATGGAACTTTTAGGAATTGGTTTAGGATCTTGAGATCTAGAATTGGTCTGAAGGTTCCCTCTTTTTTGGGAACCACAAACAGATTGGAGTAGAACCCTTGTCCCTGTTCTGCTTTTGGAACTGGGCAGATCACTCCCATGGTAAAAAGGTCTTCTTGGAGGAGAATCCTTGAAATCTAGAAAAGATACCCCTGGGTTACAATTTCTACGGCCCAGGAGTCCTGAACGTCTCTCGCCCAGGCCTCAGCAAAGAGAGAGAGTCTGCCCCCTACTAGATCCGGTCCCGGATCGGGGGCTACCCCTTCATGCTGTCTTAGTGGCAGCAGCAGGCTTCTTGGCCTGTTTACCCTTGTTCCAAGCCTGGTTAGGTCTCCAGACTGGCTTGGATTGAGCAAAGTTCCCCTCTTGCTTTGCAGCAGGGGAAGAGGAAGCGGGACCACCCTTGAAGTTTCGAAAGGAACGAAAATTATTTTGTTTGGTCCTCATCTTATTTGACTTATCCTGAGGGAGGGCATGACCCTTCCCTCCAGTGAAGTCTGAAATGATCTCCTTCAGTTCAGGCCCTAATAGGGTCTTACCTTTGAAAGGGATGGTCAAAAGCTTAGATTTTGATGACACATCAGCCGACCAGGACTTAAGCAATAACGCTCTACGCGCTAAAATGGCAAAACCTGAATTCTTTGCCACTAACTTAGCTAGATGGAAAGCGGCGTCTGTAATGAAAGAATTAGCTAGCTTAAGAGCCCTAATTCTGTCCAAAATATCATCTAGTGGGGTCTCCACATGAAGAACCTCTTCCAGAGCCTCAAACCAAAAGGAAGCTGCAGTGGTTACAGGAACAATGCACGCTATAGGCTGGAGAAGAAAACCCTGATGAACAAAAATTTTCTTTAGGAGACCCTCCAATTTCTTAAAAACAGGAGGGAGAGCGAACGGAATACCTGGTCTATCCCACTCCTTAGTAACAATGTCCGAAATCCTCTTAGGGACCGGAAAAACATCAGTGTAAACAGGAACCTCTAAATATTTGTCCATTTTACACAATTTCTCTGGCACTACAATAGGGTCACAATCATCCAGAGTCACTAAAACCTCCCTGAGCAATAAACGGAGGTGTTCTAGCTTAAATTTAAATGCTGTCATATCTGAATCTGTCTGAGGGAACATCTTTCCTGAATCTGAAATCTCTCCCTCAGATAGCAAATCCCTCATCCCTACCGCTGAACATTGTGAGGGTATATCGGATATGGCTACTAAAGCTTCAGAAGGCTCAGCATTCAATCTTAACCCAGAGCTACTGTGCTTCCCTTGCAACCCAGGCAGTTTAGATAAAACCTCTGTGAGGGTAGTATTCATAACTGAGGCCATATCTTGCAAGGTGAAAGAATTAGACTCACTAGAGGTACTTGGCATCGCTTGTGCGGGCGTTACTGGTTGTGACACTTGGGGAGAACTAGATGGCAAAACCTGATTTACTTCTGTCTGAGAATCATCCAGTGCCAAACTCTTATAAGTCAAAATATGCTGTTTGCAATTTATAGACATATCAGTACAAGTGGGACACATTCTAAGAGGGGGTTCCACAATGGCTTCTAAACAAATTGAACAATGAGTTTCCTCAATGTCAGACTTGTTGAACAGGCTAGTAATGAGACAAGCAAGCTTGGAAAACTCTTTATTTAATGAAAAAAACAACAATTTTCAAAAACGGTACTGTGCCTTTAAGAGAAAAAGACATACACAAACTGAAAAACTGCTTAAAATTCACTCAAATTTTCCGAAATTTTTGTAGTAGCCTCACTAAACTTTGTTAAGATTGCACCACAAGTATTCAAGCAATTAACCCCCAAATATGCAAACCGGATTGACAAAGTGTCAAAAACCGGTAAAAACCCCTGTCAGCACCTTGCCACAGCTCTGCTGTGGCTCCTACCTGCCCTTAGTGACCAATAATGTGGGGATAAAGCTTCGATTAGGCCCCTGAAGTTCACCAGGACATAGAAACATAGAAACATAGATATTGACGGCAGATAAGAGCCATAGGCCCAGCAAGTCTGCCCCACCTTACCTAACAGTATAAACTTATCTAGTTCGTAGGATAGCCCTATGCTTGTCCCATGCATTTTTAAAGTCCCCCACAGTGTTTGTTGCTACTACCTCTTGAGGAAGTTTATTCCATAAATCAATCACTCTTTCTGTAAAGAAGTGCTTCCTCAAATTACTCCTGAATCTACTACCCTTTAGCTTGAGCTCATGACCCCTTGTTCTTGAATTTTCCATTTTATGTAAAATACCCACAGCCTCAGTTTTACTAAACCCTTTAATGTACTTGAAAGTTGCTATCATATCACCTCTTTCCCTTCTCTCCTCTAAGCTATACATATTTAGGTCATTGAGCCTATCCTGGTAAGTTTTATTTTTTAGACCATGTACCATTTTGGTAGCCCTCCTTTGCACAGATTCAAGTTTGTTAATATCCTTCTGAAGATATGGCCTCCAGAACTGCACACAATACTCAAGATGAGGCCTAACTAATGATCTATAAAGTGGCATAAGAACCTTACTATTTCTGCTGCAAATACCTCTACCAATACATCCAAGCATTCTGCTAGCCTTACTCGCTGCCTTACTACATTGTTTACTAAGTTTTAAATCATCTGAAATAATAATTCCCAAGTCCTGTTCCTCGTCTGTAACAGTCAGTAAAGTGTCATTGAGTCTGTAATTAACATTTGGATTTTTCTTCCCTAAATGCATTATTTTACACTTTGCTGTGTTAAACTTTAGATCCCAGTCGTTTGTCCAATCCTCCAATTGTTGTATATCACTTCTCATTTTGTCTACCCCCCCTGGAACATCCACTCTGTTGCAAATTTTTGTATCATCTGCAAAGAGACATACTTTCCCCTGTAGCCCTTTGCTGATATCGCAGATAAATATGTTAAACAAAACAGGCCCCAGAACTGACCCCTGAGGAACACCACTAGTAACAGCCCCCTCTGCTGAATGAACTCCATTTACTAAGACACTTTGTTTTCTGTCCTTAAGCCAGCATTCCACCCAGTTCACAATTTTTGAATCTAGACCAAGGAGATATAGTTTGTGAATAAGTTTATTGTGTGGGACGGTGTCAAATGCTTTGCTGAAATCTAGATATGCTACATCAACTGCTCCTCCCTTGTCTAATACTTTTGTTACATAATCAAAGAAGTCAATTAGATTAGTCTGACATGATCTCCCTGAAGTAAAACCATGCTGATTTTGGTCCTCTAAATTGTTTGTCTTTATGTAAGTCATAATTCTTTCCTTTAAGAGGCTTTCCATTAATTTCCCTACTACTGAAGTTAAACTAACTGGCCTGTAGTTGCCAGATTCTTCTCTACTGCCCTTTTTATGAAGAGGTATTACATTTGCTATTCTCCAATCATCTGGGACAGCTCCTGTTAATAGTGACTGATTAAACAGATCAGTTAATGGGACAGTTATTGTAGCTTGCTGCTTGTCTATATAAAATAACTGTGCAACTGAGGCGCAAAATTAGGCCCCGCCCACGATGTTACTAGGGCCATCAGAACAAACTACCAAGCGTTTTTACAGCCATGTGGGTTATAAAAACCCCAAAAAAGCCAAGTGTATCCCTCAATACAGTTGTCCCATAAGAAATATAAACAGTACTCCCAGAACACACAAACGTTTGCCTTATATATTATTCAAACTGAGTGCCCATAAATTAAGCCCTTTATGCAAGCTAGTAAAGCCCCTTCTAAGACTAGGATTACTGCTTACCCTTCCCCTCATGGGGATACTGTCAGCCTTTCTGAGTTATCACAGTTTCTGCAGAAAAAATGACTGAACATACCTCATTGCTGTATAGCAAGAAACCGCTCCTCACACTGAAGTTTTCCTGTACTCCTCAGCTTCTGTGGGAACAGCAGTGGACCTTAGTTACAAATGCTAAGATCATCATCCTCTAGGCAGAAATCTTCATCTATCTCCTGCCTGAGAGTAAATGGTACACACCGGTACGATTTAAAAATAAAAAACTCTTGCTTGAAGATAAAATAAAAACTAACAGTTTATCACCTCTTTCACTTTAACCCTTCCTGCTTAGAGCCGGCAAAGAGAATGACTGGGGGGTGGAGTTAAGGGGGGAGCTATATAGACAGCTCTGCTCACTGTGGTGCTCTCTTTTCCACTTCCTGTTAGGAAGGATAATATCCCACAAGTAAGGATGAAACCGTGGACTCGGTACATCTTGCAAAAGAAATAGAATTAAAATTACATTTAAAAGTGCCTTAAAATGACCGGCTCTTTTTGAATCGAGCAAGTTTCATTTTGACTTTCTTATCTCTTTAATATTTTTTTAAACAAACAAATCCCCTTTACGGGCTGGGATGCAGCAAGAGAAACCATTTCTGGACAGCCGTTTTGAGTTTTTTTGGAGTGGTTTCTCTTGCTGCATCCTAACTCATAAACCGTGTGATATCGTATATCTAATTTGCTTATCTTACCCAGAATTCCCTGGTGCATTGATAACAATTTATACAGAGTACTTCTGGCGGAAAGCAAAAGGGATACGTGCCTAGATTTGCTAATTTTCTATACAATAATTCTAGATCTCTTACATTACAAGGACAGAAGCCAAATGCATCGTCTTATTTACATCATGACCCTGCTGCAAGGATAAAGATTAATTTATGACGATTTGTGACCGTTAGCGACTATTACGTGATTGATAGTATACACTTAAGATGCTACAATCAACAAACAAACATCATTGGAAGAGACTGCCTATGATACGGGATCATTCCCATAAAATGATATATAAACATCAAGTTATGGGTATTAGATTTAATGATGTAATAATAAAACGTATGTTACCATCTGTGCCTATGAGGACTGGAAATACTCACGTTTAGCTAGGAACACCTTGTGGATCAGCCCTGGCAGTACATGCCCATCTTCTATGTTGAAATTGTCATGTGGGCCAAAGACATTTGTTGGTATAACAGAGGTGAATTTACAGCCGTGCTGCTCATAATATGCCCTGGAATAAGGAAAAGTGTAAAGTGCTGACAAAGGTTGGGTATCTCAAGAGTAGCTACGTTAGGACTTGTCCTGCATAAACGGTAACTACGCACAAGTCAATGCAAATTGCACAAACTCTTAACTACGCTAGAGCACCAAACCTCAATGAGGGAGCGCTGGCACTTCTGGTTACGGACCTGTCTGGTGTAATCCTCTAATACACAGCAGCAGTATTGTGCTCTGCACTAGTCTCAGTTGGGTTGTAAGTCCTAGGATTGGTTGTGGCCCTAGTTAGTGCCTCTACTAAGCAAGGATGCCCAGAAAGTAAAAACACTTTGCTTTTACCTAGGAGCAATAAGGAGGGCACCTATAGTACTGCAGCGGTTAACGTGCATACCACACAGTGTTTGCTGTTACCGTACATTACTACAAGTGCCACATACATGAAGCCCACAGCGAGCAGGTGACTAAATAGAGAAACGGGGCAAGGGGCTAAGCTGTTTATTCTCATATGGACAACACTTACATATGTAGCAAATTAACCATAGAGGTTAGTACCTGTTCTGCACATCTATCATTCTCTTTGCATAGGAATACCCAAAATTTGAGGTATGTGGGGGTCCATTGTGAATCTGAAAAGAAGAACAAGCCGGGTCTGAGAACATCACAATACAAGAGGTATGCAGGAACAGGACTGGTTCAGAAGCTTTACTATACAGAAAGCAAATAGTCTGGGTCTGTGGCACATATTAAACAGGACACAGGAAATATAAAGAGGAACCCTACAGATTTGTAAAATGCACAGATAAAACACATCACCAAAAAAAGAAATAACAGTATTAAATAAATAAAAAAACACAGGACTTGTATGTCAAACGTAGGCCACCGTCAGCCCTGAACCTATGAGGCGGAAGAGTTGTCCAATCATAATAAACATTGCTTTTTCAGACCATATTTATTTTTCTGTTAGGTTTTGCTAATATTACTGTCACATACTGTTTCTGAATTATAAATGATCTATTGGGACATTTTTAAAGGTTAAATTGTTTCTTTTAATTTTGTATACAATATGTTCTGTGAACACAAATATGTTCAGTTGTCTTTTTGGTTTGCATAATATGTTATGTTAATTTGACAATTTTATAAAAGGAAGCCAAAAAACGCAGGATGCGGAATTCCATAAGATTTACTCTCTCTCTCTCTATATCTATCTCTATACACACACACACATTATGAGACAGAATTATTGTATAGAAAATGAGGGAATCTAGGCAAGTATCCGCGCTTGACTTTCCCCAGAAGTACTCTGTATACACTGTTACCAATACAATTCTGCAAAGTAAAAAGTCCAAAGAAGGTAGCATGGATCAGCAGAATCTTTATTCCAGTATAAATGTGTCAAAAGACATAGCAACGTTTCCGTAGTGTTACCTTAATCATGCCATAGAAACAAGTGATGCAATTCACCTTATATACACTGGTTCTACTAGGAGGGCGCCATTACATTAGAAAATACTAATGATACTTTCTAAAAATGTCACATTTAAATACATTGTAATATATACATAGTTAACAGGGCAATCTTCAAATTCTAAACTAAGATCTGGTACATTAAAAAATAAAATCATCATACTCTACAGAGGAAGGAAAGCCAGAATATAACATTTATAAAAAAAAAACTGATAGATCCCAATCTTTGTTGAGACCAATAGGTTCTAAAGTATTGAGCTCATAAATCCAAAAGCATTCAAGTTGTTTAAAGTGATGGTAAATTCACTTCCATAACTTCACATAGTATGAAAACTCTTCTCCTAACTAGCATATCGATATGCTTATTTTGTTCCAATGTCAAATATACTTTTAATACTGAGCAACTGCTACGCTATTTGCGCAACATAACATACTGTAAGTAGCCTCACTGTTTATGTTGCGCAAATAGCATAGCAGTTGCGTGTGCACAGTTCAACCTCTAGCCCGAGTTCCAAGCACGGGAGCGTGCTGTTATTAACTTACATGGGGCGCGTTGGTGAGGCTCTGATTGGCTAAAAGAGTTGCCAGTCAAAGAAGCCTAAGGGAAAATCATTCAGAGAGGCTGCATTGAATCAGGTAACAGAGCCTGACAAAAACGCTCAGTATTAAAAGTAGATTTGACATGGGAACAAAATAAGCATATCAATATGCTAGTTAGAAGAGTTTTCATACTATGTGAAGTTATGGAAGTGAATTTACCATCACTTTAAGTAATAATTCTCTGTTACCTCCTCTACGTGGCTTTATTACATGGTCTATGATATGAAAACATAACTAATATTATGAGGAGCATTGCAAAAATGGTTAGCTAGTGGGGCCGATTCCTTATTCACTCTGATGTTACTTTTGTGCTCGGTTATCCTATCACAGATACTGTGTCATTTCTCCGATGTAGGCCTGCCCACACGGGCATTTAATCATATATATAACAAAAGTAGTATGACACGTATAATAGCCTTTAATGTATCACCTGGGTGATAAAAACAAACGCCCCTTTAACCATATTACTGCAAAAAGAGCATCCTAGGCAAGGAAAACTACCTTTGTTTTCAGTAGTGATATAGCCCTGTTTATCTGCTTTTACTAAATGATCCCTTATATTAGGGCCTCTTTTGTACGCTGGCATGGGTAGGGACTGAAATTTACTAATGTTAGGGTTACAAGATGCAAGTACTCCCCAATGTTTTTTTTAACAATTTTCAGTATAGCTTTACTTTACATATTGTATTCAGATACAAAAGTCACACGTTTGTTTTTACCTTTTATAGAGTTATTACGCATTGTTTCCCTGGGTACTTGCAGTGGCCCTCCAAAGGTAATGCATTAATTGTGTGAGCTGGATTCTATTTCTGACTGTGTTTTTATTTACTGCATCTAACCCATAAAGGGAATGGCTGTGTTTAAAACAGTACTTGGAAGCAAAATGTGTGAGATAAATTAGGTCTAATTTCCATATCTTACCCATAGTTCCCTGGTGCATTGATATTTTTTTTATACAGAGTACTTCTGGGGAAAGGCAAGCGGAATACTTGCCTAGATTTGCTATTTTTCTATACAATAATATATATATATATATATATATATATATATATATATATATATATATATATACACACACATACATACATACACACATACATACACACACACACACAAACAAAAGCTATATATACATACACACACACAAACAAAAGCTATATATACATACATACACACACACAAACAAAAGCTATATATACACACAATACATACACACAAACAAAAGCTATATATACATACATACACACAAACAAAAGCTATATATACATACATACACACAAACAAAAGCTATATATATATATATATAATACATACACACACAAACAAAAGCTATATACACATACACACAAACATACATACACACACACATACATACACACACAAACAAAAGCTATATATACATACATACACACAAACAAAAGCTATATATACATACATACACACAAACAAAATCTATATATACATACATACACACAAACAAAAGCTATATATACATACATACACACAAACAAAAGCTATATATACATACATACACACAAACAAAAGCTATATATACATACATACACACAAACAAAAGCTATATATACATACATACACACAAACAAAAGCTATATATACATACATACACACAAACAAAAGCTATATATATATATAATACATACACACACAAACAAAAGCTATATACACATACACACAAACATACATACACACACATACATACACACACAAACAAAAGCTATATATACATACATACATACAAACAAAAGCTATATATACATACATACACACAAAAGCTATATATACATACATACACACACACAAAAGCTATATATACATACATACACACACACAAAAGCTATATATACATACATACATACACACAAACAAAAGCTATATATACATACACACACACACAAACAAAAGCTATATATACATACATACATACACACAAACAAAAGCTATATATACATACATACACACACACAAAAGCTATATATACATACATACACACACACAAAAGCTATATATATATACATACATACACACAAACAAAAGCTATATATACATACATACACACACACACACACAAACAAAAGCTATATATACATACATACACACAAACAAAAGCTATATATACATACACACAAACAAAAGCTATATATACATACATACACACAAACAAAAGCTATATATAGAATACATACACACAAACAAAAGCTATATATACATACATACACACAAACAAAAGCTATATATAGAATACATACACACAAACAAAAGCTATATATACATACATACACACAAACAAAAGCTATATATACATACATACACACAAACAAAAGCTATATATACATACATACACACAAACAAAAGCTATATATACATACACACAAACAAAAGCTATATATACATACATACACACAAACAAAAGCTATATATATATACACACAAACAAAAGCTATATATACATACATACACACAAACAAAAGCTATATATACATACACACACAAACAAACAAAAGCTATATATAGAATACATACACACACAAACAAACAAAAGCTATATATACATATTTAGCAGCTGTGAAAGGAAGTCGTTGCTGTAAGTAGCCAGGAGACAAGTTGTAGGAGTCAATAGGCACTTACCATGGTCTCATCAATGGGGTAGGTGGTCTTGTCTGGGAAGATGCAGGTGGAGAGACATGACACAACCTTCTGCACCCCGGCTTCATATGCACAATGCAGGATATTGTCATTAATGTGAAGGTTGTTCCTCTAGAAGATGGCAAGACAGAGAGGTCACTCAGATCTAAACCAATTCATATTTATGTTACAACAAGGACATCAGGAAGAGATTACTGTAAGAGTCTAAGATTTGTTATGAATATATTTCTAAAGGTTAGAAATAGAGATGAATAATCACAAAACAGGTTGCAAGTTCTCTTGTGATTTTGTATCAGGGTCGCTCTATTCCTATCATTTGTCTCGCAGACGTTCCTCTACTCTCAATAACTTCTTGTGTTCCTTAACCCCTTAGTGACCAGACCATTTTTAAAGGACCAGGGCTGTTTTTACATTTCTGCTGTGTTTGGCTATAATTTTCCCCTTACTCATTTACTGCACCCACACATACTATACACGTTTTTTTCTCGCCGTTAAATGGACTTTCAAAAGATACCATTATTTTCATAATTTAAATATGATGGAAAAACAAATTTAAAAAACAAAAAAAAACACAAAACCTTTTTTTCTAACCTTGACCCCCAAAATCTGTTACACATCTACAACCACCAAAAAACACCAAGGCTAAATAGTTTCTAAATTTTGTCCTGAGTTTAGAAATACCCAATGTTTACTCCCTTAACCCCTTAAAAGGGACCGGGACTTTCAGACTAAAACTTCCCCAAAAGGTCAGAGTATTTTTAGCATTTTTGCTGTCACTCAATTTAAACAGAAATAGAGCCTTTTTTATATTTACCTATCAAAACTATATTTTTCTTTTTAGTAGACAACCCAAAGTATTGATCTAGGCCCAATTTGGTATATTTCATGCCACCAAATAATTTCACAAACTTTAGGTTTCTCACTGAAATTATTGACAAACAGCTTGTGCAATCATAGCACAAATGGTTGTAAAAGCTTCTCTGGGATCCCCTTTGTTCAGAAATAGCAGGCACACATGGCTTTGGTAATTAGAAGACAGCTAATTGCAGTTGCGCACAACACTTATTATTCCCAGCAGTGAAGGGGTTAATTTGGTAGCTTGTAAGGTTAATTTTAGCTTTAGTGTATAGATTACCCTCCCACCTGACCCTTCCCACCCCCTTGTCCCTTTCAAACAGCTCTCTTCCCTCCCCCACGACCCAATCGTCACCCCCCATCTTAAATACTGGCAAGATGTCTGCCAGTATGAAATTAAGGCTTTTTAAAAAAAAAAAAAAAAAAAAATTCTTTTCCATTTTCTGCAGCGTAGGATCCCCCCCCCTTACCCCAAACAGCTCTCTAAACCTCCCCCTCTACCTATTAGCCGCCATCTTAGGTACTGGCAACCGTCTCCCAGTACCCAGTTATTTATATTTATTTTTTAATAAATAAACCAATATAATTTTTTGTAGCCTAGAAACTGCACAAGATAAACAATAAAAGATCCCTTCTGATACAGGACTTAAACAACAAAATTGAAGAAGATCTAGACAATAGAGGCCGCAGAAATAATTTAAGAAATTAGAGGGATACCTGAAACTATCGACCCCACAGATCTTGAAAACTATCTACAATCACCCGTCCAACATCTCTCAGGATCATCGGAATCTACAGACTCTTTGCCACTAGAGAGAGCTCTTAGAGCGAAGCCTTTGAGTCAAGCCCCTCCTCGTGATGTTACCATAAAGTTCTTCAACTTTAAAAGGGACATTAAACCCAAAAAATGTCTTTCATGATTCAGATAAAGGATACAATTTTTAAAAAGTTTCCAATTTACTTCTATTATCAAAAATGTTTCATTCTCATGTTATTCTTTGTTAAAGAGATACCTAGGTAGGTAGCGTGCACATGGCTGAAGCACTACATGACAGGAAATAGTGCTGCAGACACGTTCACACTCATGAGCTTACATTTCTGTTTTTCAAATAAGGATAACAACAAAACGAAGAAAATATGATAATAGAAGTAAATTAGAAAGTTGTTTAAAATGTTATGTTCTATCTGAATCATGAAAGAAAGAAAAAAATGGGTTTTATGTCCCTTTAAGGATAAAGACCATATATGGCAACATTTCAGGGACAATCCCAATCTTAAAGAACATGAAACCCAACATTTTTCTTTCATGATTCAGATAGAAAATAACATTTTAAAACAACTTTCTAATTGACTTATATTTAATTTGTATCATTCTCTTGACATCATTTGTTGAAGGAGCAACAATGCACTACTGGTTTCTAACTAAAAACATGGGTAAGCCAATGACAATCAGTATATAATAATATGCAGCCACCAATCAGCAGATATAACCTAGGTTATTTGCCGTTTATGAGCTTACTTGGATGTACAGAACCTCGAGTGACTTGGACTCTTTTTCTAAAGGGCTTAACCTAACCTTTCCTATCCCATCTGACCAAAACAACACTTTGGCTACACAAGAGGAAACTTCTCAGCCAAAAGAGACACACCCGAATGGGTCACAGGGCAACACCGGAGAAGAAACCCCAAACACCTGAATCAAACAGATTCTACCACTAAACCGTCACATGAAGCTTTAGAAAGACTAAATATGGCGTTCACAGTTCTACTGCTCCCAACAGGGCAGTCTGTATCCTTTATCCAGTTGAGTTGTAAACTTTATATATTTCATGTTGTACCTTGTCACAAATGTTATTTCCTTTCAGGTTGATGTTGTATATAACCTAAAGCTGTTGGCGGTGTAGGAAGATCTTAAATCTGAGGTCCTTTTACATAATTTGAGACAAAATAATTATGATTTTGAAGATGTAACTTATGCACTGAATGCCTAAAATTTAACATGAAAATGGATTAGATATGGACATTAGATATCAAGGCATAGACATTTGGTTTATACAGTTCAATCATTGTTATAGTTTAACTTTTGTTTTCGATTCCCACAATAAGTGACCTTATCTTAACAACACCCCAAACCTATACAAGGTTTCCCAAGGACTTCTTAAACGGGAGTCTCTGGTACCCAACCCCTTTCTCTACAATTTACTTATGGTTTTTTTCTTACACCTTGTTAAATCTTTTCTTCTCTCAACCTCTTTTCTATGATTGTCACTACTTGACAGACCGCAATGTCAAGTAGTGACATCATCTTTGCATACAAAAATATTATACCCCCAAATACCCACCCTATCTCATGACAGATAAACAAATCAACCAAGTCAAGATAATCTCTATTAATGCTAAAGGTCTAAATTCCCCCTTGAAGAGATATTCGGCCCTTTATAACTTAAATTTGGCCAAAGCTTTTACTCTTCTAACCTGACCAAAACAAACGGGGTAGTGATACTGATAAAAAAAATAATGTTCCCTTTCAGGAGATTGCAACCCACAACGACAAAGGGGAGATTTTTAGCAGTCACAGGCAAACTATATGGAAAGATGGTAACTTTAGTCTGTATGTATGCCCCTAACACCTATATTTCAAAACAAGTAGCTGCTTTACCCTTATTTTGGCATTTGAATTAGCTGATTTTGCCTGTGGAATCCTAATCTATACTGAAAGTGTCTATACTCAAGTATAGGCTATTGGCAGGCAATGTAAACACAGCCAGCAAAACGGGGAAGAGAAGTCTAAGTATTGTATAGACAGAGATAAGAAAGGGAAGCATTTAAATAATAAGAAAAGGATATTTGATCTCTCTGCAAGCTTAGCCTATTTTTATGGGTTGCTGTTTCAAAGAGAAATTCCAGCAATTTAAAGGGACAGTCAAGTCCAAAAAAAAAACTTTAATGATTCAAATAGGGCATGCAATTTTAAACAACTTAAATGTACTTTTATCACCAATTGTGCTTTGTTCTCTTTGTATTCTTAGTTGAAAGCTTAACCTAGGAGGTTCATATGCTAAATTTCTTAGACCTTGAAGGCCGCCTCTGCATTTGACAATTTTTCACCACTAAAGGTTGTGTGCCATATAGATAACATTGATCTCATCCTTGTGAATTTACCGAGGAATGAGCACTGATTGGCTAAAATGCAAGTCTGTCAAAAGAACTGAAATAAGGGGGCAGTCTGCAGAGGCTTAGATACAAGGCAATCACAGACGTAAAAAGTATATTAATATAACCGTTGATTGTGCAAAACTGGGGAATGGGTAATAAAGGGATTATCTATCTTTTAAAACAACAATTCTGGTGTTGACTGTCCCTTTAATCTACAAAAACAAACAAAAATTAAATTTATGCTTACCTGATAAATGTATTTCTTTCTTGACACGGTGAGTCCACAGATCTAATTACTATTGGGAATCGATACACAAGCTAGAGGACACAGATGATAAGGGAGGGACAAGACAGGGAACCTAAACAGAAGGCACCACGGCTTGAAGAACCTTTCTCCCAAAGGAAGCCTCAGCCGAGTCAAAAGTATCAAACATAGAATTTTGAAAAAGTGTGTAGAGAGGACCAAGTTGCAGCCTTGCAAATCTGTTCCACAGAAGCTTCATTTTTGAATGCCCAGGAAGAGGAAAAAGCCCTCGTAGAATGAGCAGTAACCTTCTCAGGAGGCTGCTGTCCAGCAGTTTCATAGGCGAAGCAAATTATACTCTTCAGCCACAAAGAAAGAGAAGTAGCCATAGCTTTCTGCTCCTTAAATTTCCCAGAGAAAACTACAAACAGAGCAGAAGACTGCCGAAAATCCTTAGTCGCCTGTAAATAGAATTTCAGAGCACGAACCACGTCTAGGTTGTGCAGAAGACGTTCCTTATGAGAAGAAGGATTAGGATATAAAGAAGGAACAATCTCCTGATTAATGTTCCGATCTGAAACTACTTTAGGAAAAAAACCTAATTTAGTACGTAAAACAACTTTATCCAAATGAAAAATAAGGTACGGAGACTCATACTGTAAAGCGGAGAGCTCAGAGACTCTATGAGCAGAAGAAATAGCAACAAGAAACAAAACCATCCAAGATAACAACCTAATATCGAAGGAATGCATAGGCTCAAACGGAGTCTGCTGAAGAACCTTAAGCACAAGATTAAGACTCCAGGGAGAAGTAACAGGTTTGAACACAGGCCTGATTCTGACCAAGGCCTGACAGAACAATTGAACATCTGGAACCTCTGCCAGATGTTTATGTAACAAAATAGACAAGGCAGAAATCTGACCCTTAAAGGAACTTGCCGATAAAAACCTTCTCCAAACCTTCTTGGAGAAAAGATAAAATCATAGGAATCCAAACTCTACTCCAAGAGTAGCCTTTGGATTCACACCAATACAGATATTTTCGCCATATCTTATGGTAAATTTTCCTGGCAACAGGCTTGCGAGCCTGAATCATGGTCTCAATGACCGAATCCGAAAAACTGCGCTTAGATAAAATTAAGCGTTCAATCTCCAAGCAGTCAGCTTCAGAGAAACTAGATTTGGATGAAGGAAGGGCCCTTGAAGTAGAAGGTGCTTCCTTAGAGGAAGCTTCCAAGGGGGGAGAGATGACATCTCCACTAGGTCTGCATACCAAATCCTGCGAGGCCACGCCGGAGCAATGAGAATCACTGATGCTCTCTCTTGCTTGATCCGAACAATGATTCGAGGAAGGAGAGCGAACAGAGGAAATAGGTATGCAAGACTGAAGTTGATGTAAGCCACTGAGGTTAAAATGTCCGACTGAAATCTGATAAACCGGGCAGAAGCTGAGGCCAGGCCAGAAGAGCATTGAAGATTGCTCTTAGCTCTAGAATGTTTATGGGGAGAACAGATTCTTCCTGAGTCCATGTCCCCATGAGCACTGCTCCCCAACCTATCAGGCTGGCGTCCGTTGTCACTATCACCCAGGTAGGTCTGCAAAAACAGGTTCCCTGGGAGAGATGATCCTGAGACATCCACCAAGGAAGAGAATCTCGTCATCTGATCCATATGAATTCGCAGAGACAGATGCGCATAATCCCCGTTCCACTGCCTGAGCATGCATAATTGCAGAGTTCTGAGATGGAAACAAGCAAAAAGAATAGTATCCATGGAGGCTACCATCAGACCTATTACCTCCATACATTGAGTCACTGATGGCTGAGGAGGGACTGAAGAGAGACAAGAATAAAAAATCTTGGATTTTCTGACCTCTGTCAGAAATATCTTCATTAGAACTGAATCTATAGAAGACTACCCTTGTAGATGGAATTAAGGAACTCTTTTCCAGATTCACCTTCCAACCGTGAGAACGCAGGAAGGATAAAAGCATCTCCGTGTGGGAGATTGCTAGTTGAAAGGACTGGGCCTAAACCAGAATGTCGTTCAGATAAGGCGCCACTGCAATACCCTGTAACCGGAGCACTGCCAACAGAGATCCCAGGTCCTTTGAAAAAATTCTGGGAGCTGTAGCAAGTCCAAAGGGAAGAGCCACAAACTGAAAGTGTTTGTGGAGAAAGGTAAATCTCAGAAACTTGTGATGATCCCTGTGGATGGGAACATGAAGGTACGGATAGATCCCGAACACAACGTAAGAACGCCTCTTTATCTGGTTGACAGATAATCTTGAGATAAGAAATCTGCCCCTGGGGGGAAAGGTCTTGAATTCTAGTTTGTATCTTTGGGACACGATGTGACGTCTATCGCCCAAGGATCCTGAACATCCCGAACCCAAGCCTGAGCGAAAAAGGAAAAAGTCTGCCCCCCACAAGATCCGGTCCTGGATCGGGGGCAGACCCTTCATGCTGTCTTTGATTCATTAGCGGGCTTCTTGGATTGCTTTATCTTATTCCAAGATTGGTTGGGTCTCCAGGCAGGTTTGGACTGTTCCCGTTTTGTAGAGGGAGAAGAAGGTTTACCCTTGAAGTTTCGGAAGGAACAAAAATTACTCTGAAGTCCCTTCTGCTTATTTCTCTCTTATCCTGAGGAAGGAAAAACAGAATTTATGTTTACCTGATAAATTACTTTCTCCAACGGTGTGTCCGGTCCACGGCGTCATCCTTACTTGTGGGATATTCTCTTCCCCAACAGGAAATGGCAAAGAGCCCAGCAAAGCTGGTCACATGATCCCTCCTAGGCTCCGCCTACCCCAGTCATTCGACCGACGTTAAGGAGGAATATTTGCATAGGAGAAACCATATGATACCGTGGTGACTGTAGTTAAAGAAAATAAATTATCAGACCTGATTAAAAAACCAGGGCGGGCCGTGGACCGGACACACCGTTGGAGAAAGTAATTTATCAGGTAAACATAAATTCTGTTTTCTCCAACATAGGTGTGTCCGGTCCACGGCGTCATCCTTACTTGTGGGAACCAATACCAAAGCTTTAGGACACGGATGAAGGGAGGGAGCAAATCAGGTCACCTAAATGGAAGGCACCACGGCTTGCAAAACCTTTCTCCCAAAAACAGCCTCAGAAGAAGCAAAAGTATCAAACTTGTAAAATTTGGTAAAAGTGTGCAGTGAAGACCAAGTCGCTGCCCTACATATCTGATCAACAGAAGCCTCGTTCTTGAAGGCCCATGTGGAAGCCACAGCCCTAGTGGAATGAGCTGTGATTCTTTCAGGAGGCTGCCGTCCGGCAGTCTCGTAAGCCAATCTGATGATGCTTTTAATCCAAAAAGAGAGAGAGGTAGAAGTTGCTTTTTGACCTCTCCTTTTACCAGAATAAACAACAAACAAGGAAGATGTTTGTCTAAAATCCTTTGTAGCATCTAAATAGAATTTTAGAGCGCGAACAACATCCAAATTGTGCAACAAACGTTCCTTCTTCGAAACTGGTTTCGGACACAAAGAAGGCACGACTATCTCCTGGTTAATGTTTTTGTTAGAAACAACTTTTGGAAGAAAACCAGGTTTAGTACGTAAAACCACCTTATCTGCATGGAACACCAGATAAGGAGGAGAACACTGCAGAGCAGATAATTCTGAAACTCTTCTGGCAGAAGAAATTGCAACCAAAAACAAAACTTTCCAAGATAATAACTTAATATCAACGGAATGTAAGGGTTCAAACGGAACCCCCTGAAGAACTGAAAGAACTAAGTTGAGACTCCAAGGGGTAGTCAAAGGTTTGTAAACAGGCTTAATTCTAACCAGAGCCTGAACAAAGGCTTGAACATCTGGCACAGCTGCCAGCTTTTTGTGGAGTAACACAGACAAGGCAGAAATCTGTCCCTTCAAGGAACTTGCAGATAATCCTTTCTCCAATCCTTCTTGAAGAAAGGATAGAATCTTAGGAATCTTTACCTTGTCCCAAGGGAATCCTTTAGATTCACACCAACAGATATATTTTTTCCATATTTTGTGGTAAATTTTTCTAGTTACAGGCTTTCTGGCCTGAACAAGAGTATCAATAACAGAATCTGAGAACCCTCGTTTTGATAAGATCAAGCGTTCAATCTCCAAGCAGTCAGCTGGAGTGAGACCAGATTCGGATGTTCGAACGGACCTTGAACAAGAAGGTCTCGTCTCAAAGGTAGCTTCCATGGTGCAGCCGATGACATATTCACCAGATCTGCATACCAAGTCCTGCGTGGCCACGCAGTAGCTATCAAGATCACCGACGCCCTCTCCTGATGGATCCTGGCTACCAGCCTGGGGATGAGAGGAAACGGCGGGAATACATAAGCTAGTTTGAAGGTCCAAGGTGCTACTAGTGCATCTACTAGAGTCGCCTTGGGATCCCTGGATCTGGACCCGTAGCAAGGAACCTTGAAGTTCTGACGAGAGGCCATCAGATCCATGTCTGGAATGCCCCACAGTTGAGTAATTTGGGCAAAGATTTCCGGATGGAGTTCCCACT
Organism: Bombina bombina; assembly: GCF_027579735.1. Lineage (NCBI taxonomy): Eukaryota > Metazoa > Chordata > Amphibia > Anura > Bombinatoridae > Bombina > Bombina bombina. The sequence continues at coordinate 1,141,770,258 of NC_069503.1, read as the reverse complement.
CCCCCGGATGTAATGTCTGACGACTCAGAAAATCCGCTTCCCAATTTTCCACTCCTGGGATGTGGATTGCAGACAGGTGGCAGGAGTGAGTCTCCGCCCATTGAATGATTTTGGTCACTTCTTCCATCGCCAGGGAACTCCTTGTTCCCCCCTGATGGTTGATGTACGCAACAGTCGTCATGTTGTCTGATTGAAACCGTATGAACTTGGCCTTTGCTAGCTGAGGCCAAGCCTTGAGAGCATTGAATATCGCTCTCAGTTCCAGAATATTTATCGGTAGAAGAGATTCTTCCCGAGACCAAAGACCCTGAGCTTTCAGGGATCCCCAGACCGCGCCCCAGCCCATCAGACTGGCGTCGGTCGTGACAATGACCCACTCTGGTCTGCGGAAGGTCATCCCTTGTGACAGGTTGTCCAGGGACAGCCACCAACGGAGTGAGTCTCTGGTCCTCTGATTTACTTGTATCTTCGGAGACAAGTCTGTATAGTCCCCATTCCACTGACTGAGCATGCACAGTTGTAATGGTCTTAGATGAATGCGCGCAAAAGGAACTATGTCCATTGCCGCTACCATCAAACCTATTACTTCCATGCACTGCGCTATGGAAGGAAGAGGAACGGAATGAAGTGTCCGACAAGAGTTTAGAAGTTTTGTTTTTCTGGCCTCTGTCAGAAAAATCCTCATTTCTAAGGAGTCTATTATTGTTCCCAAGAAGGGAACCCTTGTCGACGGAGATAGAGAACTCTTTTCCACGTTCACTTTCCATCCGTGAGATCTGAGAAAGGCCAGGACTATGTCCGTGTGAGCCTTTGCTTGAGGAAGGGACGACGCTTGAATCAGAATGTCGTCCAAGTAAGGTACTACTGCAATGCCCCTTGGTCTTAGCACCGCTAGAAGGGACCCTAGTACCTTTGTGAAAATCCTTGGAGCAGTGGCTAATCCGAAAGGAAGCGCCACGAACTGGTAATGCTTGTCCAGGAATGCGAACCTTAGGAACCGATGATGTTCCTTGTGGATAGGAATATGTAGATACGCATCCTTTAAATCCACCGTGGTCATGAATTGACCTTCCTGGATGGAAGGAAGAATTGTTCGAATGGTTTCCATCTTGAACGATGGAACCTTGAGAAACTTGTTTAAGATCTTGAGATCTAAGATTGGTCTGAACGTTCCCTCTTTTTTGGGAACTATGAACAGATTGGAGTAGAACCCCATCCCTCGTTCTCCTAATGGAACAGGATGAATCACTCCCATTTTTAACAGGTCTTCTACACAATGTAAGAATGCCTGTCTTTTTATGTGGTCTGAGGACAATTGAGACCTGTGGAACCTCCCCCTTGGGGGAAGCCCCTTGAATTCCAGAAGATAACCTTGGGAGACTATTTCTAGTGCCCAAGGATCCAGAACATCTCTTGCCCAAGCCTGAGCGAAGAGAGAGAGTCTGCCCCCCACCAGATCCGGTCCCGGATCGGGGGCCAACATTTCATGCTGTCTTGGTAGCAGTGGCAGGTTTCTTGGCCTGCTTTCCCTTGTTCCAGCCTTGCATTGGTCTCCAGGCTGGCTTGGCTTGAGAAGTATTACCCTCTTGCTTAGAGGACGTAGCACTTGGGGCTGGTCCGTTTCTACGAAAGGGACGAAAATTAGGTTTATTTTTGGCCTTGAAAGACCTATCCTGAGGAAGGGCGTGGCCCTTACCCCCAGTGATATCAGAGATAATCTCTTTCAAGTCAGGGCCAAACAGCGTTTTCCCCTTGAAAGGAATGTTAAGGAGTTTGTTCTTGGAAGACGCATCAGCTGACCAAGATTTCAACCAAAGCGCTCTGCGCGCCACAATAGCAAACCCAGAATTCTTTGCCGCTAACCTAGCCAATTGCAAAGTGGCGTCTAGGGTGAAAGAATTAGCCAATTTGAGAGCACGGATTCTGTCCATAATCTCCTCATAAGGAGGAGAATCACTATCGATCGCCTTTACTAGCTCATCGAACCAGAAACACGCGGCTGTAGTGACAGGGACAATGCATGAAATTGGTTGTAGAAGGTAACCCTGCTGAACAAACATCTTTTTAAGCAAACCTTCTAATTTTTTATCCATAGGATCTTTGAAAGCACAACTATCTTCTATGGGTATAGTGGTGCGTTTGTTTAAAGTAGAAACCGCTCCCTCGACCTTGGGGACTGTCTGCCATAAGTCCTTTCTGGGGTCGACCATAGGAAACAATTTTTTAAATATGGGGGGAGGGACGAAAGGTATACCGGGCCTTTCCCATTCTTTATTTACAATGTCCGCCACCCGCTTGGGTATAGGAAAAGCTTCTGGGAGCCCCGGGACCTCTAGGAACTTGTCCATTTTACATAGTTTCTCTGGGATGATCAAATTCTCACAATCATCCAGAGTGGATAATACCTCCTTAAGCAGAGCGCGGAGATGTTCCAACTTAAATTTAAATGTAATCACATCGGGTTCAGCTTGTTGAGAAATTTTCCCTGAATCTGAAATTTCTCCCTCAGACAAAACCTCCCTGGCCCCCTCAGACTGGTGTAGGGGCATATCAGAACCATTATCCTCAGCGTCCTCATGCTCTTCAGTATCTAAAACAGAGCAGTCGCGCTTACGCTGATAAGTTGGCATTTTGGCTAAAATGTTTTTGATAGAATTATCCATTACAGCCGTTAATTGTTGCATAGTAAGGAGTATTGGCGCGCTAGATGTACTAGGGGCCTCCTGAGTGGGCAAGACTCGTGTAGACGAAGGAGGGAATGATGCAGTACCATGCTTACTCCCCTCACTTGAGGAATCATCTTGGGCATCATTTTCAGTGTCACATAAATCACATTTATTTAAATGAGAAGGAACCCTGGCTTCCCCACATTCAGAACACAGTCTATCTGGTAGTTCAGACATGTTAAACAGGCATAAACTTGATAACAAAGTACAAAAAACGTTTTAAAATACTGTCACTTTAAATTTTAAACTGAACACACTTTATTACTGCAATTGCGAAAAAGTATGAAGGAATTCACCAAAATTTCACCACAGTGTCTTAAAGCCTTAAAAGTATTGCACACCAAATTTGGAAGCTTTAACCCTTAAAATAACGGAACCGGAGCCGTTTTTAACTTTTAACCCCTTTACAGTCCCTGGTATCTGCTTTGCTGAGACCCAACCAAGCCCAAAGGGGAATACGATACCAAATGACGCCTTCAGAAAGTCTTTTCTATGTATCAGAGCTCCTCACACATGCGACTGCATGTCATGCCTCTCAAAAACAAGTGCGCAATACCGGCGCGAAAATGAGGCTCTGTCTATGATTAGGGAAAGCCCCTAAAGAATAAGGTGTCTAAAACAGTGCCTGCCGATATTATTTTACCAAAATACCCAGATTAAATGATTCCTCAAGGCTAAATATGTGTAATATATGAATCGATTTAGCCCAGAAAATGTCTACAGTCTTAATAAGCCCTTGTGAAGCCCTTATTTACTGTCTGAATAAAAATGGCTTACCGGATCCCATAGGGAAAATGACAGCTTCCAGCATTACATCGTCTTGTTAGAATGTGTCATACCTCAAGCAGCAAAAGACTGCTCACTGTTCCCCCAACTGAAGTTAATTCCTCTCAACAGTCCTGTGTGGAACAGCCATGGATTTTAGTAACGGTTGCTAAAATCATTTTCCTCTTACAAACAGAAATCTTCATCTCTTTTCTGTTTCAGAGTAAATAGTACATACCAGCACTATTTTAAAATAACAAACTCTTGATTGAATAATAAAAACTACAGTTAAACACTAAAAAACTCTAAGCCATCTCCGTGGAGATGTTGCCTGTACAACGGCAAAGAGAATGACTGGGGTAGGCGGAGCCTAGGAGGGATCATGTGACCAGCTTTGCTGGGCTCTTTGCCATTTCCTGTTGGGGAAGAGAATATCCCACAAGTAAGGATGACGCCGTGGACCGGACACACCTATGTTGGAGAAAAGTAATTTTCCTCCTGTAATGTCAGAAATAATCTCAGCCAAGGCTGGGCCAAACAAGGTCTTACCCTTGTAAGGAATAGCCAAAAGCCTAGACTTAGACAACACATCTGCAAACCAAGATTTCAACCATAAAGCTCTGCGAGCCAAATTGGCAAAACTAGAAATCTTTGCTCCCAATTTGATAACCTGAAAGGAAGCATCAGAAATAAAAGAATTAGCCAATTTAAGAGCCTTGATCCTGTCCTGGATCTCTTCAAGGGGAGTGTATGTTTGAATGGAATCAGACAACGCATCAAACCAGTATGCCGCCGCCCTACAAACGGTAGCAATACACACTGCAGGTTGCCATTGTAACCCCTGGTGAACATACATTTTCTTAAGAAAACCCTCCAGTTTCTTACCCATAGGATCCTTATGGGAATAGTAGTTCTCTTAGCTAAAGTGGAAATTGCCCCTTCCACCTTGGGGACCGTTTGCTAAGACTCCTTAATAGAGTCATCAATGAGAAACATCTTCTTAAAAATAGGAGAAGGAGAAAAAACCCTTTCTCCCTTCCTTAACAATAATTTCTGTAGCCCGATCTGGTACGGAAAACATTCCAGCATTAAAGGTACATCATAGTACTTGTTAAGTTTGTTAGATTTTTTATGGTTGACGACGACAGTAGTGTCAGAGTAGCCAAAACCTCCTTGAGTAGTAAACAGAGGTGCTCTAGCTTAAACCTGAAGGATACAACGTTAGCATCAGAGGAAGGAAGGAATTACACTATCAGAATCCGAGATCTCACCATCAGATGCTACTGAAGAATCCTCCCCATCAGATCTATGAGAGGGAATATCCGGAATAGCCACGACCGAGTCAGACACCTTACGCACTGATTCTTTAGACTTCCTCTTGCGCTTTCCCTGTAGCATGGGAAAAGCAGACAACGTATCAGAAACTGCAGAAGACATGAGAGAAGCAATGTCTTGCAAGGAGACCCCAGCCGGAGCTTGAGAGGAAGCGCAGGGCACTGAATTAATGGGTACTAAAATTTGGGAAACCTGAGGAGAAAAATGCGACATATTTTGAACATTGTCAGAAGACTCCAGGACAGCATCCGTCTTAGACAATATTGGCTCAAAAAGTCTATCCTTTAAATTTTAAGTTCTCTCAACACAAGGAACAAAAAGGAATTGGTAGTTCAATATTAGCTTTAAAACATAAAGGACATCTGTAATCTACAACAGAGTCATTGTCCATCTTAACAGAATAAATATAAATAATTAAATTATGAACAAATTTAATAAAGAAAAAAATGTTACTGTCTCTTTAAATTTCAAACTGCTTTATTTTTTTAATAAAAACGTTACTGCTTTATTTTTCAAGATATGTGAAATAAAAACGTCTTAACACCTCAAACAGCCTCTACACCTAAGCTATAGCTTTGCTGAGGTGCCTATCCTAGCAGGATAACAAAATAACTGATTCTTAAATTCAAAATGGAGCCGTTTCAGAAATGTCAGGCTAGCAAATAACTGTTTGATTTGAAAAACGTTAAGATGCAGATATCTCTCCTCCATATACAGGAAGTGAGAGAAAAATTAGTGCGCAACAGATGAAGTTTTACCTCACACAAGCCCTAATAAAACCACCAAAATGAGCCAAATTCTTCTCAAGTCCCCAGTGCCTGCAAAACTGCCATACATAATCCCCTTACAACACTAAGAGAAATGTATTAAATATCCCTGTTAGGGAAATAGTAAAGTGCCATGTTTTTTCCTTAAAGCTGCTTAAGAAAATAAATTAGCACTTACCTCAATAAATCTGCCTGGCAGCAAGGCAGCTCACTAGGTTTGAGAGGTCCTTTCCCTCACATTGACCTGTGGAAAATAATAAGGGCAGCAACTTTTATTTAAATATGAGGGAGGCGCAGTGAGAATTATGTCCCACAAGTTCCCTTTGCTTAAAAGCCACCAATGCTCCACTGAAGAGACTGAAATGGACTACAGCTACACCCTGGAGTAAAAACAGCACATACTTGTACTGCAAATAAAATAATCCTGATTGAATAATCTTTCCAGCACCTAACTTTACCACTTCCTTACTCTAACGTAGGCAAAGAGAATGACTGGGGTTGGAGGGAAGGGAGGTGATATGTAACAGCTTTGCTGTGGTGCTCTTTGCCGCCTCCTGCTGGCCAGGAGGTGAATATCCCAATAGTAATTAGATGATCTGCGGACTCACCGTGTCATTAGAAAGAAAAGGAGCATTTTCTTATACATTTTATACTCAAGTCTATGGAAATATATCGGGCTACATTACAAAAGTGGAAAATTTTACAATACACTGTCCCTTTAAGTTCGGAATGTTCTTTGAGGTCTCCTGGCTGTCCTAAGACAATCCACAGTCTCTAAAGATAACTATTGTCCGTTTATCTAATTGTTCGATTTTCTACTTATCGAATTCTCTGGTTGTCTCTTAATAACTCATAATATTCTTAAGTGAGCGTGAGTTTCTCTCTTCTTACAATCAAGAATGCACATCCAGTAACAGACCTCTATACAATAGCAGTTATTAAACACCCAGATACTTTTGCTGGAAAATCAGAAGTTAAAACTAATAACACTCTATGCAGCCTGACATCTCATTAAAGTAACTTGAGCTTTGTGTAATAACTTATCGCTTCAATAGATCAGAGCCCATTACATACACATATATAGGATACGAGGTGCAAAAACACAGCAGACTTTCCAGGACTAATGCTATCACTTCCTTACAACTGCAGTATGCTGCTGCGGAGCCTGATGCGTTTATTCGCTATATAGACAGTGGTGGTGAGATAGCTTTAGGTTTTTATTTTAACTCTTTAGATCGCATACAATTTGACTGGACACCATATAGAAACAGTTTTTTAATATTGAGTCACAGCAAACGGACATTCTTATAAAGCTCTCACTGTACAATACATGAAGAGCAGTTGTATTCACAGAACGTAGAAAGAAAAAAAACACATTACAAGAGATCAGATCTACACAAACCCATGTGCAAAGATTACTGCTCTAAGGGCCTGTTATTCAAAACCTCCCCACTCAGTCTCGTCAGAACGGTGAGGCCCTTTAAAAGCACAGATGTTTATGTTGCTATGTAGTGTTCCTTATGTGAAACAGAGACTCCTCTGTATTGTGCAGCTAAACTAAAACGCATTATACAGCATGGCGGGAAAACACTTAAATTCCAAGATGGTGGCACCCAGTGTGAACATGCAGAACGTCACTAACCAGTACTTGTGAGAATGGCTTTGAAGAGAGTTGCAGGTTCAAGAGAAAAATAAATATCTGTGTGAAGTAACCAAGTTACAGTAGTTCTTCTAAGCAGTTTAATGCCCCTTTAAGTGTGTGTTTGTAACATTTAGGAAATGCAGTTTACCATATTTACTATAGAATTTTGTGTGGTGATTTTTGTCATTTTTCGGTATTTGTACAAACTAAAGTTTTGTGTGTTTTTAAGTGCTTGATTTGTGTGGGTAAATCACACATGTAGTACTGAAATTAATATGTAAACCTAAAGATATGATCCAATTACACGGGTGAGAAAAGGCTCAGGGTTACAGAGGTTTGTAGCCTGAAAAAAATAATCAAATAAAAAACTACCATAACTTGCCAGAAAATCCAGATTATATTTCATGTTCCGAAAAAGTCCGCCCACCATAGCTGCCAGGTGAATGACATGGGTGGGCTTGTGCTTCTCAAACAGCGCTTTAGTATCAGCCGCACTCCTGTGGGAGACAAGAATTAATGGGTTAACCAAACAGAAACAAGGCTTTGCCTTCATGAAAACGTAAGAATAAATTTACACAGCATATACGCCAACAGGTTCACACACACAGCATATGCGCCAACAGATTCACACACAGCATATGTGCCAACAGATTCACACACAGCATATGTGCCAACAGATTCACACACAGCATATGTGCCAACAGATTCACACACACACACACACAGTATGTGCCAACAGATTCACACACACACACACACAGTATGTGCCAACAGATTCACACACACAGCATATGTGCCAACAGATTCACACACACAGCATATGTGCCAACAGATTCACACATAGCATATGTGCCAACAGATTCACACACACAGCATATGCGCCAACAGATTCACACACACAGCATATGCGCCAACAGATTCACACACACAGCATATGCGCCAACAGATTCACACACACAGCATATGCGCCAACAGATTCACACACACAGCATATGCGCCAACAGATTCACACACACACAGTATGCGCCAACAGATTCACACACACACAGTATGCGCCAACAGATTCACACACACAGTATGCGCCAACAGATTCACACACACAGTATGCGCCAACAGACTCACACACACAGTATGCGCCAACAGATTCACACACACACACAGTATGCGCCAACAGATTCACACACACACACAGTATGCGCCAACAGATTCACACACACACAGTATGCGCCAACAGATTCACACACACACACACACACAGTATGCGCCAACAGATTCACACACACACACAGTATGCGCCAACAGATTCACACACACACACAGTATGCGCCAACAGATTCACACACACACACACAGTAGGCGCCAACAGATTCACACACACAGTATGCGCCAACAGATTCACACACACACACACACACAGTATGCGCCAACAGATTCAGACACACACACAGTATGCGCCAACAGATTCACACACACACACAGTATGCGCCAACAGATTCACACACACACACAGTATGCGCCAACAGATTCACACACACACACAGTATTCGCCAACAGATTCACACACACACAGTATGCGCCAACAGATTCACACACACACAGTATGCGCCAACAGATTCATAATAGCTGTCAGTGTGACACAGTATACAGCACCTAATACACAGACATACAGGGAACTAACGGATCTGTCTCATTATTAGTAATAATACCTGTCAGTGTGACACAGTATACAGCACCTAATACACAGACATACAGGGAACTAACGTGATCTGTCTCATTATTAGTAATAATACCTGTCAGTGTGACACAGTATACAGCACCTAATACACAGACATACAGGGAACTAACGTGATCTGTCTCATTATTAGTAATAATACCTGTCAGTGTGACACAGTATACAGCACCTAATACACAGACATACAGGGAACTAACGTGATCTGTCTCATTATTAGTAATAATACCTGTCAGTGTGACACAGTATACAGCACCTAATACACAGACATACAGGGAACTAACGTGATCTGTCTCATTATTAGTAATAATACCTGTCAGTGTGACACAGTATACAGCACCTAATACACAGACATACAGGGAACTAACGTGATCTGTCTCATTATTAGTAATAATACCTGTCAGTGTGACACAGTATACAGCACCTAATACACAGACATACAGGGAACTAACGTGATCTGTCTCATTATTAGTAATAATACCTGTCAGTGTGACACAGTATACAGCACCTAATACACAGACATACAGGGAACTAACGTGATCTGTCTCATTATTAGTAATAATACCTGTCAGTGTGACAGTATACAGCACCTAATACACAGACATACAGGGAACTAACGTGATCTGTCTCATATTATTAGTAATAATACCTGTCAGTGTGACACAGTATACAGCACCTAATACACAGACATACAGGGAACTAACGGATCTGTCTCATTATTAGTAATAATACCTGTCAGTGTGACACAATATACAGCACCTAATACACAGACATACAGGGAACTAACGTGATCTGTCTCATTATTAGTAATAATACCTGTCAGTGTGACACAGTATACAGCACCTAATACACAGACATACAGGGAACTAACGGATCTGTCTCATTATTAGTAATAATACCTGTCAGTGTGACACAGTATACAGCACCTAATACACAGACATACAGGGAACTAACGGATCTGTCTCATTATTAGTAATAATACCTGTCAGTGTGACACAGTATACAGCACCTAATACACAGACATACAGGGAACTAACGGATCTGTCTCATTATTAGTAATAATACCTGTCAGTGTGACACAGTATACAGCACCTAATACACAGACATACAGGGAACTAACGTGATCTGTCTCATTATTAGTAATAATACCTGTCAGTGTGACACAGTATACAGCACCTAATACACAGACATACAGGGAACTAACGTGATCTGTCTCATTATTAGTAATAATACCTGTCAGTGTGACACAGTATACAGCACCTAATACACAGACATACAGGGAACTAACGTGATCTGTCTCATTATTAGTAATAATACCTGTCAGTGTGACACAGTATACAGCACCTAATACACAGACATACAGGGAACTAACGTGATCTGTCTCATTATTAGTAATAATACCTGTCAGTGTGACACAGTATACAGCACCTAATACACAGATATACAGGGAACTAACGTGATCTGTCTCATTATTAGTAATAATACCTGTCAGTGTGACACAGTATACAGCACCTAATACACAGACATACAGGGAACTAACGGATCTGTCTCATTATTAGTAATAATACCTGTCAGTGTGACACAGTATACAGCACCTAATACACAGACATACAGGGAACTAACGGATCTGTCTCATTATTAGTAATAATACCTGTCAGTGTGACACAATATACAGCACCTAATACACAGACATACAGGGAACTAACGTGATCTGTCTCATTATTAGTAATAATACCTGTCAGTGTGACACAGTATACAGCACCTAATACACAGACATACAGGGAACTAACGTGATCTGTCTCATTATTAGTACTTTGCATTGCTCTTGTAAACTGGTGGTAAAATAAATCATGGCTATCTACATTTATAGCTATATTTGCAGTCAGTGTACAACAGAAATGGAAACTAGGCCTTAGTGAGATAATTATAAGAACCAGATGCTAATTACCATGAATAACAGTAATCGAGCAAGAGAAACTACACACGGCTGCTGGGATTATACAAGGATACAGATCAGGATGTAAGGGGTGTTGGCTGCACACGACACTCGCACCACTAAGTACAATGACTCCAGAGTCAGTCAGAAAGGGCTGTTCTTCATAGGTGCACAGTGACAAGTAGGACATGGGGAGTAAATGTCACACATTAAAACAAAATACATTGATATTGACACTAGACACTGAGTCACTTGAGTCCTTTGCCCAGACAAAGGCTTCCATTCCGATATGTCAAATTTGTACTCACGTCAGGTCAGCATCTTTTGAGGCCACAAAGATCCATTGCTCATCCTGGTGCCCCTCTCCATCTGCCACCACCATCTCAATGGCTTTGCCAACAAGTCCAGAGCCTCCCGTTACAAGGATTCGTTTTGGTTTCTTTTCCGGCAACATGGCGACCAGACCTGATTACTGACGCACACAGATTATTTCATTACATGTTTATACAACAGATGGGTAAATTAATAGTTACTTGCATATGCCAATCAGGGACACCATCATGGACTTTGCTAATACAATAACCCTGCACTATACAATGTCACCGGTATTTATAAGCATGCCAGCTGTATATAAGTTTGTCACCGGTAGATATAAGCATGCCAGCGAGATATATATACATACATACACACACTTGCCAGCGGTATATATAAGCATGCCAGCGGTATCAGCAGTATGTATAAGCATGCCAGTGGTATATATAAGCTTGTCAGCGGTATATATAAGCATGTCAGCGGTATCAGCAGTATGTATAAGCATGCCAGTGGTATATATAAGCTTGTCAGCGGTATCAGCAGTATGTATAAGCATGCCAGTGGTATATATAAGCTTGTCAGCGGTATATATAAGCATGCCAGCGGTATCAGCAGTATGTATAAGCATGCCAGTGGTATATATAAGCATGTCAGCGGTATCAGCAGTATGTATAAGCATGCCAGTGGTATATATAAGCTTGTCAGCGGTATCAGCAGTATGTATAAGCATGCCAGTGGTATATATAAGCTTGTCAGCGGTATATATAAGCATGCCAGCGGTATCAGCAGTATGTATAAGCTTGCAAGCGGTATATATAAGCATGCCAGCGGTATCAGCAGTATGTATAAGCTTGTCAGCGGTATATATAAGCATGTCAGCGGTATCAGCAGTATGTATAAGCTTGTCAGCGGTATATATAAGCTTGTCAGCGGTATCAGCAGTATGTATAAGCATGTCAGCGGTATCAGCAGTATGTATAAGCATGTCAGCGGTATCAGCAGTATGTATAAGCATGTCAGCGGTATCAGTAGTATGTATAAGCATGTCAGCGGTATCAGCGGTATATATAAGCATGTCAGCGGTATCAGCAGTATGTATAAGCTTGTCAGCGGTATCAGCAGTATGTATAAGCTTGTCAGCGGTATGTATAAGCTTGTCAGCGGTATCAGCAGTATGTATAAGCTTGTCAGCGGTATATATAACCATGCCAGCGGTATCAGCAGCATGTATAAGCTTGTCAGCGATATATATAAGCATGCCAGCGGTATCAGCAGTATGTATAAGCTTGTCAGCGGTATATATAAGCATGTCAGCGGTATCAGCAGTATGTATAAGCTTGTCAGCGGTATATATAAGCATGCCAGCGGTATCAGCAGTATGTATAAGCTTGTCAGCGGTATATATAAGCATGTCAGCGGTATCAGCAGTATGTATAAGCTTGTCAGCGGTATATATAAGCTTGTCAGCGGTATCAGCAGTATGTATAAGCTTGTCAGCGGTATATATAAGCATGACAGCGGTATCAGCAGTATGTATAAGCTTGTCAGCGGTATATATAAGCATGTCCGCGGTATCAGCAATATGTATAAGCTTGTCAGCGGTATCAGCAGTATGTATAAGCATGTCAGCGGTATATATAAGCATGTCAGCGGTATCAGCAGTATGTATAAGCATGTCAGCGGTATATATAAGCATGTCAGCGGTATCAGCAGTATGTATAAGCATGTCAGCGGTATATATAAGCATGTCAGCGGTATCAGCAGTATGTATAAGCTTGTCAGCGGTATATATAAGCTTGTCAGCGGTATCAGCAATATGTATAAGCTTGTCAGCGGTATCAGCAGTATGTATAAGCATGTCAGCGGTATATATAAGCATGTCAGCGGTATCAGCAGTATGTATAAGCATGTCAGCGGTATATATAAGCTTGTCAGCGGTATCAGCAATATGTATAAGCATGTCAGCGGTATATATAAGCATGTCAGCGGTATCAGCAGTATGTATAAGCATGTCAGCGGTATATATAAGCATGTCAGCGGTATCAGCAATATGTATAAGCATGTCAGCGGTATATATAAGCATGTCAGCGGTATCAGCAGTATGTATAAGCATGTCAGCGGTATATATAAGCATGTCAGCGGTATCAGCAGTATGTATAAGCATGTCAGCGGTATCAGCAGTATGTATAAGCATGTCAGCGGTATCAGCAGTATGTATAAGCATGTCAGCGGTATATATAAGCATGTCAGCGGTATCAGCAGTATGTATAAGCTTGTCAGCGGTATCAGCAGTATGTATAAGCATGTCAGCGGTATCAGTAGTATGTATAAGCATGTCAGCGGTATCAGCGGTATATATAAGCATGTCCGCGGTATCAGTAGTATGTATAAGCATGTCAGCGGTATCAGCGGTATATATAAGCATGTCAGCGGTATCAGCAGTATATATAAGCATGTCAGCGGTATCAGCAGTATGTATAAGCATGTCAGCGGTATATATAAGCATGTCAGCGGTATCAGCAGTATGTATAAGCATGTCAGCGGTATCAGCAGTATGTATAAGCATGTCAGCGGTATCAGCAGTATGTATAAGCATGTCAGCGGTATATATAAGCATGTCAGCGGTATCAGCAGTATGTATAAGCATGTCAGCGGTATCAGCAGTATGTATAAGCATGTCAGCGGTATCAGCAGTATGTATAAGCATGTCAGCAGACCTTAAAGGGACATTAAACCCCCCAAAAAAAATCTCTTTCATGATTCAGATAGGGAATACAATTCTAAACAACTTTCTAATTTACTTCTATTATCTAATGTGTTTAATTCTCTTGGTATCATGTGTTGAAGGAGCAGCAATGCACTAATGGTTTCTAACTGAACACACAAGTGAGCCAATGACAATCAGTATATATATACACACATACACACACACACAGTATATGTGCAGCCACTAATTAGCAGCTAGAACCTAGGTTCTTTGCCGCTCCTAAGCTTACCTAGATAAATATTTCATCAAAAGGATAAGAAAAGAAGGAAGCAAATTTAATAATAGAAGTAAATTGGAAAGTTGTTTAAAATTGTTTTCTCTATCTGAATCATGAAAGTAAAGTTTTGGGTTTCATATCCCTTTAACAAGCACATGACCTGCAGGTAACCTGAGATATTGGAATCACACCCCTCCTCCTGCCATGTTTTTCACAACTGGACAGTGGTTGTATCCCTTCAGTTGCCAGTTACAAACTAACATGTGATATCACTCTTTCAAGTTGCTAGAAATACACCAAGAAAGAGATTTATCTTCAGCCCTTTACCAGACACAGAGCAGTGGTTTTCCCTCTCTTTGAGAGTCAGTAACAAAAGAAGTTCACTAGTTAGCTCTCCTTGGCTTTCAGTAATACCTGGCACACACACAGGGTCTGACCCCTGGTTACAGACAGAGCCACAGGTCACTCAGGGGCTTTAAACAAACACAGTACATTTAGGTGACCACTGGAGAGCCTGGACACTTAGCAAGCACAACAGTATCTGTCAGCATAAGTGAGTGAGGCTGGGAGCGCACACTCAGGTGAACAGTCACTCACACACACTTCTTACCTCTATCACTGCTCAACCGGTGTCACTGTCTGTAAGACAACTTCCGGGTGCAACGTGTTCTTTCAAAGTAGTCTAGCTGCAGACTGGAGCTCCACTCTAGACAGGAAACATGTGACCTCGACTGACTCTAGACAGGAATCATGTGACCTCCACTGACTCTAAACAGGAATCATGTGACCTCCACTGACTCTAAACAGGAATCATGTGACCTCCACACTGACTCTAGACAGGAAACATGTGACCTCCTCTCTAGACAGGAAACATGTGACCTACACTCAAAGCTTTTTTTTTTTTAATCAACTTTAATATAACAACCTATAGACAATCATTCTGAAAACGAAACATTTTGCAGCTTTCTTGTTCTTAATGTTCATTTGCAGTGGTTTATGCTGATTGTCATTTATAAGGTAACTACTGTGACTGTCATTTATAAGGTAACCACTGTGACTGTCATTTATAAGGTAACTACTGTGACTGTCATTTATAAAGTAACCACTGTGACTGTCATTTATAAGGTAACCACTGTGACTGTCACTTATAAGGTAACTACTGTGACTGTCATTTATAAAGTAACCACTGTGACTGTCATTTATAAGGTAACCACTGTGACTGTCATTTATAAAGTAACCACTGTGACTGTCACTTATAAGGTAACCACTGTGACTGTCATTTATAAAGTAACCACTGTGACTGTCATTTATAAGGTAACCACTGTGACTGTCATTTATAAAGTAACCACTGTGACTGTCAATTATAAAGTAACCACTGTGACTGTCATTTATAAAGTAACCACTGTGACTGTCAATTATAAGGTAACCACTGTGACTGTCATTTATAAAGTAACCACTGTGACTGTCAATTATAAAGTAACCACTGTGACTGTCATTTATAAAGTAACCACTGTGACTGTCATTTATAAAGTAACCACTGTGACTGTCATTTATAAAGTAACCACTGTGACTGTCAATTATAAGGTAACCACTGTGACTGTCATTTATAAGGTAACTACTGTGACTGTCATTTATAAGGTAACCACTGTGACTGTCATTTATAAAGTAACCACTGTGACTGTCATTTATAAAGTAACCCCTGTGACTGTCATTTATAAAGTAACCACTGTGACTGTCAATTATAAGGTAACCACTGTGACTGTCATTTATAAAGTAACCACTGTGACTGTCATTTATAAAGTAACCACTGTGACTGTCAATTATAAAGTAACCACTGTGACCGTCATTTATAAAGTAACCACTGTGACTGTCAATTATAAAGTATCCACTGTGACTGTCAATTATAAGGTAACCACTGTGACTGAACATTTATAAGGTAACCACTGTGACTGTCACTTATAAGGTAATCTCTGTGACTGTCATTTATAAGGTAACCACTGTGATTGTCATTTATAAGGTAACCACTGTGACTGTCATTTATAAGGTAACCACTGTGACTGAGCATTTATAAGGTAACCACTGTGACGGTCATTTATAAAGTAACCACTGTGACTGTCATTTATAAGGTAACCACTGTGATTGTCATTTTTAAGGTAATCACTGTGACTGTCATTTATAAGGTAACCACTGTGACTGTCATTTATAAGGTAACCACTGTGATTGTCACTTATAAGATAATCACTGTGACTGTCATTTATAAGGTAATCACTGTGACTGTCACTTATAAGGTAACCACTGTGATTGTCACTTATAAGATAATCACTGTGACTGTCACTTATAAGGTAATCACTGTGACTGTCATTTATAAGGTAACCACTGTGACTGTCATTTATAAGGTAAATACTATGACTGTCAATTATAAGGTAATCACTGTGACTGTCACTTATATGGTAATCACTGTGATTGTCACTTATAAAGTAATCACTGTGACTGTCACTTATAAGGTAATCACTGTGACTGTCATTTATAAGGTAAATACTATAACTGTCACTTATAAGGTAATCACTGTGACTGTCATTTATAAAGTATCCACTGTGACTGTCATTTATAAGGTAACCACTGTGATTGTCATTTATAAGGTATTCACTGTGACTGTCATTTTATAAGGTAACCACTGTGACTGTCATTTATAAAGTAACCACTGTGATTGTCATTTATAAGGTAACCACTGTGACTGTCATTTATAAGGTAACCACTGTGAATGTAATTTATAAGGTAACCACTGTGACTGTCATTTATAAAGTAACCACTGTGATTGTCACTTATAAGGTAATCACTGTGACTGTCATTTATAAGGTAAATACTATGACTGTCACTTATAAGGTAATCACTGTGACTGTCATTTATAAGGTAAATACTGTGACTGTCACTTATAAGGTAAGCACTGTGACTGTCATTTATAAGGTAATCGCTGTGACTGTCATTTATAAGGTAATCACTTTGATTGTCATTTATAAGGTAACCACTGTGATTGTCACTTATAAGGTAATCACTTTGACTGTCATTTATAAGGTAACCACTGTGACTGTCATTTATAAGGTAATCACTGTGACTGTCATTTATAAGGTAACCACTGTGACTGTCATTTATAAAGTAACCACTGTGATTGTCACTTATAAGGTATTCACTTAGACTGTCACTTATACGGTAATCACTGTGACTGTCATTTATAAAGTAACCACTGTGACTGTCATTTATAAGGTTACCACTGTGACTGTCATTTATAAAGTAACCCCTGTGAGTGTCATTTATAAGGTAACCACTGTGACTGTCATTTATAAGGTACCCACTGTGACTGACATTTATAAAGTAACCACTGTGACTGTCATTTATAAGGTAATCACTGTGACTGTCACTTATAAGGTAACCCCTGTGAGTGTCATTTATAAGGTAACCACTGTAAGAGTGATTTATAAGGTAACCACTGTAACTGTCATTTATAAAGTAACCACTGTGATTGTCATTTATAAGGTAACCACTGTGACTGTCATTTATAAGGTAATCACTGTGACTGTCATTTATAAGGTAACCACTGTGAATGTAATTTATAAGGTAACCACTGTGACTGTCATTTATAAAGTAACCACTGTGATTGTCACTTATAAGGTAATCACTGTGACTGTCATTTATAAGGTAAATACTATGACTGTCACTTATAAGGTAATCACTGTGACTGTCATTTATAAGGTAACCACTGTGACTGTCATTTATAAGGTAAATACTGTGACTGTCACTTATAAGGTAAGCACTGTGGCTGTCATTTATAAGGTAATCACTGTGACTGTCATTTATAAGGTAACCACTGTGACTGTCATTTATAAAGTAACCACTGTGATTGTCACTTATAAGGTATTCACTTAGACTGTCACTTATAAGGTAATCACTGTGACTGTCATTTATAAAGTAACCACTGTGACTGTCATTTATAAGGTTACCACTGTGACTGTCATTTATAAAGTAACCACTGTGAGTGTCATTTATAAGGTAACCCCTGTGAGTGTCATTTATAAGGTACCCACTGTGACTGACATTTATAAAGTAACCACTGTGACTGTCACTTATAAGGTAACCCCTGTGAGTGTCATTTACAAGGTAACCACTGTGACTGTCATTTATAAGGTAATCACTGTGACTGTCATTTATAAGGTAACCACTGTGATTGTCACTTATAAGGTAACCACTGTGACTGTCATTTATAAAGTAACCACTGTGATTGTCACTTATAAGGTATTCACTTAGACTGCCACTTATAAGGTAATCACTGTGACTGTAATTTATAAAGTAACCACTGTGACTGTCATTTATAAGGTTACCACTGTGACTGTCATTTATAAAGTAACCACTGTGAGTGTCATTTATAAGGTAACCCCTGTGAGTGTCATTTATAAGGTAACCACTGTGACTGTCATTTATAAGGTACCCACTGTGACTGACATTTATAAAGTAACCACTGTGACTGTCATTTATAAGGTAATCACTGTGACTGTCACTTATAAGGTAACCCCTGTGAGTGTCATTTATAAGGTAACCACTGTAAGTGTCATTTATAAGGTAACCACTGTGACTGTCATTTATAAAGTAACCACTGTGATTGTCATTTATAAGGTAACCACTGTGACTATCATTTATAAGGTAATCACCGTGACTGTCATTTATAAGGTAACCACTGTGAATGTAATTTATAAGGTAACCACTGTGACTGTCATTTATAAAGTAACCACTGTGATTGTCACTTATAAGGTAATCACTGTGACTGTCATTTATAAGGTAACCACTGTGACTGTCATTTATAAGGTAAATACTATGACTGTCACTTATAAGGTAATCACTGTGACTGTCATTTATAAGGTAACCACTGTGACTGTCATTTATAAGGTAAATACTGTGACTGTCACTTATAAGGTAAGCACTGTGACTGTCATTTATAAGGTAATCACTGTGACTGTCATTTATAAGGTAATCACTGTGATTGTCATTTATAAGGTAACCACTGTGACTGTCATTTATAAGGTAATCACTGTGACTTTCATTTGTAAGGTAACCACTGTGTGACTGTCATTTATAAAGTAACCACTGTGATTGTCACATATAAGGTAATCACTGTGACTGTCATTTATAAGGTAATCACTGTGACTGTCATTTATAAGGTAACCACTGTGACTGTCACTTATAAGGTAACCACTGTGACTGACATTTATAAAGTAACCACTGTGACTGTCACATATAAGGTAATCACTGTGACTGTCATTTATAAGGTAATCACTGTGACTGTCATTTATAAGGTAACCACTGTGACTGTCACTTATAAGGTAACCACTGTGACTGACATTTATAAAGTAACCACTGTGACTGTCACTTATAAGGTAATCACTGTGACTGTCACTTATAAGGTAACCACTGTGAGTGTCATTTATAAGGTAACCCCTGTGAGTGTCATTTATATGGTAACCACTGTGACTGACATTTATAAAGTAACCACTGTGACTGTCATTTATAAGGTAATCACTGTGACTGTCACTTATAAGGTAACCACTGTGAGTGTCATTTATAAGGTAACCCCTGTGAGTGTCATTTATATGGTAACCACTGTGACTGACATTTATAAAGTAACCACTGTGACTGTCATTTATAAGGTAATCACTGTGACTGTCACTTATGAGGTAACCCCTGTGAGTGTCATTTATAAGGTAACCACTGTGACTGTCATTTCTAAAGTAACCACTGTGACTGTCATTTATAAGGTAACCACTGTGACTGTCATTTATAAAGTAACCACTGTGATTGTCATTTATAAGGTAACCACTGTGACTGTCATTTATAAGGTAACCACTGTGACTGTCATTTATAAGGTAACCACTGTGACTGTCATTTATAAGGTAAAGTCAGCTTCTTATTCTGCAACTGATTACAATTTGCAAAATAAAGATATCTAGCATTATTTATATTTTAAATAAAATAATACATTTTCCAAAAACCTGAACAAACTTAAATTTTATTAAAAAACAGAATTTATGTTTACCTGATAAATTACTTTCTCCAACGGTGTGTCCGGTCCACGGCGTCATCCTTACTTGTGGGATATTCTCTTCCCCAACAGGAAATGGCAAAGAGCCCAGCAAAGCTGGTCACATGATCCCTCCTAGGCTCCGCCTACCCCAGTCATTCGACCGACGTTAAGGAGGAATATTTGCATAGGAGAAACCATATGATACCGTGGTGACTGTAGTTAAAGAAAATAAATTATCAGACCTGATTAAAAAACCAGGGCGGGCCGTGGACCGGACACACCGTTGGAGAAAGTAATTTATCAGGTAAACATAAATTCTGTTTTCTCCAACATAGGTGTGTCCGGTCCACGGCGTCATCCTTACTTGTGGGAACCAATACCAAAGCTTTAGGACACGGATGAAGGGAGGGAGCAAATCAGGTCACCTAAATGGAAGGCACCACGGCTTGCAAAACCTTTCTCCCAAAAATAGCCTCAGAAGAAGCAAAAGTATCAAACTTGTAAAATTTGGTAAAAGTGTGCAGTGAAGACCAAGTCGCTGCCCTACATATCTGATCAACAGAAGCCTCGTTCTTGAAGGCCCATGTGGAAGCCACAGCCCTAGTGGAATGAGCTGTGATTCTTTCAGGAGGCTGCCGTCCGGCAGTCACATAAGCCAATCTGATGATGCTTTTAATCCAAAAAGAGAGAGAGGTAGAAGTTGCTTTTTGACCTCTCCTTTTACCAGAATAAACAACAAACAAGGAAGATGTTTGTCTAAAATCCTTTGTAGCATCTAAATAGAATTTTAGAGCGCGAACAACATCCAAATTGTGCAACAAACGTTCCTTCTTCGAAACTGGTTTCGGACACAAAGAAGGTACGACTATCTCCTGGTTAATGTTTTTGTTAGAAACAACTTTTGGAAGAAAACCAGGTTTAGTACGTAAAACCACCTTATCTGCATGGAACACCAGATAAGGAGGAGAACACTGCAGAGCAGATAATTCTGAAACTCTTCTAGCAGAAGAAATTGCAACCAAAAACAAAACTTTCCAAGATAATAACTTAATATCAACGGAATGTAAGGGTTCAAACGGAACCCCCTGAAGAACTGAAAGAACTAAGTTGAGACTCCAAGGAGGAGTCAAAGGTTTGTAAACAGGCTTGATTCTAACCAGAGCCTGAACAAAGGCTTGAACATCTGGCACAGCTGCCAGCTTTTTGTGAAGTAACACAGACAAGGCAGAAATCTGTCCCTTCAAGGAACTTGCAGATAATCCTTTCTCCAATCCTTCTTGAAGAAAGGATAGAATCTTAGGAATCTTTACCTTGTCCCAAGGGAATCCTTTAGATTCACACCAACAGATATATTTTTTCCATATTTTGTGGTAAATTTTTCTAGTTACAGGCTTTCTGGCCTGAACAAGAGTATCAATAACAGAATCTGAGAACCCTCGTTTTGATAAGATCAAGCGTTCAATCTCCAAGCAGTCAGCTGGAGTGAGATCAGATTCGGATGTTCGAACGGACCTTGAACAAGAAGGTCTCGTCTCAAAGGTAGCTTCCATGGTGGAGCCGATGACATATTCACCAGATCTGCATACCAAGTCCTGCGTGGCCACGCAGGAGCTATCAAGATCACCGACGCCCTCTCTTGATTGATCCTGGCTACCAGCCTGGGGATGAGAGGAAACGGCGGGAATACATAAGCTAGTTTGAAGGTCCAAGGTGCTACTAGTGCATCTACTAGAGTCGCCTTGGGATCCCTGGATCTGGACCCGTAGCAAGGAACCTTGAAGTTCTGACGAGAGGCCATCAGATCCATGTCTGGAATGCCCCACAGTTGAGTAATTTGGGCAAAGATTTCCGGATGGAGTTCCCACTCCCCCGGATGTAATGTCTGACGACTCAGAAAATCCGCTTCCCAATTTTCCACTCCTGGGATGTGGATTGCAGATAGGTGGCAGGAGTGAGTCTCCGCCCATTGAATGATTTTGGTCACTTCTTCCATCGCCAGGAAACTCCTTGTTCCCCCCTGATGGTTGATGTACGCAACAGTCGTCATGTTGTCTGATTGAAACCGTATGAACTTGGCCTTTGCTAGCTGAGGCCAAGCCTTGAGAGCATTGAATATCGCTCTCAGTTCCAGAATATTTATCGGTAGAAGAGATTCTTCCCGAGACCAAAGACCCTGAGCTTTCAGGGGTCCCCAGACCGCGCCCCAGCCCATCAGACTGGCGTCGGTCGTGACAATGACCCACTCTGGTCTGCGGAAGGTCATCCCTTGTGACAGGTTGTCCAGGGACAGCCACCAACGGAGTGAGTCTCTGGTCCTCTGATTTACTTGTATCTTCGGAGACAAGTCTGTATAGTCCCCATTCCACTGACTGAGCATGCACAGTTGTAATGGTCTTAGATGAATGCGCGCAAAAGGAACTATGTCCATTGCCGCTACCATCAAACCTATTACTTCCATGCACTGCGCTATGGAAGGAAGAGGAACGGAATGAAGTGTTTGACAAGAGTTTAGAAGTTTTGTTTTTCTGGCCTCTGTCAGAAAAATCCTCATTTCTAAGGAGTCTATTATTGTTCCCAAGAAGGGAACCCTTGTCGACGGAGATAGAGAACTCTTTTCCACGTTCACTTTCCATCCGTGAGATCTGAGAAAGGCCAGGACTATGTCCGTGTGAGCCTTTGCTTGAGGAAGGGACGACGCTTGAATCAGAATGTCGTCCAAGTAAGGAACTACTGCAATGCCCCTTGGTCTTAGTACCGCTAGAAGGGACCCTAGTACCTTTGTGAAAATCCTTGGAGCAGTGGCTAATCCGAAAGGAAGCGCCACAAACTGGTAATGCTTGTCCAGGAATGCGAACCTTAGGAACCGATGATGTTCCTTGTGGATAGGAATATGTAGATACGCATCCTTTAAATCCACCGTGGTCATGAATTGACCTTCCTGGATGGAAGGAAGAATTGTTCGAATGGTTTCCATTTTGAACGATGGAACCTTGAGAAACTTGTTTAAGATCTGTGACCTCGACTGACTCTAGACAGGAATCATGTGACCTCCACTGACTCTAAACAGGAATCATGTGACCTCCACTGACTCTAAACAGGAATCATGTGACCTCCACACTGACTCTAGACAGGAAACATGTGACCTCCTCTCTAGACAGGAAACATGTGACCTACACTCAAAGCTTTTTTTTTTTTAATCAACTTTAATATAACAACCTATAGACAATCATTCTGAAAACGAAACATTTTGCAGCTTTCTTGTTCTTAATGTTCATTTGCAGTGGTTTATGCTGATTGTCATTTATAAGGTAACTACTGTGACTGTCATTTATAAGGTAACCACTGTGACTGTCATTTATAAGGTAACTACTGTGACTGTCATTTATAAAGTAACCACTGTGACTGTCATTTATAAGGTAACCACTGTGACTGTCACTTATAAGGTAACTACTGTGACTGTCATTTATAAAGTAACCACTGTGACTGTCATTTATAAGGTAACCACTGTGACTGTCATTTATAAAGTAACCACTGTGACTGTCACTTATAAGGTAACTACTGTGACTGTCATTTATAAAGTAACCACTGTGACTGTCATTTATAAGGTAACCACTGTGACTGTCATTTATAAAGTAACCACTGTGACTGTCAATTATAAAGTAACCACTGTGACTGTCATTTATAAAGTAACCACTGTGACTGTCAATTATAAGGTAACCACTGTGACTGTCATTTATAAAGTAACCACTGTGACTGTCAATTATAAAGTAACCACTGTGACTGTCATTTATAAAGTAACCACTGTGACTGTCATTTATAAAGTAACCACTGTGACCGTCATTTATAAAGTAACCACTGTGACTGTCAATTATAAGGTAACCACTGTGACTGTCATTTATAAGGTAACTACTGTGACTGTCATTTATAAGGTAACCACTGTGACTGTCATTTATAAAGTAACCACTGTGACTGTCATTTATAAAGTAACCACTGTGACTGTCATTTATAAAGTAACCACTGTGACTGTCAATTATAAGGTAACCACTGTGACTGTCATTTATAAAGTAACCACTGTGACTGTCATTTATAAAGTAACCACTGTGACTGTCAATTATAAAGTAACCACTGTGACCGTCATTTATAAAGTAACCACTGTGACTGTCAATTATAAAGTATCCACTGTGACTGTCAATTATAAGGTAACCACTGTGACTGAGCATTTATAAGGTAACCACTGTGACTGTCACTTATAAGGTAATCTCTGTGACTGTCATTTATAAGGTAACCACTGTGATTGTCATTTATAAGGTAACCACTGTGACTGTCATTTATAAGGTAACCACTGTGACTGAGCATTTATAAGGTAACCACTGTGACGGTCATTTATAAAGTAACCACTGTGACTGTCATTTATAAGGTAACCACTGTGATTGTCATTTTTAAGGTAATCACTGTGACTGTCATTTATAAGGTAACCACTGTGACTGTCATTTATAAGGTAACCACTGTGATTGTCACTTATAAGATAATCACTGTGACTGTCATTTATAAGGTAATCACTGTGACTGTCACTTATAAGGTAACCACTGTGATTGTCACTTATAAGATAATCACTGTGACTGTCACTTATAAGGTAATCACTGTGACTGTCATTTATAAGGTAACCACTGTGACTGTCATTTATAAGGTAAATACTATGACTGTCAATTATAAGGTAATCACTGTGACTGTCACTTATATGGTAATCACTGTGATTGTCACTTATAAAGTAATCACTGTGACTGTCACTTATAAGGTAATCACTGTGACTGTCATTTATAAGGTAAATACTATAACTGTCACTTATAAGGTAATCACTGTGACTGTCATTTATAAAGTATCCACTGTGACTGTCATTTATAAGGTAACCACTGTGATTGTCATTTATAAGGTATTCACTGTGACTGTCATTTTATAAGGTAACCACTGTGACTGTCATTTATAAAGTAACCACTGTGATTGTCATTTATAAGGTAACCACTGTGACTGTCATTTATAAGGTAACCACTGTGAATGTAATTTATAAGGTAACCACTGTGACTGTCATTTATAAAGTAACCACTGTGATTGTCACTTATAAGGTAATCACTGTGACTGTCATTTATAAGGTAAATACTATGACTGTCACTTATAAGGTAATCACTGTGACTGTCATTTATAAGGTAAATACTGTGACTGTCACTTATAAGGTAAGCACTGTGACTGTCATTTATAAGGTAATCGCTGTGACTGTCATTTATAAGGTAATCACTTTGATTGTCATTTATAAGGTAACCACTGTGATTGTCACTTATAAGGTAATCACTTTGACTGTCATTTATAAGGTAACCACTGTGACTGTCATTTATAAGGTAATCACTGTGACTGTCATTTATAAGGTAACCACTGTGACTGTCATTTATAAAGTAACCACTGTGATTGTCACTTATAAGGTATTCACTTAGACTGTCACTTATACGGTAATCACTGTGACTGTCATTTATAAAGTAACCACTGTGACTGTCATTTATAAGGTTACCACTGTGACTGTCATTTATAAAGTAACCCCTGTGAGTGTCATTTATAAGGTAACCACTGTGACTGTCATTTATAAGGTACCCACTGTGACTGACATTTATAAAGTAACCACTGTGACTGTCATTTATAAGGTAATCACTGTGACTGTCACTTATAAGGTAACCCCTGTGAGTGTCATTTATAAGGTAACCACTGTAAGAGTGATTTATAAGGTAACCACTGTAACTGTCATTTATAAAGTAACCACTGTGATTGTCATTTATAAGGTAACCACTGTGACTGTCATTTATAAGGTAATCACTGTGACTGTCATTTATAAGGTAACCACTGTGAATGTAATTTATAAGGTAACCACTGTGACTGTCATTTATAAAGTAACCACTGTGATTGTCACTTATAAGGTAATCACTGTGACTGTCATTTATAAGGTAAATACTATGACTGTCACTTATAAGGTAATCACTGTGACTGTCATTTATAAGGTAACCACTGTGACTGTCATTTATAAGGTAAATACTGTGACTGTCACTTATAAGGTAAGCACTGTGGCTGTCATTTATAAGGTAATCACTGTGACTGTCATTTATAAGGTAACCACTGTGACTGTCATTTATAAAGTAACCACTGTGATTGTCACTTATAAGGTATTCACTTAGACTGTCACTTATAAGGTAATCACTGTGACTGTCATTTATAAAGTAACCACTGTGACTGTCATTTATAAGGTTACCACTGTGACTGTCATTTATAAAGTAACCACTGTGAGTGTCATTTATAAGGTAACCCCTGTGAGTGTCATTTATAAGGTACCCACTGTGACTGACATTTATAAAGTAACCACTGTGACTGTCACTTATAAGGTAACCCCTGTGAGTGTCATTTACAAGGTAACCACTGTGACTGTCATTTATAAGGTAATCACTGTGACTGTCATTTATAAGGTAACCACTGTGATTGTCACTTATAAGGTAACCACTGTGACTGTCATTTATAAAGTAACCACTGTGATTGTCACTTATAAGGTATTCACTTAGACTGCCACTTATAAGGTAATCACTGTGACTGTAATTTATAAAGTAACCACTGTGACTGTCATTTATAAGGTTACCACTGTGACTGTCATTTATAAAGTAACCACTGTGAGTGTCATTTATAAGGTAACCCCTGTGAGTGTCATTTATAAGGTAACCACTGTGACTGTCATTTATAAGGTACCCACTGTGACTGACATTTATAAAGTAACCACTGTGACTGTCATTTATAAGGTAATCACTGTGACTGTCACTTATAAGGTAACCCCTGTGAGTGTCATTTATAAGGTAACCACTGTAAGTGTCATTTATAAGGTAACCACTGTGACTGTCATTTATAAAGTAACCACTGTGACTGTCATTTATAAAGTAACCACTGTGATTGTCATTTATAAGGTAACCACTGTGACTATCATTTATAAGGTAATCACCGTGACTGTCATTTATAAGGTAACCACTGTGAATGTAATTTATAAGGTAACCACTGTGACTGTCATTTATAAAGTAACCACTGTGATTGTCACTTATAAGGTAATCACTGTGACTGTCATTTATAAGGTAACCACTGTGACTGTCATTTATAAGGTAAATACTATGACTGTCACTTATAAGGTAATCACTGTGACTGTCATTTATAAGGTAACCACTGTGACTGTCATTTATAAGGTAAATACTGTGACTGTCACTTATAAGGTAAGCACTGTGACTGTCATTTATAAGGTAATCACTGTGACTGTCATTTATAAGGTAATCACTGTGATTGTCATTTATAAGGTAACCACTGTGACTGTCATTTATAAGGTAATCACTGTGACTTTCATTTGTAAGGTAACCACTGTGTGACTGTCATTTATAAAGTAACCACTGTGATTGTCACATATAAGGTAATCACTGTGACTGTCATTTATAAGGTAATCACTGTGACTGTCATTTATAAGGTAACCACTGTGACTGTCACTTATAAGGTAACCACTGTGACTGACATTTATAAAGTAACCACTGTGACTGTCACATATAAGGTAATCACTGTGACTGTCATTTATAAGGTAATCACTGTGACTGTCATTTATAAGGTAACCACTGTGACTGTCACTTATAAGGTAACCACTGTGACTGACATTTATAAAGTAACCACTGTGACTGTCACTTATAAGGTAATCACTGTGACTGTCACTTATAAGGTAACCACTGTGAGTGTCATTTATAAGGTAACCCCTGTGAGTGTCATTTATATGGTAACCACTGTGACTGACATTTATAAAGTAACCACTGTGACTGTCATTTATAAGGTAATCACTGTGACTGTCACTTATAAGGTAACCACTGTGAGTGTCATTTATAAGGTAACCCCTGTGAGTGTCATTTATATGGTAACCACTGTGACTGACATTTATAAAGTAACCACTGTGACTGTCATTTATAAGGTAATCACTGTGACTGTCACTTATGAGGTAACCCCTGTGAGTGTCATTTATAAGGTAACCACTGTGACTGTCATTTCTAAAGTAACCACTGTGACTGTCATTTATAAGGTAACCACTGTGACTGTCATTTATAAAGTAACCACTGTGATTGTCATTTATAAGGTAACCACTGTGACTGTCATTTATAAGGTAACCACTGTGACTGTCATTTATAAGGTAACCACTGTGACTGTCATTTATAAGGTAAAGTCAGCTTCTTATTCTGCAACTGATTACAATTTGCAAAATAAAGATATCTAGCATTATTTATATTTTAAATAAAATAATACATTTTCCAAAAACCTGAACAAACTTAAATTTTATTAAAAAACAGAATTTATGTTTACCTGATAAATTACTTTCTCCAACGGTGTGTCCGGTCCACGGCGTCATCCTTACTTGTGGGATATTCTCTTCCCCAACAGGAAATGGCAAAGAGCCCAGCAAAGCTGGTCACATGATCCCTCCTAGGCTCCGCCTACCCCAGTCATTCGACCGACGTTAAGGAGGAATATTTGCATAGGAGAAACCATATGATACCGTGGTGACTGTAGTTAAAGAAAATAAATTATCAGACCTGATTAAAAAACCAGGGCGGGCCGTGGACCGGACACACCGTTGGAGAAAGTAATTTATCAGGTAAACATAAATTCTGTTTTCTCCAACATAGGTGTGTCCGGTCCACGGCGTCATCCTTACTTGTGGGAACCAATACCAAAGCTTTAGGACACGGATGAAGGGAGGGAGCAAATCAGGTCACCTAAATGGAAGGCACCACGGCTTGCAAAACCTTTCTCCCAAAAATAGCCTCAGAAGAAGCAAAAGTATCAAACTTGTAAAATTTGGTAAAAGTGTGCAGTGAAGACCAAGTCGCTGCCCTACATATCTGATCAACAGAAGCCTCGTTCTTGAAGGCCCATGTGGAAGCCACAGCCCTAGTGGAATGAGCTGTGATTCTTTCAGGAGGCTGCCGTCCGGCAGTCACATAAGCCAATCTGATGATGCTTTTAATCCAAAAAGAGAGAGAGGTAGAAGTTGCTTTTTGACCTCTCCTTTTACCAGAATAAACAACAAACAAGGAAGAAGTTTGTCTAAAATCCTTTGTAGCATCTAAATAGAATTTTAGAGCGCGAACAACATCCAAATTGTGCAACAAACGTTCCTTCTTCGAAACTGGTTTCGGACACAAAGAAGGTACGACTATCTCCTGGTTAATGTTTTTGTTAGAAACAACTTTTGGAAGAAAACCAGGTTTAGTACGTAAAACCACCTTATCTGCATGGAACACCAGATAAGGAGGAGAACACTGCAGAGCAGATAATTCTGAAACTCTTCTAGCAGAAGAAATTGCAACCAAAAACAAAACTTTCCAAGATAATAACTTAATATCAACGGAATGTAAGGGTTCAAACGGAACCCCCTGAAGAACTGAAAGAACTAAGTTGAGACTCCAAGGAGGAGTCAAAGGTTTGTAAACAGGCTTGATTCTAACCAGAGCCTGAACAAAGGCTTGAACATCTGGCACAGCTGCCAGCTTTTTGTGAAGTAACACAGACAAGGCAGAAATCTGTCCCTTCAAGGAACTTGCAGATAATCCTTTCTCCAATCCTTCTTGAAGAAAGGATAGAATCTTAGGAATCTTTACCTTGTCCCAAGGGAATCCTTTAGATTCACACCAACAGATATATTTTTTCCATATTTTGTGGTAAATTTTTCTAGTTACAGGCTTTCTGGCCTGAACAAGAGTATCAATAACAGAATCTGAGAACCCTCGTTTTGATAAGATCAAGCGTTCAATCTCCAAGCAGTCAGCTGGAGTGAGATCAGATTCGGATGTTCGAACGGACCTTGAACAAGAAGGTCTCGTCTCAAAGGTAGCTTCCATGGTGGAGCCGATGACATATTCACCAGATCTGCATACCAAGTCCTGCGTGGCCACGCAGGAGCTATCAAGATCACCGACGCCCTCTCTTGATTGATCCTGGCTACCAGCCTGGGGATGAGAGGAAACGGCGGGAATACATAAGCTAGTTTGAAGGTCCAAGGTGCTACTAGTGCATCTACTAGAGTCGCCTTGGGATCCCTGGATCTGGACCCGTAGCAAGGAACCTTGAAGTTCTGACGAGAGGCCATCAGATCCATGTCTGGAATGCCCCACAGTTGAGTAATTTGGGCAAAGATTTCCGGATGGAGTTCCCACTCCCCCGGATGTAATGTCTGACGACTCAGAAAATCCGCTTCCCAATTTTCCACTCCTGGGATGTGGATTGCAGATAGGTGGCAGGAGTGAGTCTCCGCCCATTGAATGATTTTGGTCACTTCTTCCATCGCCAGGAAACTCCTTGTTCCCCCCTGATGGTTGATGTACGCAACAGTCGTCATGTTGTCTGATTGAAACCGTATGAACTTGGCCTTTGCTAGCTGAGGCCAAGCCTTGAGAGCATTGAATATCGCTCTCAGTTCCAGAATATTTATCGGTAGAAGAGATTCTTCCCGAGACCAAAGACCCTGAGCTTTCAGGGGTCCCCAGACCGCGCCCCAGCCCATCAGACTGGCGTCGGTCGTGACAATGACCCACTCTGGTCTGCGGAAGGTCATCCCTTGTGACAGGTTGTCCAGGGACAGCCACCAACGGAGTGAGTCTCTGGTCCTCTGATTTACTTGTATCTTCGGAGACAAGTCTGTATAGTCCCCATTCCACTGACTGAGCATGCACAGTTGTAATGGTCTTAGATGAATGCGCGCAAAAGGAACTATGTCCATTGCCGCTACCATCAAACCTATTACTTCCATGCACTGCGCTATGGAAGGAAGAGGAACGGAATGAAGTGTTTGACAAGAGTTTAGAAGTTTTGTTTTTCTGGCCTCTGTCAGAAAAATCCTCATTTCTAAGGAGTCTATTATTGTTCCCAAGAAGGGAACCCTTGTCGACGGAGATAGAGAACTCTTTTCCACGTTCACTTTCCATCCGTGAGATCTGAGAAAGGCCAGGACTATGTCCGTGTGAGCCTTTGCTTGAGGAAGGGACGACGCTTGAATCAGAATGTCGTCCAAGTAAGGAACTACTGCAATGCCCCTTGGTCTTAGTACCGCTAGAAGGGACCCTAGTACCTTTGTGAAAATCCTTGGAGCAGTGGCTAATCCGAAAGGAAGCGCCACGAACTGGTAATGCTTGTCCAGGAATGCGAACCTTAGGAACCGATGATGTTCCTTGTGGATAGGAATATGTAGATACGCATCCTTTAAATCCACCGTGGTCATGAATTGACCTTCCTGGATGGAAGGAAGAATTGTTCGAATGGTTTCCATTTTGAACGATGGAACCTTGAGAAACTTGTTTAAGATCTTGAGATCTAAGATTGGTCTGAACGTTCCCTCTTTTTTGGGAACTATGAACAGATTGGAGTAGAACCCCATCCCTTGTTCTCCTAATGGAACAGGATGAATCACTCCCATTTTTAACAGGTCTTCTACACAATGTAAGAATGCCTGTCTCTTTATATGGTCTGAAGACAATTGAGACCTGTGGAACCTCCCCCTTGGGGGAAGCCCCTTGAATTCCAGAAGATAACCTTGGGAGACTATTTCTAGTGCCCAAGGATCCAGAACATCTCTTGCCCAAGCCTGAGCAAAGAGAGAGAGTCTGCCCCCCACCAGATCCGGTCCCGGATCGGGGGCCAACATTTCATGCTGTCTTGGTAGCAGTGGCAGGTTTCTTGGCCTGCTTTCCCTTGTTCCAGCCTTGCATTGGTCTCCAGGCTGGCTTGGCTTGAGAAGTATTACCCTCTTGCTTAGAGGACGTAGCACTTGGGGCTGGTCCGTTTCTACGAAAGGGACGAAAATTAGGTTTATTTTTGGCCTTGAAAGACCTATCCTGAGGAAGGGCGTGGCCCTTACCCCCAGTGATATCAGAGATAATCTCTTTCAAGTCAGGGCCAAACAGCGTTTTCCCCTTGAAAGGAATGTTAAGTAGTTTGTTCTTGGAAGACGCATCCGCTGACCAAGATTTCAACCAAAGCGCTCTGCGCGCCACAATAGCAAACCCAGAATTTTTCGCCGCTAACCTAGCCAATTGCAAAGTGGCGTCTATGGTGAAAGAATTGGCCAATTTGAGAGCACGGATTCTGTCCATAATCTCCTCATAAGGAGGAGAATCACTATCGATCGCCTTTACTAGCTCATCGAACCAGAAACACGCGGCTGTAGTGACAGGGACAATGCATGAAATTGGTTGTAGAAGGTAACCTTGCTGAACAAACATCTTTTTAAGCAAACCTTCTAATTTTTTATCCATAGGATCTTTGAAAGCACAACTATCTTCTATGGGTATAGTGGTGCGTTTGTTTAAAGTAGAAACCGCTCCCTCGACCTTGGGGACTGTCTGCCATAAGTCCTTTCTGGGGTCGACCATAGGAAACAATTTTTTAAATATGGAGGGAGGGACGA
The DNA here is from genome assembly GCF_027579735.1 of Bombina bombina. Taxonomy (NCBI): domain Eukaryota; kingdom Metazoa; phylum Chordata; class Amphibia; order Anura; family Bombinatoridae; genus Bombina; species Bombina bombina. The sequence goes on along the minus strand of NC_069503.1, from coordinate 1,141,737,499 downwards.
AAGGTATACCGGGCCTTTCCCATTCTTTATTTACAATGTCCGCCACCCGCTTGGGTATAGGAAAAGCTTCTGGGAGCCCCGGGACCTCTAGGAACTTGTCCATTTTACATAGTTTCTCTGGGATGATCAAATTCTCACAATCATCCAGAGTGGATAATACCTCCTTAAGCAGAGCGCGGAGATGTTCCAACTTAAATTTAAATGTAATCACATCGGGTTCAGCTTGTTGAGAAATTTTCCCTGAATCTGAAATTTCTCCCTCAGACAAAACCTCCCTGGCCCCCTCAGACTGGTGTAGGGGCATTTCAGAACCATTATCATCAGCGTCCCCATGCTCTTCAGTATCTAAAACAGAGCAGTCGCGCTTGCGCTGATAAGTGGGCATTTTGGCTAAAATGTTTTTGATAGAATTATCCATTACAGCCGTTAATTGTTGCATAGTAAGGAGTATTGGCGCGCTAGATGTACTAGGGGCCTCCTGAGTGGGCAAGACTGGTGTAGACAAAGGAGGGAATGATGCAGTACCATGCTTACTCCCCTCACTTGAGGAATCATCTTGGGCATCATTTTCAGTGTCACATAAATCACATCTATTTAAATGAGAAGGAACCTTGGCTTCCCCACATTCAGAACACAGTCTATCTGGTAGTTCAGACATGTTAAACAGGCATAAACTTGATAACAAAGTACAAAAAACGTTTTAAAATAAAACCGTTACTGTCACTTTAAATTTTAAACTGAACACACTTTATTACTGCAATTGCGAAAAAGTATGAAGGAATTGTTCAAAATTCACCAAAATTTCACCACAGTGTCTTAAAGCCTTAAAAGTATTGCACACCAAATTTGGAAGCTTTAACCCTTAAAATAACGGAACCGGAGCCGTTTTTATCTTTAACCCCTTTACAGTCCCTGGTATCTGCTTTGCTGAGACCCAACCAAGCCCAAAGGGGAATACGATACCAAATGACGCCTTCAGAAAGTCTTTTCTATGTATCAGAGCTCCTCACACATGCGACTGCATGTCATGCTTCTCAAAAACAAGTGCGCAATACCGGCGCGAAAATGAGGCTCTGCCTATGATTAGGGAAAGCCCCTAGAGAATAAGGTGTCTAAAACAGTGCCTGCCGATATTATTTTACAAAAATACCCAGATTAAATGATTCCTCAAGGCTAAATATGTGTATATATGAATCGATTTAGCCCAGAAAATGTCTACAGTCTTAATAAGCCCTTGTGAAGCCCTTATTTACTGTCTGAATAAAAATGGCTTACCGGATCCCATAGGGAAAATGACAGCTTCCAGCATTACATCGTCTTGTTAGAATGTGTCATACCTCAAGCAGCAAAAGACTGCTCACTGTTCCCCCAACTGAAGTTAATTCCTCTCAACAGTCCTGTGTGGAACAGCCATGGATTTTAGTAACGGTTGCTAAAATCATTTTCCTCTTACAAACAGAAATCTTCATCTCTTTTCTGTTTCAGAGTAAATAGTACATACCAGCACTATTTTAAAATAACAAACTCTTGATTGAATAAAAAAAACTACAGTTAAACACTAAAAAACTCTAAGCCATCTCCGTGGAGATGTTGCCTGTACAACGGCAAAGAGAATGACTGGGGTAGGCGGAGCCTAGGAGGGATCATGTGACCAGCTTTGCTGGGCTCTTTGCCATTTCCTGTTGGGGAAGAGAATATCCCACAAGTAAGGATGACGCCGTGGACCGGACACACCTATGTTGGAGAAAAAAATTATATTGCAATAATCAGATGGCAAACAGGGCATAATTTGGATTGTTTCTATTAAGCAACTGATATTATAAAAGGGTTAAAATCCTTTGTGCCAATCATTTATGTATGGAATATACAATGCGTGAGCCTCTTCATGGGACAGACATGTTATCAGCCTTGTCCAACGCTCTTTATGGAAAACAAATTGGTGCCAACCTTGCCATTGTATATATTTTACCTTTTCTAAATAAATCATTGGTATTTAAAAAAGAATAAAATCCTTTGCGCCACTCATTTATGTGTGTATATATATACAGAAGTTGTGATCCCATCATAGGATAGACATGTTATCTGCCTGGCCCAGCGCCCTTTATTGCAAACAAATTGGTGCCAACCTTGCCACTTCATATATTTTAGAGGGGGAATTAGGTGTGGAAACAAGTATAGGTTCTCAAAAAATCCCTACAGAGTAGGCCTATGTATCTCTGGAGGGTAGTGCCTGGATACCAGTTACAAATGTAAATAAATAAAGAAAGAAAACGAGATATCTGTATGGCACACTTAACATGAGACCTAAAATATCATGTTATAAGGCAGCACAAAGGATTGTGAAATTAAAATATAACTTTTATTATTGATTTAATTAAAAATATATAAATTTATTACATACAAGAAAATACATTAAAAGAGGGAGGTAGATTGTAGTCGTATGGGTGGTGTAGATGATTTCACATTTAGACTTGTTGTGTCCTATAGCTTAGGTATATCCTACTATAAACATAAATCAATCAGTCACTGATTAATTTATGACTTAAACGCCCAGTATTTGGTATCCTTTGCTATTACCTTCCACCTTATTAGTTTTTGTATAAAGGGTTATTAATTGTGTTTCCATTTTTTGTCTCAGAAGAAGTCAGTTTCACACCCCCTTTTAAAGTAGCATCGCAATATATCACATATTTAGGAATTCAGATTAGTGTCAATCCAGAAGATTTATTTAGTTTGAACTACGTACCCTTATTTGCGAAAATTAAATTTGAGTTGACGAAATGGGATAATCTCCCACTTTCAATCACAGCGAGAATCAACTTAGTTAAGATGATTGTCTTACCTAAGCTCTTATATCTGATGCAAAATATCCCTATAATTATATCAAAAAAGAACCTTAATAGCTTGGATCAACTAATGAGACGATTTATATGGGGGAAGGGTGCGAATCGAATATCATTGCATAAACTATCACAACTAAGACAATATGGTGGATTGGCACTACCTAACTTTGCTATTTATAATAGTGTATGTCTTGCAAAAATTGCAATGGATTGGGTCACGGGAGGGAGCTATATTGCATTTACTGAAGCAGAACCAAATTAAGTATACCCCCTCTCGTTAAATGCGCTCTTACACTGCCCTAAAAAAGAAATCCCAAAGAGAATAAAAAATAAACAATCACTATATCATATTATAATTGCATGGCAAGACATACGACGTAGAGCAGATAGTGATCCTTATATTTCAGATTTACTTCCTATCAGAGGTGACCCACGTTTTCTTCCTGGTATAAGTAATCAAGTATTTAGGAATTGGGATACTGCAGGGCTTACTTTACGTAGTACAACTTAGAGACCCTGAATCACAAAATATAATGCCATTTGAAAGACTTAAAGAATCTTTCAATTTACAGAATGCTGACTTTTTTGCATACCTTCAAGTTAGACATTGGTTTCTTAAAGTTATGAGACAATAAGATGCCATGGAGTCACCCAGGAGTGAAAATGGGGCTAGCATTATTTAAGGCAGGCAAACGCTCTATTAAATACTGGTATAATATGATTATTAGTAAGACAGGGGAACTAAATATTGCTCAGATATGCTCAAAATGGCAAGTAATGATCGCAAACTTAAATGTAGAACAAGTAAAACAAAGTATAACTCTTCTAGATGAGGCCACACTTGCGGCAAACTGGCGAGAAACTCACATAAAACTCTTATATAGGATATATTTTACGCCTGCTAAAATAAATAAATGGTCGACACAAGGATTAAAGGTATGTCCCCGTTGCTGTTCAATCGATGCTGATTTAATCCACATGTTTTGGAGCTGCCCAAAAATCAATCAGTTTTGGTAACGTGTACAATTTTGGTTAACTAAAGTGACAGCTACAAAATGTATAATAGAATTACAACATATAATTTTCCTATTCGATACATCGGATAGATTGATAAATAGAGTTTTCTGTAATACGGTAATTCTGGGCGGGAGATACCTCATTCTTAAAAATTGGCAGCAAAAAAGTACACCTACTATAAACAATTTAACATTTTTATTGCAAACGCAATATACAATAGAACAATTTGATAATGTAATTAATTCTGAACGGCAACAAAACAAATTTATTTTAAAGTGGTTAGACTTTGTTAGACATTATAAGAATACCGATATACAGAATCAGTTACTATCCCCATTAGAGAATCTGATTTAAGATACAAATTTTTTTTTTTTTTTTTTTTTTTTGTCCTCCCTTTCCCCCCCAAAAAGTTTCATTTCCTTTCTTTCTTAATTTTGTCAGGAATCTGACAAATGACTTGTAGGTGGTCCCACCCTCCTTAATAACTTAAAGGTTGAATTTATTAAAAAGAAAACACTGGACTATTAGTAATGGCAAATACAACCATAAATTGTATTCTTTGTTACTTGTTGTCGTAATATAAAATGATTTGCCTCCCTGTAGGACTAAATAATGAATTAGGTTAAGCTTTGTATTAACGATTTCTGCGATAAAGGGAGAAAAGTCAAATATGCAATATCGAAAAGGTTATGATTTGTGTTCAAATGTCGGAATGTTTTCTTTTTTTATGTGTATTCATTTTTTTTAAGTTCCAAATGACATAATTGTATTCTTGATTGTTTATCTTTTTTCTTTTTTCTGTATATACTCTTTTGACCTGTAATAATAAAAAACAAATATTTAAAAAAGAAGAAGTCAGTTTTGCAAATATAGGATGTTCCTCTTTTAGGGACTGATTCCTATTTTTAATCAGACTTATTTAATCCATGACACTCTGTCATTTTGTGGGGAACACTTGTAGTCTATTGATGATAATTATTAAGTAGTGTTTCTTTATGTGAAGTGACTGATTGATTTATGTTTATAGTAGGATATACCTAAGCTATAGGACACAACAAGTCTAAATGTGAAATCATCTACACCACCCATACGACTACAAATAAATAACTAACACTACTTATCTATGTGTGATTATTTCATACTTGATCACTACAATGTACCTCCCTCTTTTAATGTATTTTCTTGTATGTAATAAATTTATATATTTTTAATTAAATCAATAATAAAAGTTATATTTTAATTTCATCATCCTTTGTAACATGATATTTTAGGTCTCATGTGCCATACAGATATCTCTTTTTCTTTCTTTCTTTACTTCATATATTTTACCTTTTCTGAATAAGTGGTATTTTAAAAGGGTTAAAATCCTGTGGGCCACTTATTTTTGTGTGGATATATACAGGGCATGAGCCCCTTTATAGCACAGACATGTTCTCAGCCTGGTCCAACGCTTTTTATGACAAACTGGTGCCGACCTTTTCAAATCACATTTTTTACCTTTTCGAAATAAGTTACTGCTATTTAAAGGGTTTCTTTGCCATATAAATCTTTGGGACAGTCTGAAAACACTTGGATTGTACAAAGGGGCTCACTCCCTATATAACCACACAGAAATCAGTGGCCCAAAGGATTTTAACCGTTTTAAAATACTATTTACTTATTTAGAAAAGGTAAAATATATAAAGTGGCAAGGTTGGCACCAGTTTATTTGGCATAAATAGTGTTGGGCCAGGCTGAGAACATGTCTCTCCTATGATGGGGCTCACATTCTGTATATATCCACACAGAAATGCGTGGCCCAAAGTATTTTACCCTTTCAAAATCCCAGTTACTTATTCAGAAAAGGTAAATGTATGAGATGACCACGTTGGCATAAGTTTGTTTTCTACAAAAAGCTTTGGGCCGGGCTGAAAACATGTTTATTCTATGAAGGGGCTCACTCCTTGTATATGAAGGGGCTCACTCCTTGTATATATCCACACAGTAATGAGGGCTCAAAGGATTTTAACCCTTTTAAAATATCTGATTCCTTTTTAGAAAAAGGTAAAATATATGGGGTGACAAGGTTGTCACCAGTTTGTTTGCTTCAAAAAGCTTTGGGCCTGGGTGAGAACATGTTTATTCTATGGAGAGTTCACGCCCTGTATCTATCCACAAAAAAGTGAGTGATCCAAAGGATTTTAACCCTTTTAAAATACTGGTTACTTATTCAGAAATTTAAAAATATATGAGATGGCAACGTTGGCACCAGTTTCTTTGCTACAAAAAACGTTGGGCCAGGCTAAGAACATATTTATCCTATGAAGGGACTCACCCCTCGTATATATCCACACAGTAAAGAGTGGCCCAAAGGATTTTAAGCCATTTGAAATACCAGTTATTTATTTAGAAAAGGTCAAACGAAGTGGCAAGGTTGGCAATAGTTGTTTTTTTTGCCATAGAAACCATTGGGCCAGGCTGAAAACGTGTATCCTATAAAGGGCTTCACGCCGTGTATGAATACACATAGAAATTAATGGCCCAAAGGATTTTAACCCTTTTAAAATACCAGTTACTTATTCAGAAAAGGTAAAATATATGAAGTGTATATCAATGAGATAGGTATAGAACTGCCTTATTCATCAAATGATGGTTCTATCTATAGCCCATACACTCATATACCTTAGGGGAGTGCAGGGGGTGCCCTAGTGGTTGGTATACAGTGTAATCCCAAAGAAAAATAAAAAATAAAACCACTATTTGGCACACACTTAAACACATAGGCAGATCCACAGAAAGGGAGCAAAAAAATTAAAAAAAATTTACTGTCAAATATTAAAATACAAATATTGGAGCATCTGGATTAAACACACTACAGTTGTCTATTTCAAAATAAGACAATCGCTCTAAGTTTGCAAAATGAAGCAGATTCCAACACTGTCAGAGGCCCATTGTAAGATGTCCCCCGAGATAGAAAAAGATCCCTAAAAAACTACTGACTATGATTTGGTGCTACCCACATAGGTGAGTGAAGGGTGGGGCTGATCAGACTCTCTCTTGGTAGGCAGCTGCTTACAGTTATTGTGAGAAAGGTACGGCTTGCAGTGACTAAGGAATAACCAGAATTACCTGTATATCAATCACAGAGAGCACACAAATAAAGTATAAACTTGTCCAGATTACTCACAGACAGGCGAACACCTAACGCACGTTTCTCCTGGGCTTTTTTAGAGCCTCAACGATTTGACAGTAGAAGTTAAGTTTTATTTATTTTTTTGCTCCCTTTCTGCAGATCTACCTATGTGTTTAAGTGTGTGCCAAATAGGGGTTTTCTTTTTTTGGGGGATTACAAAAGATATGAAGTGACAAGGTTGTCACCAATTTATTTGCCATAAAGAGCGTTGGACCAGGCTATTAACGTCTGTTGTATGATGGGGTTCACGCCCTGTATATATCTACATATAAATTAGTGGCCCACAGGATTTTAACCCATTTAAAATATCAGTTACTCAAAATTATGCCATGTTTGCTATCTGTTTATTGCAATATAAGATCATTTTTTTTTATAAAATGTAATTTTGTTTAGGTTTTTGGAAAGTGTACTATTTTATTTAAACTAAAAATAACTGTAGATATCTTTATTTTACACATTGCAGAATAAGAAGATGACTGATTAAGAAGACAACTTCAGCCTTGTACATTTTGCAGCTTTCTTGTACTTAATGCTCATTCACAGTAGTTACCTTATAAATGACAGTCACAGCGGTTACCTTATAAATGACAGTCACAGTGGTTACCTTATAAATGACAGTCACAGTAGTTACCTTATAAATGACAGTCACAGTGGTTACCTTATAAATGACAGTCACAGTGGTTACCTTATAAATGACAGTCACAGTGGTTACCTTATAAATGACAGTCACAGTAGTTACCTTATAAATGACAGTCACAGTGGTTACCTTATAAATGACAGTCACAGTAGTTACCTTATAAATGACAGTCACAGTGGTTACCTTATAAATGACAGTCACAGTAGTTACCTTATAAATGACAGTCACAGTGGTTACCTTATAAATGACAGTCACAGCGGTTACCTTATAAATGACAGTCACAGCGGTTACCTTATAAATGACAGTCACAGCGGTTACCTTATAAATGACAGTCACAGTGGTTACCTTATAAATGACAGTCACAGTAGTTACCTTATAAATGACAGTCACAGTGGTTACCTTATAAATGACAGTCACAGTAGTTACCTTATAAATGACAGTCACAGTGGTTACCTTATAAGTGACAGTCAGTGGTTACCTTATAAATGACAGTCACAGTAGTTACCTTATAAATGACAGTCACAGCGGTTACCTTATAAATGACAGTCACAGTGGTTACCTTATAAATGACAGTCACAGTAGTTACCTTATAAATGACAGTCACAGTGGTTACCTTATAAATGACAGTCACAGTAGTTACCTTATAAATGACAGTCACAGTGGTTACCTTATAAATGACAGTCACAGTGGTTACCTTATAAATGACAGTCACAATAGTTACCTTATAAATGACAGTCACAGTAGTTACCTTATAAATGACAGTCACAGTGGTTACCTTATAAATGACAGTCACAGTAGTTACCTTATAAATGACAGTCACAGTGATTACCTTATAAATGACAGTCACAGTAGTTACCTTATAAATGACAGTCACAGTGGTTACCTTATAAATGACAGTCACAGTAGTTACCTTATAAATGACAATCACAGGGGTTACCTTATAAATGACAGTCACAGGGGTTACCTTATAAATGACAGTCACAGGGGTTACTTTATAAATGACAGTCACAGGGGTTACTTTATAAATGACAGTCACAGTAGTTACCTTATAAATGACAGTCACAGTGGTTACCTTATAAATGACAGTCACAGGGGTTACTTTATAAATGACAGTCACAGTAGTTACCTTATAAATGACAGTCACAGTGGTTACCTTATAAATGACAGTCACAGGGGTTACTTTATAAATGACAGTCACAGTAGTTACCTTATAAATGACAGTCACAGTGGTTACCTTATAAATGACAGTCACAGGGGTTACCTTATAAATGACAGTCACAGTGGTTACCTTATAAATGACAGTCACAGTGATTACCTTATAAATGACAGTCACAGTGGTTACCTTATAAATGACAGTCACAGTAGTTACCTTATAAATGACAGTCACAGTGGTTACCTTATAAATGACAGTCACAGGGGTTACCTTATAAATGACAGTCACAGTGGTTACCTTATAAATGACAGTCACAGTAGTTACCTTATAAATGACAGTCACAGTGGTTACCTTATAAATGACAGTCACAGTAGTTACCTTATAAATGACAGTCACAGTGGTTACCTTATAAGTGACAGTCAGTGGTTACCTTATAAATGACAGTCACAGTAGTTACCTTATAAATGACAGTCACAGTAGTTACCTTATAAATGACAGTCACAGTGGTTACCTTATAAATGACAGTCACAGTAGTTACCTTATAAATGACAATCACAGTGGTTACCTTATAAATGACAGTCACAGTAGTTACCTTATAAATGACAGTCACAGTGGTTACCTTATAAATGACAGTCACAGTAGTTACCTTATAAATGACAATCACAGGGGTTACCTTATAAATGACAGTCACAGTAGTTACCTTATAAATGACAGTCACAGTGGTTACCTTATAAATGACAGTCACAGTAGTTACCTTATAAATGACAATCACAGGGGTTACCTTATAAATGACAGTCACAGGGGTTACCTTATAAATGACAGTCACAGGGGTTACTTTATAAATGACAGTCACAGGGGTTACTTTATAAATGACAGTCACAGTAGTTACCTTATAAATGACAGTCACAGTGGTTACCTTATAAATGACAGTCACAGTGGTTACCTTATAAATGACAGTCACAGGGGTTACTTTATAAATGACAGTCACAGTAGTTACCTTATAAATGACAGTCACAGTGGTTACCTTATAAATGACAGTCACAGTGATTACCTTATAAATGACAGTCACAGGGGTTACTTTATAAATGACAGTCACAGTAGTTACCTTATAAATGACAGTCACAGTAGTTACCTTATAAATGACAGTCACAGTGGTTACCTTATAAATGACAGTCACAGTGATTACCTTATAAATGACAGTCACAGGGGTTACTTTATAAATGACAGTCACAGTGGTTACCTTATAAATGACAGTCACAGTGGTTTACCTTATAAGTGACATTCACAGTGGTTACCTTATAAGTCACAGTGATTACCTTATAAGTGGCAATCACAGTGGTTACCATATAAATGACAGTCACAGTGGTAACCTTATAAATGTCATTAAGCATAAATGAGCATTAAGTACAAGAAAGTAAATGACAGTCACAGTGGTTACCTTATAAATGACAGTCACAGTGGTTTACCTTATAAGTGACAGTCACAGTGGTTACCTTATAAATGACAGTCACAGTGGTTACCATATAAATGACAGTCACAGTGATAACCTTATAAATGACAGTCACAGTGGTTACCTTATAAGTGAGAATCACAGTGGTTACTTTATAAATGACAATCACAGTGGTTACTTTATAAATGACAGTCACAGTGGTTACCTTATAAGTGACAGTCACAGTGGTTACCTTATAAATGACAATCACAGTGGTTACTTTATAAATGACAGTCACAGTTGTTGCCTTATAAATGACAGTCACAGTGGTTACCTTATAAATGACAGTCACAGTAGTTACCTTATAAATGACAGTCACAGTGGTTACTATATAAATGACAGTCACAGTGATTGCCTTATAAGTGACAGTCACAGTGGTTGCCTTATAAATGACAGTCACAGTGGTTACCTTATAAGTGAGAATCACAGTGGTTACTTTATAAATGACAGTCACAGTAGTTACCTTATAAATGACAGTCACAGTGATTACCTTATAAGTGACAGTCACAGTGGTTACCTTATAAGTGACAGTCACAGTAGTTACCTAATAAGTGACAGTCACAGGGGTTACCTTATAAATGACAATCACAGTGGTTACCTTATAAATAACAGTTACAGTGGTTACCTTATAAGTGACAGTCACAGTGATTACCTTATAAATGACAGTCACAGTGGTTACTTTATAAATGACAGTCATTGGTTACCTTATAAATGACAGTCACAGAGGTTACCTTATAAATGACAATCACAGAGGTTACCTTATAAATGACAGTCACAGTGATTACCTTATAAGTGACAGTCAGTGGTTACCTTATAAATGACAGTCACAGTAGTTACCTTATAAATGACAGTCACAGTGATTACTTTATAAATGACAATCACAGTGGTTACCTTATAAATGACAATCACAGTGGTTACCTTATAAATGACAGTCACAGTGGTTACTTTATAAATGACAATCACAGTGGTTACCTTATAAATAACAGTTACAGTGGTTACCTTATAAGTGACAGTCACAGTGATTACCTTATAAATGACAGTCACAGTGATTACCTTATAAATGACAATCACAGTGGTTACCTTATAAATAACAGTTACAGTGGTTACCTTATAAGTGACAGTCACAGTGATTACCTTATAAATGACAGTCACAGTGGTTACTTTATAAATGACAATCACAGTGGTTACTTTATAAATGACAGTCATTGGTTACCTTATAAATGACAGTCACAGAGGTTACCTTATAAATGACAATCACAGAGGTTACCTTATAAATGACAGTCACAGTGATTACCTTATAAGTGACAGTCAGTGGTTACCTTATAAATGACAGTCACAGTAGTTACCTTATAAATGACAGTCACAGTGATTACTTTATAAATGACATCACAGTGGTTACCTTATAAATGACAGTCACAGTGGTTACTTTATAAATGACACTCACAGTGGTTACCTTATAAATGACAGTCACAGTGGTTACCTTATAAATGACAGTCACAGTAGTTACCTTATAAATGACAATCAGCATAAACCACTGTGAATGAACAAGAAAGCTGCAAAATGTTTCGTTTTGAATGATTGTCTATAGTTTGTTTGTTACATTAAAGTTGATTTAAAAAAAAAAAAAAAAAGCTCTGAGTGGAGGTCACATGTTTCCTGTATAGAGTGGAGCTCCAGTCTGCAGCTAGACCCTTCTCTGTTCTTTACCTTTCTAAAGCACAGCATGCTGGGAGACGTAGTCCTCGTCCTGCTAGGCAGGTGCAGCCGCGCCTTTTACACTGTAGCACGCCCACTGCTATAACTACGTGGCACTGTGATGATCAGACAAGCCCATTGGTCAGTAAGACATGCCCACCAACCAGTATACGTAATAGGCAAATTAACACGCCCACTTCTATCACAGACTCTCAGACATATAAGAGCCATTACAATTATAGCACGCCCACTGACAATGCAAACATGCCCAGGTTGATTAGCTAGTCACTGACGTTGTAGACACGCCCACCTGGCTTATAGCCACGCCCACTTATATAAACACGCCCACCAATATTATTAGCTAGTCGCTGACATTGTAGACACTCCCACATGCATTATAGACACGCCCACTGAAATAGGTACACCTTACCTACTTATATTATTAGCTAGTCACTGACGTAGTCACGCCCACGTGCATTATAGACACGCCCACTGATATAGGTACACCTATAATATTATTAGCTAGTCACTGACATTGTAGACTCTCCCACATGCATTATAGACACGCCCACTGATGTAGGTACAGCTTACCTACTTATATTATTAGCTAGTCACTGACATTGTAGTCACGCCCACGTGCATTATAGACACGCCCACTGATATAGATACACCTACTAATATTATTAGCGAGGCACTGACATTGTAGACACTCCGACATGCATTATAGACACGCCCACTGATATAGTACACTTTACCTACTTATATTTTTAACTAGTCACTGACATTGTACTCACGCCCACGTGCATTATAGACACGCCCACTGATATAGGTACACCTACTAATAATATTAGATAGTCACTGACATTGTAGACACTCCCACGTGCATTATAGACACGCCTACTGATATAGGTACACCTACTAATATTATTAGCTAGTCACTGACATTGTAGTCATGCCCACGTGCATTATATACACGCCCACTGATATAGGTACACCTACTTATATTATTAACTAGTCACTGACATTGTAGTCACGCCCACGTGCATTATAGACACGCCCACTGATATAGGTACACCTACTATTATTATTAGCGAGTCACTGACATTGTAGTCACACCCACGTGCATTATAGACACGCACACTGATATAGGTACAACTACTAATATTATTAGCTAGGCACTGACATTGTAGACACTCCCACATGCATTATAGACACGCCCACTGATATAGTACACTTTACCTACTTATATTATTAACTAGTCACTGACATTGTAGTCACGCCCACGTGCATTATAGACACGCCCACTGATATAGGTACACCTACTAATAATAATATTAGCTAGTCACTGACATTGTAGACACTCCCACGTGCATTATAGACACGCCCACTGATATAGGTACACCTACTAATATTATTAGCTAGTCACTGACATTGTAGTCATGCCCACGTGCATTGTAGACATGCCCACTGATATAGGTACACCTACTTATATTATTAACTAGTCACTGACATTGTAGTCACGCCCACGTGCATTATAGACACGCCCACTGATATAGGTACACCTACTAATATTATTAGCTAGTCACTGACATTGTAGTCATGCCCACGTGCATTGTAGACATGCCCACTGATATAGGTACACCTACTTATATTATTAACTAGTCACTGACATTGTAGACACGCCCACGTGCATTATAGACACGCCCACTGATATAGGTACACCTACTAATATTATTAACTAGTCACTGACATTGTAGTCATGCCCACGTGCATTTTAGACACGCCCACTGATATAGGTACACCTACTAATATTATTAGCTAGTCACTGACATTGTAGACACTTCCATATGTTGCAATTTTAGATTAAAGAGGCGGAGCTTGTTCTGGTGCAACACATTTATTTTGTGATTTTCATCTGAAACAGATAAATAACTCTGCTTTACTCTGGTGCTATGTTTCCTACCTGTATTCAGTGCTTGTTCCAGGATTACTGAACCACAGACTATATATAACATTATAATATAAATTATTATTATACAGTCTCTTTTCTATAAACAATTGGTGCAAACATATCTGAAATTAAACAAGTCTATACAGCATAATACACTATTGGAGACTTTGGAGTATACAGCATAATATACTATTGGAGTATACAGTATAACACAGCATTGGAGTATACAGCACAATATAACATTGGAGTATACAGCATAATGCACTATAGGAGTATACAGCATAACATACCATTGGAGTTTACAGCACAATATACTATTGGAGTATACAGCACAATATAATACTGGAGTATACAGCACAATATACTATTGGAGTATACAGCACAATATAATACTGGAGTATACAGCACAATATACTATTGGAGTATACAGCACAATATAATACTGGGGTATACAGCATAATATACTGTTTTAGTATACAGCATGATAATAATGTTCTGCATAACTCACAAATAAAACATACTAGACCAACGTTATTTTGTTAACCTGTCTCCAATTCATGCTAATGGAGCAAATAAACTATACAGATGTTAATACAGTTACTGCAGTTTACAATATACATTATACAAGTCTTGTTATAGCACTGATCTGCAGAGGGCTTAATAAACTATACAGATGTTAATACAGTGACTGCAGTTTACAATACACATTATACAAGGTCTGTTATAGCACTGATCTGCAGAGGACTTAATAAACTATACAGATGTTAATACAGTTACTGCAGTTTACAATACACATTATACAAGGTCTGTTATAACAACTGATCTGCAGAGGACTTAATAAACTATGCAGATGTTAATACAGTGACTGCAGTTTACAATACACATTATACAAGGTCTGTTATAGCACTGATCTGCAGAGGACTTAATAAACTATACAGATGTTAATACAGTAACTGCAGTTTACAATACACATTATACAAGGTCTGTTATAGCAACTGATCTGCAGAGGTCTTAATAAACTATACAGATGTTAATACAGTTACTTCAGTTTACAATATACATTATACAAGTCCTGTTATAGCAACTGATCTGCAGAGGACTTAATAAACTATGCAGATGTTAATACAGTTACTTCAGTTTACAATATACATTATACAAGTCCTGTTATAGCACTGATCTGCAGAGGACTTAATAAACTATACAGATGTTAATACAGTTACTGCAGTTTACAATATACATTATACAAGTCTTGTTATAGCACTGATCTGCAGAGGACTTAATAAACTATACAGATGTTTTACAGTGACTGCAGTTTACAATACACATTATACAAGGTCTGTTATAGCACTGATCTGCAGAGGATTTAATAAACTATACAGATGTTAATACAGTGACTGCAGTTTACAATACACATTATACAATGCCTGTTATAACAACTGATCTGCAGAGCACTTAATAAACTATACAGATGTTAATACAGTGACTGCAGGTTACAATACACATTATACAAGGCCTGTTATAGCACTGATCTGCAGAGCACTTAATAAACTATACAGATGTTAATACAGTGACTGCAGTTTACAATACACATTATACAAGGTCTGTTATAACAACTGATCTGCAGAGCACTTAATAAACTATACAGATGTTAATACAGTGACTGCAGTTTACAATACACATTATACAAGGTCTGTTATAAAAACTGATCTGCAGAGGTCTTAATAAACTATACAGATGTTAATACAGTTACTGCAGTTTACAATACACATTATACAAGGTCTGTTATAGCACTGATCTGCAGAGGCCTTAATAAACTATACAGATGTTAATACAGTTACTGCAGTTTACAATACACAATATACAAGGTCTGTTATAGCACTGATCTGCAGAGGACTTAATAAACTATACAGATGTTAATACAGTAACTGCAGTTTACAATACACAATATACAAGGTCTGTTATAGCAACTGATCTGCAGAGGACTTAATAAACTATACAGATGTTAATACAGTGACTGCAGTTTACAATACACATTATACAAGGTCTGTTATAGCACTGATCTGCAGAGCACTTAATAAACTATACAGATGTTAATACAGTGACTGCAGTTTACAATACACATTATACAAGGCCTGTTATAACAACTGATCTGCAGAGGACTTAATAAACTATACAGATGTTAATACAGTGACTGCAGTTTACAATACACATTATACAAGGTCTGTTATAGCAACTGATCTGCAGAGGACTTAATAAACTATACAGATGTTAATACAGTGACTGCAGTTTACAATACACATTATACAAGGTCTGTTATAGCAACTGATCTGCAGAGGACTTAATAAACTATACAGATGTTAATACAGTGACTGCAGTTTACAATACACATTATACAAGGTCTGTTATAGCAACTGATCTGCAGAGGACTTAATAAACTATACAGATGTTAATACAGTGACTGCAGTTTACAATACACATTATACAAGGTCCGTTATAGCAACTGATCTGCAGAGGACTTAATAAACTATACAGATGTTAATACTGTTACTGCAGTTTACAATACACATTATACAAGGCCTGTTAAAGCAACTGATCTGTAGAGGTCTTAATAAACTACAGGGAGTGCAGAATTATTAGGCAAATGAGTATTTTGACCACATCATCCTCTTTATGCATGTTGTCTTACTCCAAGCTGTATAGGCTCGAAAGCCTACTACCAATTAAGCATATTAGGTGATGTGCATCTCTGTAATGAGAAGGGGTGTGGTCTAATGACATCAACACCCTATATCAGGTGTGCATAATTATTAGGCAACTTCCTTTCCTTTGGCAAAATGGGTCAAAAGAAGGACTTGACAGGCTCAGAAAAGTCAAAAATAGTGAGATATCTTGCAGAGGGATGCAGCACTCTTAAAATTGCAAAGCTTCTGAAGCATGATCATCGAACAATCAAGCGTTTCATTCAAAATAGTCAACAGGGTCGCAAGAAGCGTGTGGAAAAACCAAGGTGCAAAATAACTGCCCATGAACTGAGAAAAGTCAAGCGTGCAGCTGCCAAGATGCCACTTGCCACCAGTTTGGCCATATTTCAGAGCTGCAACATCACTGGAGTGCCCAAAAGCACAAGGTGTGCAATACTCAGAGACATGGCCAAGGTAAGAAAGGCTGAAAGACGACCACCACTGAACAAGACACACAAGCTGAAACGTCAAGACTGGGCCAAGAAATATCTCAAGACTGATTTTTCTAAGGTTTTATGGACTGATGAAATGAGAGTGAGTCTTGATGGGCCAGATAGATGGGCCCGTGGCTGGATTGGTAAAGGGCAGAGAGCCCCAGTCCGACTCAGACGCCAGCAAGGTGGAGGTGGAGTACTGGTTTGGGCTGGTATCATCAAAGATGAGCTTGTGGGGCCTTTTTCGGGTTGAGGATGGAGTCAAGCTCAACTCCCAGTCCTACTGCCAGTTTCTGGAAGACACCTTCTTCAAGCAGTGGTACAGGAAGAAGTCTGCATCCTTCAAGAAAAACATGATTTTCATGCAGGACAATGCTCCATCACACGCGTCCAAGTACTCCACAGCGTGGCTGGCAAGAAAGGGTATAAAAGAAGAAAATCTAATGACATGGCCTCCTTGTTCACCTGATCTGAACCCCATTGAGAACCTGTGGTCCATCATCAAATGTGAGATTTACAAGGAGGGAAAACAGTACACCTCTCTGAACAGTGTCTGGGAGGCTGTGGTTGCTGCTGCATGCAATGTTGATGGTGAACAGATCAAAACACTGACAGAATCCATGGATGGCAGGCTTTTGAGTGTCCTTGCAAAGAAAGGTGGCTATATTGGTCACTGATTTGTTTTTGTTTTGTTTTTGAATGTCAGAAATGTATATTTGTGAATGTTGAGATGTTATATTGGTTTCACTGGTAAAAATAAATAATTGAAATGGGTATATATTTGTTTTTTGTTAAGTTGCCTAATAATTATGCACAGTAATAGTCACCTGCACACACAGATATCCCCCTAAAATAGCTAAAACTAAAAACAAACTAAAAACTACTTCCAAAACTATTCAGCTTTGATATTAATGAGTTTTTTGGGTTCATTGAGAACATGGTTGTTGTTCAATAATAAAATTAATCCTCAAAAATACAACTTGCCTAATATTTCTGCACTCCCTGTATACAGATGTTAATACAGTGACTGCAGTTTACAATACACATTATACAAGGTCTGTAATAGCAACTGATCTGCAGAGGTCTTAATAAACTATACAGATGTTAATACAGTGACTGCAGTTTACAATACAAATTATACAAGGTCTGTTATAGCAACTGATCTGCAGAGGCCTTAATAAACTATACAGATGTTAATACAGTTACTGTAGTTTACAATACACATCATACAAGGTCTGTTATAGCAACTGATCTGCAGAGGACTTAATAAACTATACAGATGTTAATACAGTGACTGCAATTTACAATACACATTATACAAGGTCTGTTATAGCACTGATCTGCAGAGCACTTAATAAACTATACAGATGTTAATACAGTTACTGCAGTTTACAATACACATTATACAAGGCCTGTTATAGCAACTGATCTGCAGAGCACTTAATAAACTATACAGATGTTAATACAGTGACTGCAGTTTACAATACACATTATACAAGGTCTGTTATAGTAACTGATCTGCAGAGGACTTAATAAACTATACAGATGTTAATACAGTTACTGCAGTTTACAATACACATTATACAAGGTCTGTTATAGCAACTGATCTGCAGAGGTCTTAATAAACTATACAGATGTTAATACAGTGACTGCAGTTTACAATACACATTATACAAGGTCTGTTATAACAACTGATCTGCAGAGGACTTAATAAACTATACAGATGTTAATACAGTGACTGCAGTTTACAATACACATTATACAAGGTCTGTTATAGCACTGATCTGCAGAGGACTTAATAAACTATACAGATGTTAATACAGTTACTGCAGTTTACAATACACATTATACAAGGTCTGTTATAGCACTGATCTGCAGAGGTCTTAATAAACTATACAGATGTTAATACAGTGACTGCAGTTTACAATACACATTATACAAGGTCTGTTATAGCACTGATCTGCTGAGGTCTTAATAAACTATACAGATGTTAATACAGTGACTGCAGTTTACAATACACATTATACAAGGTCTGTTATAGCAACTGATCTGCTGAGGTCTTAATAAACTATACAGATGTTAATACAGTGACTGCAGTTTACAATGCACATTATACAAGGTCTGTTATAACAACTGATCTGCAGAGGTCTTAATAAACTATACAGATGTTAATACAGTGACTGCAGTTTACAATACACATTATACAAGGTCTGTTATAGCACTGATCTGCAGAGCACTTAATAAACTATACAGATGTTAATACAGTGACTGCAGTTTACAATACACATTATACAAGGTCTGTTATAACAACTGATCTGCAGAGCACTTAATAAACTATACAGATGTTAATACAGTGACTGCAGTTTACAATACACATTATACAAGGTCTGTTATAACAACTGATCTGCAGAGGACTTAATAAACTATACAAATGTTTATACAGTGACTGCAGTTTACAATATACATTATACAAGGTCTGTTATAGCAACTGATCTACAGAGGACTTAATAAACTATACAGACGTTAATACAGTGACTGCAGTTTACAATACACATTATACAAGGTCTGTTATAACAACTGATCTGCAGAGCACTTAATAAACTATACAGATGTTAATACAGTGACTGCAGTTTACAATACACATTATACAAGGTCTGTTATAACAACTGATCTACAGAGGTCTTAATAAACTATACAGATGTTAATACAATGACTGCAGTTTACAATATACATTATACAAGGTCTGTTATAGTAACTGATCTGCAGAGGACTTAATAAACTATACAGATGTTAATACAGTGACTGCAGTTTACAATACACATTATACAAGGTCTGTTATAGCACTGATCTGCAGAGGTCTTAATAAACTATACAGATGTTAATACAGTTACTGCAGGTTACAATACACATTATACAAGGTCTGTTATAACAACTGATCTACAGAGGTCTTAATAAACTATACAAATGTTTATACAGTGACTGCAGTTTACAATATACATTATACAAGGTCTGTTATAACAACTGATCTACAGAGGTCTTAATAAACTATACAGATGTTAATACAGTGACTGTAGTTTACAATACACATTATACAAGGTCTGTTATAGCAACTGATCTGCAGAGGTCTTAATAAACTATACAGATGTTAATACAGTTACTGCAGTTTACAATACACATTATACAAGGTCTGTTATAACAACTGATCTGCAGAGGTCTTAATAAACTATACAGATGTTAATACAGTTACTGCAGTTTACAATACACATTATACAAGGTCTGTTATAGCAACTGATCTGCAGAGGTCTTAATAAACTATACAGATGTTAATACAGTGACTGCAGTTTACAATACACATTATACAAGGTCTGTTATAGCACTGATCTGCAGAGGACTTAATAAACTATACAGATGTTAATACAGTGACTGCAGTTTACAATACACATTATACAAGGTCTGTTATAGCACTGATCTGCAGAGGACTTAATAAACTATACAGATGTTAATACAGTTACTGCAGTTTACAATACACATTATACAAGGTCTGTTATAACAACTGATCTGCAGAGGACTTAATAAACTATACAGATGTTAATACAGTGACTGCAGTTTACAATACACATTATACAAGGTCTGTTATAGCACTGATCTGCAGAGGCCTTAATAAACTATACAGATGTTAATACAGTTACTGCAGTTTACAATACACATTATACAAGGTCTGTTATAGCACTGATCTGCAGAGGTCTTAATAAACTATACAGATGTTAATACAGTGACTGCAGTTTACAATACACATTATACAAGGCCTGTTATAGCACTGATCTGCTGAGGTCTTAATAAACTATACAGATGTTAATACAGTGACTGCAGTTTACAATACACATTATACAAGGTCTGTTATAGCACTGATCTGCAGAGGACTTAATAAACTATACAGATGTTAATACAGTGACTGCAGTTTACAATACACATTATACAAGGTCTGTTATAGCACTGATCTGCAGAGGACTTAATAAACTATACAGATGTTAATACAGTTACTGCAGTTTACAATACACATTATACAAGGTCTGTTATAACAACTGATCTGCAGAGGACTTAATAAACTATACAGATGTTAATACAGTGACTGCAGTTTACAATGCACATTATACAAGGTCTGTTATAGCACTGATCTGCAGAGGCCTTAATAAACTATACAGATGTTAATACAGTTACTGCAGTTTACAATACACATTATACAAGGTCTGTTATAGCACTGATCTGCAGAGGTCTTAATAAACTATACAGATGTTAATACAGTTACTGCAGTTTACAATACACATTATACAAGGTCTGTTATAGCAACTGATCTGCTGAGGTCTTAATAAACTATACAGATGTTAATACAGTGACTGCAGTTTACAATACACATTATACAAGGTCTGTTATAGCAACTGATCTGCAGAGGTCTTAATAAACTATACAGATGTTAATACAGTTACTGCAGTTTACAATACACATTATACAAGGTCTGTTATAGCAACTGATCTGCAGAGGTCTTAATAAACTATACAGATGTTAATACAGTTACTGTAGTTTACAATACACATTATACAAGTCCTGTTATAGCACTGATCTGCAGAGGACTTAATAAACTATACAGATGTTAAAACAGATACTACAGTTTACAATACCCATTATACAAGGCCTGTTACAGCAACTGATCTGCAGAGGTCTTAATAAACTATACAGACGTTAATACAGTGACTGCAGTTTACAATACACATTATACAAGGTCTGTTATAACAACTGATCTGCAGAGGTCTTAATAAACTATACAGATGTTAATACAGTTACTGCAGTTTACAATACACATTATACAAGGCCTGTTATAGCAACTGATCTAAAGAGGACTTAATAAACTATACAGAGATGTTAATACAGTGACTGCAGTTTACAATACACATTATACAAGGACTGTTATAGCAACTGATCTACAGAGGACTTAATAAACTATATAGAGATGTTAATACAGTGACTGCAGTTTACAATACACATTATATATACAAGGTCTGTTATAACAACTGATCTGCAGAGGTCTTAATAAACTATACAGATGTTAATACAGTTACTGCAGTTTACAATACACATTATACAAGGTCTGTTATAGCACTGATCTGCAGAGGTCTTAATAAACTATACAGATGTTAATACAGTGACTGCAGTTTACAATACACATTATACAAAGCCTGTTATAGCAACTGATCTGCAGAGCACTTAATAAACTATACAGATGTTAATACAGTGACTGCAGTTTACAATACACATTATACAAGGTCTGTTATAGCACTGATCTGCAGAGGACTTAATAAACTATACAGATGTTAATACAGTTACTGCAGTTTACAATACACATTATACAAGGTCTGTTATAGCACTGATCTGCAGGGGACTTAATAAACTATACAGAGATGTTAATACAGTGACTGCAGTTTACAATACACATTATATATACAAGGTCTGTTATAACAACTGATCTGCAGAGGTCTTAATAAACTATACAGATGTGAATACAGTGACTGCAGTTTACAATACACATTATACAAAGCCTGTTATAGCAACTGATCTGCAGAGGACTTAATAAACTATACAGAATGTCATGAGATGCAGGACACAGTATAGAAGGTACAACGCTATTTTATTGCAGCGCATGGAAGTATACATCTGGTACCATAGATCTCACTTAGTAACTGCGACATAGACAATAATGGACCTAAAACCTCGCCCCCATCCGGTGACGTCACTTCCCACTCTCATCACATCTTCCCCCTTTTAAAGGACAAAACATACATTTTTTTTTCATTTGAATACAACAAATAACAAGGTATACAAGAAGCATACAACAACAGTTTTGTATAGTATATAACAAATAACAAGTTAAAGAAAATATCTGTATAAACAACATGAATTACATCTTGACTTGAACATCGGGGTAGGCTACCCTAGTCCACAGTAACCATGGGATTATTCTGCCCATACTTCCGGTCACTGCTCTAACTAGTGCTATCCCGATATCGGGCCAAAAGTTTCACCACTCTTCTGCTTGATGTAACTCTACATGAACTGTCCTCTGATACAGAAGAAGGTGATTGAAAGTCTGCTGGAGGCAAAGACATATCCCCACTTTGATCTTGCTGAGGGGAAGGCACCCCTCTTTAAACAGGGGATCCCACCGGCGGTGGTACTGAGGCATCCAGTTCCAAACTCTCAGGTACAGGCTGAAGATGTTTTCGATTTCGACGTGTAACTGTCCCTCCGTCAGTAAGGACTACATAAGACCTTGGTTCTGGAGAACGTCCAATTACCGTAGCAGGCGTCTTCCATTTCTTCTCATCATCCAGTTTAATTCTGACACTTTGCCCCGCATTCAGCTCCTGCAAGGGCCTCACAGAATGTCTCCTGTCGTAGAAGAATCGATAGCCCCTTTTTGCCTCTTCATCCCTCCTAAGGACTTCGTCCCAAGGAATAGAGCTAGTTGGCTGGAAGACACCCACAGAGGGTAAGGTGGTGCGAATCTGGCGTCCTAGCATCAGCTGTGCTGGGCTAAACCCTGTGGCTTGAATGGGAGTCGCCCTATAGGACAAAAGGGCCAGGTACGGCTCAGATTGCTTCAAAATGAACTTTGTTGTTTGAACTGCCCTTTCAGCCATTCCCTTGGCCTGCGGGTAATGTGGATTTGATGTGGAATGTACAAAATCATATTCTCTGCTGAAAGAACTGAACTCTGTGGAAGCAAACTGCATTCCGTTATCACTCACCAACTCCATTGGTATGCCCCACCGGGCGAATAAGCTCTTGAGACGAGTGATAACGGCTTGACTTATCAAGCCGTTTTCATTCAAGGGTGCAATCTCCAAATACCTGGAATAGTAGTCGATTACGACTAAGTACTTTTTCCTGTGCAGCTCGCACAAATCCGCAGCTATTTTCTGCCACGGGCCTGCAGGCAGTGGAGTAGAAATCAAGGGCTCCCTTCTCTGAGTAGACTGGTGTTCCCGGGAACGATGAAAGCGCTCACAGGCCCAAACTGCAGCCAGACACTCTTTCTCAATTTGGGCATAGGTCCCCAGACCCAGGCAACATCTTTCTTTAGCAACTCTGTGATAAGGTGTAGTATAGTGGATAAATCTGGAAGGAACCTACCCACATAATTTACAAGGCTGTCAGGATGCCAGGAATCAGACTGAGACAAGAAGTGCAAAAATAATCACACCTTTATTAATAGCAAAAAATAATAAAAAGTCCACAAGTCAAATAACAAGCCAGGAATCAAAACCAGAGCTGGTAGTCAGACCAGCCGAGTCAGGAGCCAAAGCGAATAGTCCGACGAGCCAGAATCAGGAACAAGGAAAACAGCAGAGTCAGGAACAAGCCAGGGATCAGGAACCAGGAAGGACGTCAGGCAGCCAGGTAATACACAGGAACTCTCACAAACAAATCTGAGACAACACAAAGGCAAAGCATACTGAACAGAGGCCCTTTAAATAATAAGTGATGACATCACAATTCTGAGATTGCATCCTGTCTCACAGGGATGATGCACACCAGTCTGGCCATAAAAGGAAGTGCAGGAACTGAGCAGCATCCCCCACAATGCACCATAGTCAGGAAGAGAGGTGAGTAAAATAGCTGCCAGCAGCACATGGCAAACACAACAGGGAAAAAACCCTGACAAAGGCCCAATATTTGTCTCAGCTCATGTACATTAGAAGCACTTTTCATCTGTTCAATAGCACAAATTTTCTCGGGGTCTAGGCTTGATGCCATCCCCTTTGATGATATACCCAAAGTAACATAACTCAGCTTTCCTAAAATGGCATTTCTCTTTATTTAACTTCAGCCCGGACTCTAATAGTCTGCAGCACACAGCTCAGTCACTGATCATGTTCATCCAATGTAGACCCATACACCGAGATGTCGTCCATGACGACTATCGTGCCCGCGTGGTCTCTTAGGAGAGAACTCATTTCTCTTTGAAAGATTTCAGGAGCAAAGGATATCCCGAAGGGGAGTCTTCAGAAGCAAAACCGACCTACCGGTGTAATGAAGGTAGTCAGTTTGTGGCACTTTGGATCTAGAGGTATCTGCCAGAAGCCGCTAGAAGCATCCAATGTAGAGAAGAACTTTGCCCCAGCCAATTTCTGAGCTATATCTTCAAGTGTTGGCAGCACATATCTCTCTCTCTTCACCGCTTCATTCAGCCTTTTCAAGTCTACGCAGATGCGTACTTTCCAGTTTTTCTTTGCAACAGGCACAATGGGGGCACACCAGTCAGTTGCTTCAACAACCTCTTCAATAACCCCCATATTCTTCATACGCAGAAGCTCCTTCTCCACTTGAGGCATGAGCGGGAATAGAATTCTACGGGGAGTGGTAATGCTGTATGGGACTGTGTCACCTTTAAGTGATATACGGACTGGGTTGCAATTCAGTAGGCCTAATTCACCAAGCTACTAAGCCCAAACCACAGGCTGCTTTCCTGCTCAATAAATGATTAACACACTGACCTCTAATCACATGCACCCACATGGTGAATTTCCTTTGCTTGTACTCGCAGCTAGCAAGAAATTTCCCTGCACAATCAATGCGGCCACCAGGACTATGGACTTTTGTTGTAACTTTCTCCAGCTGAGGCTGTCGAGGCAGTTTTATAAATGCTGCAAGGGACATTACAGTGATGTCTGTTCCTGTGTCAATCTTAAAGGCAACTTTGGCTCCCATTACAGTAACAGTAACCCTCCAATCATCGTCTGAACCCGGCCGTTCAACAACAGACCCCCACAAAGGACACTTCTTGACCCTCGCTATCCACCTGCATCTTCTTAATATATTCAGTCTTACAAACCACTTCAAAATGGCCCATTCTGTTACATTTTCTACATCTTTTGTATTTATCAGGGCATATGACACTCTGATCATGGGCACGGTTGCACCGTGTGTAACTGGCATGCTGCGCCCATCCGCTTCTGGGCCTATCTGTTGCCCTTGGTCTACCGCTCAGACTGTGCCTTTCACTAGCAGCTCTCCTGAACTGCTGCACTTCATCCACAATACTCTCAAACCTCAGATCAGCACTTTGCTTTTTCACCAGTTCACTCTGGCGGGCCATCCTAATAGCCCCATCTAATGTTAAATCAGGCTCTAACTGCAGCTTCAGTGAGACTTCAGCATCTGCAATTTCTATAACTGTTACTGCAGTTTACAATACACATTATACAAGTCCTGTTATAGCACTGATCTGCACAGGTCTTAATAAACTATACAGATGTTAATACAGTGACTGCAGTTTACAATACACATTATACAAGGTCTGTTATAACAACTGATCTGCAGAGGTCTTAATAAACTATACAGATGTTAATACAGTGACTGCAGTTTACAATACACATTATACAAGGCCTGTTATAGCAACTGATCTGCAGAGCACTTAATAAACTATACAGATGTTAATACAGTGACTGCAGTTTACAATACACATTATACAAGGTCTGTTATAGCACTGATCTGCAGAGGACTTAATAAACTATACAGACGTTAATACAGTGACTGCAGTTTACAATACACATTATACAAGGCCTGTTATAGCAACTGATCTGCAGAGCACTTAATAAACTATACAGATGTTAATACAGTGACTGCAGTTTACAATACACCTTATACAAGGTCTGTTATAGCACTGATCTGCAGAGGTCTTAATAAACTATACAGATGTTAATACAGTGACTGCAGTTTACAATACACATTATACAAGGTCTGTTATAGCAACTGATCTGCTGAGGTCTTAAAAACTATACAGATGTTAATACAGTGACTGCAGTTTACAATACACATTATACAAGGCCTGTTATAGCAACTGATCTGCAGAGGTCTTAATAAACCATACAGATGTTAATACAGTGACTGCAGTTTACAATACACATTATACAAGGTCTGTTATAGCACTGATCTGCAGAGGACTTAATAAACTATACAGATGTTAATACAGTGACTGCAGTTTACAATACACATTATACAAGGTCTGTTATAGCACTGATCTGCAGAGGACTTAATAAACTATACAGATGTTAATACAGTGACTGCAGTTTACAATACACATTATACAAGGTCTGTTATACTGTATTAACATCTGTATAGTTTATTAAGACCTCTGCAGATCAGTTGTTATAACAGACCTTGTATAATGTGTATTGTAAACTGCAGTCACTGTATTAACATCTGTATAGTTTATTAAGTCCTCTGCAGATCAGTGCTATAACAGACCTTGTATAATGTGTAGACATTAAATTCGTATAGAGAGACTAAAGTTTCAGAGCATATATAAATACTCTGAAAAAAGCAAGGGTAAAAATAGGCACACAGACAGCTCCTTTGTAAAAAATATTTTTTCATTTATTTAGAATTCCCATTCACGTCAGTGAAAAATACTTTGAGCTTTGCCACACCACATAAGATGAACAATATATACAAAATGAATAAACACCACAAAGTGTAGGTAAAACACAAAAACTGGGACCTGAATTGACTAAAGCATACGTATGCTACCCAGATCTAAAATAGTGTGTAGCAAAATATGTGTGTTGTGGTAATTTATCTATAACGATCTAGTTGCAAAATACATTCAAACATGCTAAATGTTGCAAGAATCCTCGAAATACATGTAGCAAGCAAACAACAGATGTATGGATAAAGTCCACAAATATAGATATGGAGCAAGGATAAGCAAATTTGATAGTAATCTGGATCAAAAACAGTGGTTTTGGAAACGGATAAGCACTTATCTTAAGCGTGTAATTCCTAAGCGCTTCTAGAACCCAAGTACTCTCCGTATAACGCTATCACAGCGTGTGACGTCACTAGAGGACGGGCGGTGAAATTGTCAAGTCTCTCTGATTGGTAGAATAGGTAGGAGTGTATCCACAGGTCTCCGGTGAGTATCCGCTCGCCACCAATGAAAGAACCAGGCTTCCACTAGGTATGATGGGCGTTGTTAACTAGTAATGAAAGAGCCAGGCTTTCTTACTAAAAGCGGACAAATCTTTATACCAAGATGTACCTCAACAAATTTTCACAAGCACAATCCATATTAGATATAGGTCACCGATGTAAATAGTAATGAAAGAACCAGGCTTCCTTACTAAAAGCGGACTGCTTGCCTTTCCTCAGCGTGTCTTTGCAACCACAGTGCTTATTATAAGCCAAACACAGTTCACATGTGAAATAAATGAATGAATGATCCAAAATATCCTTATTCCAATGTCAAAACACAATGCAAATGTCCCAAGATGTAGAACTCACATGAATTTGCTTTACCATAATTTTTTCATATAGAAGATAGGAGTTAAATAGGGTATACTCCTAGAGATTAAAACACAGCACAGCCAACGACCGTTTCACCCCCACAGTAAGTGTGTGTCACAGGGGCTCATCAGGGCATATTGTGTCCTTACCGGACTTCCTCTTTTAAAGGTACACCTGGCCAATCACAGGTGATCCTTCTTTTTGTAGGTGATTCCTCTCTTAAAGCTATATACACCTAGATTGCCCTAAGTTATCATGTAGTGTTTATTTACATTAATAAAGTGACCATATTATACTGAACTTGCTTAATTCCTTAGCATTCCAGAATTGTATCACTAAATTGTACATCCTATATTACAACAGATACTCTGCCAGATACATTTAGGGACTTAAGAGATTTTTATTTTATTATTTTATTTTGACCATTTACAGGAAACTGGCATATTCCAGTTTCTCATTTAAACCAGTTGGAAATCTAGTACCAAGTCTATAGATCCATTTTGTTTCTTTTTGAAGGAGTGTCTTGTCATTATTACCACCCCTGCCATTCGTTATACCTTTGTCAATAATGATAAATTTTAAAGTTTCTGTATTTCCATTGTGGAAAATGCCAAAATGTCTTGCTACATTTGTGTCCCTAGAATGTATGATATCATCACGATGCTCCTGAACCCGGTCCTTCACTAATCTCTTTGTTTTTCCAACGTAAAAAACCGGGCATGAGCATCGGAGAAGGTAAATCACCCCT
Source organism: Bombina bombina (assembly GCF_027579735.1). Classification (NCBI taxonomy): domain Eukaryota; kingdom Metazoa; phylum Chordata; class Amphibia; order Anura; family Bombinatoridae; genus Bombina; species Bombina bombina. The sequence continues at coordinate 1,141,708,279 of NC_069503.1, read as the reverse complement.
TCAGATTGACAATTGAAGAAGAACCTTATATCATAGCTTTTACCAGCTTGGACAGAGAATTGCTTGGTGCTGTCCATGTGGACACAGTATACACAGTGTCCACATGGGTAGCTCCCTTTAACTCCTCTGTCCTTTCTCAGCCAATCAGCAGAAGAAGGACTTCTCACGAATTGACTTTTTACCAAAATATCTCTCAGGCTTAGTGCTTTACGGGCTGTCAGAAGTGGCTTATCGCCAATCACCTTTTTGACTTTGTCATCCAGAGTCAAAATGTGCCAGTTTTTTCTCAAAACTGATCTGACATTTTGCCATTGGTTGTTAAATTTTGAAATAAATCTGATATTACCTTGGTCAGATTTTGATCTAGTGCCATATAGAAGATCATCCCTACTGGCATGTTTAGCCTTCCACATTGCTTTTTTTAGGGATTTGTTTGAGTACCCCCTTTGAAGAAATCTCTCTTTCATAAGTGATGCATGGATATTAAATTTAGACAGTGAGGAGCAATTCCTTCTCAGGCGAAGGAACTGACCATATGGAATCCCTTTAATTAGGTGTGAAGGATGGCCACTTCCTGCATGCAAGATATTATTAGTGGCATTCTTTTTCCTGAAATTTTCAGTGACAATTTTTTGTCCTTCTTTTTTAATGGTTATGTCTAGGAAATTTAATTCCTTCATATCAGTTTCCGATGTGAGGATGATGTTCCTGTCATTATGGTTCAACATTTGGACAAAGTCATTGAATTCATTCACAGACCCGTCCCACAATACAAGAACATCATCCACATATCTGACCCACATCAACACTTTCTCATTAAATATCTCATTATGTAGTTCAAAGATATCAGATTCCCATGCCCCTAAATGGAGGCATGCATACGTGGGGGCACAAACTGCCCCCATCGCCGTACCTCTTACCTGTCGAAAGATTTGTCCATCAAACATGAATACATTGTTCTCAAGGACAAATCTAAGGAGAGAAACAACAAACTCTGTATGTTCCGAACTACAAGGGCCCCTTGTTTCAAGAAACTTTCTTATAGCTTGCAAGCCTACCTCATGAGGAATGGAGGAGTATAACCCCTCCACATCTAAGGAGGCCAGAAGGGTGGTTTCATTTATCATGACTCCATCCAATTTCCTAAGAAGGTCTGAGGTGTCTTTAACATAAGATGTCAGGGTTAGCAAAAAAGGTCTTAGGAATTCATCTATATACTTTTTTTTTAACCCTGACATCTTATGTTAAAGACACCTCAGACCTTCTTAGGAAATTGGATGGAGTCATGATAAATGAAACCACCCTTCTGGCCTCCTTAGATGTGGAGGGGTTATACTCCTCCATTCCTCATGAGGTAGGCTTGCAAGCTATAAGAAAGTTTCTTGAAACAAGGGGCCCTTGTAGTTCGGAACATACAGAGTTTGTTGTTTCTCTCCTTAGATTTGTCCTTGAGAACAATGTATTCATGTTTGATGGACAAATCTTTCGACAGGTAAGAGGTACGGCGATGGGGGCAGTTTGTGCCCCCACGTATGCATGCCTCCATTTAGGGGCATGGGAATCTGATATACAAGGTCTGTTATAACAACTGATCTGCAGAGGTCTTAATAAACTATACAGACGTTAATACAGTGACTGCAGTTTACAATACACATTATACAAGGTCTGTTATAACAACAGATCTGCAGAGGTCTTAATAAACTATACAGATGTTAATACAGTTACTGCAGTTTACAATACACAATATACAAGGTCTGTTATAGCAACTGATCTGCAGAGGACTTAATAAACTATACAGATGTTAATACAGTGACTGCAGTTTACAATACACATTATACAAGGTCTGTTATAGCAACTGATCTGCAGAGGACTTAATAAACTATACAGATGTTAATACAGTGACTGCAGTTTACAATACACATTATACAAGGTCTGTTATAGCAACTGATCTGCAGAGGACTTAATAAACTATACAGATGTTAATACAGTGACTGCAGTTTACAATACACATTATACAAGGTCTGTTATAGCAACTGATCTGCAGAGGACTTAATAAACTATACAGATGTTAATACAGTGACTGCAGTTTACAATACACATTATACAAGGTCTGTTATAGCAACTGATCTGCAGAGGACTTAATAAACTATACAGATGTTAATACAGTGACTGCAGTTTACAATACACATTATACAAGGTCTGTTATAGCACTGATCTGCAGAGGTCTTAATAAACTATACAGATGTTAATACAGTTACTGCAGTTTACAATACACATTATACAAGGTCTGTTATAACAACTGATCTGCAGAGGTCTTAATAAACTATACCGATGTTAATACAGTGACTGCAGTTTACAATACACATTATACAAGGTCTGTTATAACAACTGATCTGCAGAGGACTTAATAAACTATACAGATGTTAATACAGTGACTGCAGTTTACAATACACATTATACAAGGTCTGTTATAGCAACTGATCTGCAGAGGTCTTAATAAACTATACAGATGTTAATACAGTTACTGCAGTTTACAATACACATTATACAAGGTCTGTTATAACAACTGATCTGCAGAGGACTTAATAAACTATACAGATGTTAATACAGTGACTGCAGTTTACAATACACATTATACAAGGTCTGTTATAGCAACTGATCTGCAGAGGACTTAATAAACTATACAGATGTTAATACAGTGACTGCAGTTTACAATACACATTATACAAGGTCTGTTATAGCACTGATCTGCAGAGGACTTAATAAACTATACAGATGTTAATACAGTGACTGCAGTTTACAATACACATTATACAAGGTCTGTTATAACAACTGATCTGCAGAGGTCTTAATAAACTATACAGATGTTAATACAGTGACTGCAGTTTACAATACACATTATACAATGTCTGTTATAACAACTGATCTGCAGAGGACTTAATAAACTATACAGATGTTAATACAGTTACTGCAGTTTACAATACACATTATACAAGGTCTGTTATAGCACTGATCTGCAGAGGTCTTAATAAACTATACAGATGTTAATACAGTTACTGCAGTTTACAATACACATTATACAAGGTCTGTTATAGCACTGATCTGCAGAGGACTTAATAAACTATACAGATAGTTTATTAAGTGCTCTGCAGATCAGTGCTATAACAGACCTTGTATAATGTGTATTGTAAACTGCAGTCACTGTATTAACATCTGTATAGTTTATTAAGACCTCTGCAGATCAGTTGTTATAACAGACCTTGTATATTGTGTATTGTAAACTGCAGTAACTGTATTAACATCTGTATAGTTTATTAAGTCCTCTGCAGATCAGTGCTATAACAGACCTTGTATAATGTGTATTGTAAACTGCAGTAACTGTATTAACATCTGTATAGTTTATTAATACCTCTGCAGATCAGTTGCTATAACAGACCTTGTATAATGTGTATTGTAAACTGCAGTCACTGTATTAACATCTGTATAGTTTATTAAGACCTCTGCAGATCAGTTGTTATAACAGACCTTGTATAATGTGTATTGTAAACTGCAGTAACTGTATTAACATCTGTATAGTTTATTAAGACCTCTGCAGATCAGTTGCTATAACAGACCTTGTATAACGTGTATTGTAACCTGCAGTCACTGTATTAACATCTGTATAGTTTATTAAGACCTCTGCAGATCAGTTGTTATAACAGACCTTGTATAATGTGTATTGTAAACTGCAGTAACTGTATTAACATCTGTATAGTTTATTAAGTGCTCTGCAGATCAGTTGCTATAACAGACCTTGTATAATGTGTATTGTAAACTGCAGTCACTGTATTAACATCGGTATAGTTTATTAAGTCCTCTGCAGATCAGTTGCTATAACAGGCTTTGTATAATATGTATTGTAAACTGCAGTCACTGTATTAACATCTGTATAGTTTATTAAGTGCTCTGCAGATCAGTGCTATAACAGGCCTTGTATGATGTGTATTGTAAACTGCAGTAACTGTATTAACATCTGTATAGTTTATTAAGTCCTCTGCAGATCAGTGCTATAACAGACCTTGTATAATGTGTATTGTAAACTGCAGTCACTGTATTAACATCTGTATAGTTTATTAAGACCTCTGCAGATCAGTGCTATAACAGACCTTGTATAATGTGTATTGTAAACTGCAGTCACTGTATTAACATCTGTATAGTTTATTAAGTCCTCTGCAGATCAGTTGTTATAACAGACCTTGTATAATGTGTATTGTAAACTGCAGTCACTGTATTAACATCTGTATAGTTTATTAAGTCCTCTGCAGATCAGTGCTATAACAGGCCTTGTATAATGTGTATTGTAAACTGCAGTAACAGTATTAACATCTGTATAGTTTATTAAGTCCTCTGTAGATCAGTTGCTATAACAGGCCTTGTATAATGTGTATTGTAAACTGCAGTAACAGTATTAACATCTGTATAGTTTATTAAGACCTCTGCAGATCAGTGCTATAACAGGCCTTGTATAATGTGTATTGTAAACTGCAGTCACTGTATTAACATCTGTATAGTTTATTAAATCCTCTGCAGATCAGTTGCTATAACAGACCTTGTATAATGTGTATTGTAAACTGCAGTCACTGTATTAACATCTGTATAGTTTATTAAGTCCTCTGTAGATCAGTTGCTATAACAGACCTTGTATAATGTGTATTGTAAACTGCAGTCACTGTATTAACATCTGTATAGTTTATTAAGTCCTCTGCAGATCAGTTGTTATAACAGACCTTGTATAATGTGTATTGTAAACTGCAGTCACTGTATTAACATCTGTATAGTTTATTAAGACCTCTGCAGATCAGTGCTATAACAGGCCTTGTATAATGTGTATTGTAAACTGCAGTCACTGTATTAACATCTGTATAGTTTATTAAATCCTCTGCAGATCAGTTGCTATAACAGACCTTGTATAATGTGTATTGTAAACTGCAGTCACTGTATTAACATCTGTATAGTTTATTAAGTCCTCTGCAGATCAGTGCTATAACAGACCTTGTATAATGTGTATTGTAAACTGCAGTCACTGTATTAACATCTGTATAGTTTATTAAGTCCTCTGCAGATCAGTTGCTATAACAGACCTTGTATAATGTGTATTGTAAACTATACAGATGTTAATACAGTGACTGCAGTTTACAATACACATTATACAAGGTCTGTTATAGCACTGATCTGCAGAGGACTTAATAAACTATACAGATATTAACACAGTTACTGCAGTTTACAATATACATTATACAAGGTCTGTTATAGCAACTGATAAGCAGAGGTCTTAATAAACTATACAGATGTTAATACAGTTACTGCAGTTTACAATATACATTATACAAGGTCTGTTATAGCAACTGATAAGCAGAGGTCTTAATAAACTATACAGATGTTAATACAGTGACTGCAGTTTACAATACACATTATACAAGGTCTGTTATAGCACTGATCTGCAGAGCACTTAATAAACTATACAGATGTTAATACAGTGACTGCAGTTTACAATACATATTATACAAGGTCTGTTATAGCACTGATCTGCAGAGCACTTAATAAACTATACAGATGTTAATACAGTGACTGCAGTTTACAATACACATTATACAAGGTCTGTTAGAGCAACTGATCTGCAGAGGACTTAATAAACTATACAGATGTTAATACAGTAACTGCAGTTTACAATATACATTATACAAGGTCTGTTATAGCACTGATCTGCAGAGCACTTAATAAACTATACAGATGTTAATACAGTTACTGCAGTTTACAATACACATTATACAAGGTCTGTTATAGCACTGATCTGCAGAGCACTTAATAAACTATACAGATGTTAATACAGTGACTGCAGTTTACAATACACATTATACAAGGTCTGTTATAGCACTGATCTGCAGAGCACTTAATAAACTATACAGATGTTAATACAGTGACTGCAGTTTACAATACACATTATACAAGGTCTGTTATAGCAACTGATCTGCAGAGGATTTAATAAACTATACAGATGTTAATACAGTGACTGCAGTTTACAATACACATTATACAAGGCCTGTTATAGCACTGATCTGCAGAGGTCTTAATAAACTATACAGATGTTAATACAGTGACTGCAGTTTACAATACACATTATACAAGGTCTGTTATAGCACTGATCTGCAGAGGACTTAATAAACTATACAGATGTTAATACAGTGACTGCAGTTTACAATACACATTATACAAGGTCTGTTATAGCAACTGATCTACAGAGGACTTAATAAACTATACAGATGTTAATACAGTTACTGCAGTTTACAATACACATTATACAAGGCCTGTTATAGCACTGATCTGCAGAGGACTTAATAAACTATACAGATGTTAATACAGTGACTGCAGTTTACAATACACATTATACAAGGTCTGTTATAGCAACTGATCTGCAGAGGATTTAATAAACTATACAGATGTTAATACAGTGACTGCAGTTTACAATACACATTATACAAGGCCTGTTATAGCACTGATCTGCAGAGGTCTTAATAAATAAACTATACAGATGTTAATACAGTGACTGCAGTTTACAATACACATTATACAAGGTCTGTTATAGCACTGATCTGCAGAGGTCTTAATAAACTATACAGATGTTAATACAGTGACTGCAGTTTACAATATACATTATACAAGGTCTGTTATAGCACTGATCTGCAGAGGACTTAATAAACTATACAGATGTTAATACAGTGACTGCAGTTTACAATACACATTATACAAGGTCTGTTATAGCAACTGATCTACAGAGGACTTAATAAACTATACAGATGTTAATACAGTTACTGCAGTTTACAATACACATTATACAAGGCCTGTTATAGCACTGATCTGCAGAGGACTTAATAAACTATACAGATGTTAATACAGTGACTGCAGTTTACAATACACATTATACAAGGTCTGTTATAACAACTGATCTGCAGAGGACTTAATAAACTATACAGATGTTAATACAGTGACTGCAGTTTACAATACACATTATACAAGGTCTGTTATAGCAACTGATCTGCAGAGCACTTAATAAACTATACAGATGTTAATACAGTTACTGCAGTTTACAATACACATCATACAAGGCCTGTTATAGCAACTGATCTGCAGAGGTCTTAATAAACTATACAGATGTTAATACAGTGACTGCAGTTTACAATACACATTATACAAGGTCTGTTATAGCAACTGATCTGCAGAGGACTTAATAAACTATACAGATGTTAATACAGTGACTGCAGTTTACAATACACATTATACAAGGTCTGTTATAGCAACTGATCTGCAGAGCACTTAATAAACTATACAGATGTTAATACAGTGACTGCAGTTTACAATACCCATTACACAAGGTCTGTTATAGCAACTGATCTACAGAGGACTTAATAAACTATACAGATGTTAATACAGTTACTGCAGTTTACAATACACATTATACAAGGTCTGTTATAGCAACTGATCTGCAGAGGACTTAATAAACTATACAGATGTTAATACAGTGACTGCAGTTTACAATACATATTATACAAAGCCTGTTATAGCAACTGATCTGCAGAGGACTTAATAAACTATACAGATGTTAATACAGTGACTGCAGTTTACAATACACATTATACAAGGTCTGTTATAGCAACTGATCTGCAGAGCACTTAATAAACTATACAGATGTTAATACAGTTACTGCAGTTTACAATACACATTATACAAGGTCTGTTATAACAACTGATCTGCAGAGGTCTTAATAAACTATACAGATGTTAATACAGTGACTGCAGGTTACAATACACGTTATACAAGGTCTGTTATAGCAACTGATCTGCAGAGGTCTTAATAAACTATACAGATGTTAATACAGTTACTGCAGTTTACAATACACATTAGTCTGTTATAACAACTGATCTGCAGAGGTCTTAATAAACTATACAGATGTTAATACAGTGACTGCAGTTTACAATACACATTATACAAGGTCTGTTATAGCAACTGATCTGCAGAGGTATTAATAAACTATACAGATGTTAATACAGTTACTGCAGTTTACAATACACATTATACAAGGTCTGTTATAGCACTGATCTGCAGAGGACTTAATAAACTATACAGATGTTAATACAGTTACTGCAGTTTACAATACACATTATACAAGGTCTGTTATAGCAACTGATCTGCAGAGGTCTTAATAAACTATACAGATGTTAATACAGTTACTGCAGTTTACAATACACATTATACAAGGTCTGTTATAGCAACTGATCTGCAGAGGTCTTAATAAACTATACAGATGTTAATACAGTGACTGCAGTTTACAATACACATTATACAAGGTCCGTTATAGCACTGATCTGCAGAGGACTTAATAAACTATACAGATATTAACACAGTTACTGCAGTTTACAATATACATTATACAAGGTCTGTTATAGCAACTGATAAGCAGAGGTCTTAATAAACTATACAGATGTTAATACAGTTACTGCAGTTTACAATATACATTATACAAGGTCTGTTATAGCAACTGATAAGCAGAGGTCTTAATAAACTATACAGATGTTAATACAGTGACTGCAGTTTACAATACACATTATACAAGGTCTGTTATAGCACTGATCTGCAGAGCACTTAATAAACTATACAGATGTTAATACAGTGACTGCAGTTTACAATACACATTATACAAGGTCTGTTATAGCAACTGATCTGCAGAGGACTTAATAAACTATACAGATGTTAATACAGTAACTGCAGTTTACAATATACATTATACAAGGTCTGTTATAGCACTGATCTGCAGAGGTCTTAATAAACTATACAGATGTTAATACAGTGACTGCAGTTTACAATACACATTATACAAGGTCTGTTATAGCAACTGATCTGCAGAGGATTTAATAAACTATACAGATGTTAATACAGTGACTGCAGTTTACAATACACATTATACAAGGCCTGTTATAGCACTGATCTGCAGAGGACTTAATAAACTATACAGATGTTAATACAGTGACTGCAGTTTACAATACACATGTCAGGAACCTAGCTCCTTCTAGGACCCAGCGGAATCCTTCAAGCAACAAACTTGCAGCTTGCCTTTAAAAACCACCCCAAATCAATTCTCTTTGCTTAGTAATTTGGAGTACAAGGCTACCCTATTTACCTGAGCCTAACTACTTTGAATAACTTGTTTTCTGAACTTTTTTCCTCACAGGAACTTTTTCATACTTTGTTCAACTTTAACTGGAATTCATCCAAACAACTGCAGTGTTCATTAACTTAGGAGCTGACATGCAATCAATTGAATGAACTACCTGAACCAAACTGCAAGTATTATTCTATGTGTTCTAATGCTTTGTTACTTGGAGAACTTTCACTGTGTAGTTTGTATTTAAAGGAGAGTTACCACAGAACTTGTCACTGAAAATCTGGCTTTAACCCTTATTGAAACATCCTGACTGCAGATTAATAAACAACACAGCTTCCACAGTGAAACTGGAACTTCCACAGAACAGGCTGTGCATTCATTACAGCTCTGCCACACTACAAGTGCAACACAAGACAAGGTACAAGTAATCTCTGCAAATAAAATAGCAATACTGCATGAGCATATGTATAACTGTTAACAGAACCTGGTTACTAGTTAAATATTTATGTGTTACACTGCATAAGACTCTGAGAGTTAATAGAACCATTACTACACCTGCAACTTAAGAACTAAAGCTAACTTAATATTGAGAACAATTTCTACAAATCCTATTCAAGTTTGCTTAACCCTAACTGCATAATCTGGGGTGTGGCAAAATAAACCACTAAACTATCACTATTAGGTGAGAATATCACTAAGCCATAGTGATATTCCTTTACAATAGTGAAACAAAACAATTATTAATAAATTAAGATCTGTGAATTGTGTTCCATCGTTAACTTCATATTTGTAGCCTGACATATTACTAAGCCATAAAAATGGAGCCACCAGATCTACCACAGATAGTTTACAACCTCTCCCAAAAGGTTGATCAGCTTGCTCAGGCGGTTCATGATTTACAAATTGAAAATCAGTCTTTAAGGGGAATTATAAGAGACTCACTTACTACTCATACTGCACCACCTCAGCAAACACCTGAACCTTCAGTTTCACTACCAGAGCTCTTTTCTGGAAACAGGAAGCAGTATAGGCAGTTTAAGAATTCATGTCATTTACTTTATAATCTACGACCTCACAGTTATCCCACAGAGAGGATCAAGGTATTCAGTACTATTTCATTCCTGAGGGGTGAGCCAAGAATCTTGGCTGACAATCTGTGCGAACATAATGACCCAGTGCTAGGATCCCTTTCTGATTTTTTCACATGTATGGATGATCTTTTTCACGACACTGATGTACAAATGTCCGCTGAAGCCTCCATGAGGAACCTTAAGCAAGCCAAGAGACCCGTGGAGGAGTACATCACGGAATTCAAATTATACGCAGCTGATTCGGAATGGAGTCAGATTGCACTTCGAAACCAGTTCCGTTTAGGCCTCTCGGAGAGCTTGAAAGATGAAATCGCCAGGATAGAACTCCCAAAAACCCTAGAAGGAATGATGAATGCTGCAAAACAATTGGATCGCAGACTGCGAGAAAGGAAGGCAGAAAGGTTTTCTGCAGATGTCCGACCAAAACCTTCTATCTATTCCCCACCTCAACCAACCCAACATAGTAAACAAACAGCTGTTCCCATGGATATCGGAATAGCCCGTGGTCCTTTAACAACAGAAGAAAGATACCGCAGGAAGAGTAATAATCTGTGCATGTATTGCGCCAATCCTACACATTCAGTCCAGGAGTGTCCCATTTTACAGAAAAACAAGAAATGTAAGTTCAAAGTTACAAGTTATTTATTAAACACCACTAAAACTAAAACTTATTGCATGTTAACTCTCTCCATACAGTGGGACCAAGATCAGCTGACTACTGAAGCCATCATAGACTCGGGAGCTTATGGATGCTTTATTGATTATAATGTTGTAAAGCAAAATAAAATACCCCTTATAAAAAAGCATACTCCATTTTCTTTTCATATGATTGACGGTTCAGAACCTAAAACTGGCCCTATCACACACCATACCACACCGTTAACAGTTACTACAGCAGGACACACAGAACACCTCTCATTTGATGTTGTCTCGTCACCACATTTCCCAGTGGTTTTGGGTATTAGTTGGCTCAAATTACATAATCCAGTTATCCACTGGTCACTATCTTCCATAAAATTTGATTCAGTCTATTGTAAAACAACATGTTTCCACAAACATGTTCTACTCCAGACCGAAATAGCTACAGAAAAACCTGAGTTGCAAATTCCTTCACCTTATGCAGATTTCAAGGATGTATTCAGTAAAGTAGAAGCTGAGAACTTGCCTCCTCATCGTGCATACGATTGTCCAATACAACTTCAACCTGGTTCTTCCATCCCTTATGGACACTTGTACCCTCTCTGCAAGCCAGAATTGGATCATTTAAAGGAGTATCTCGAAGAAAATTTACGGAAAGGATTTATCAGAGCATCAACATCACCAGCAGGTGCCGGAATTTTTTTTGTGCGGAATAAGGATTCATCATTACGTCCCATAATCGATTACAGAGAACTCAACAAACGCACAATAAAAAATCGTTACCCACTCCCATTAATCCCAGAACTAATCGAAAGGTTATCTGAGGCAACTATATACACGAAACTCGATTTAAGGGGAGCCTATAACTTAGTTAGGATAAAAGAAGGACACGAATGGTTGACCGCATTCAGGACAAGGTATGGCCTTTATGAGTACCTTGTCATGCCGTTTGGACTGTGCAACGCACCCGCCACTTTTCAACACTTCATAAACGATGTGTTCAGAGATCTCTTAGACATCTGTCTTGTGATATACCTAGACGATATTTTGATTTATTCTAAAAATGAAACAGAACACAAAACACACGTGCGATGGGTACTGTCTAGGCTCCGAGAGCATAAACTGTATGCTAAGTTGGAGAAATGCATATTCCATACCAAGCATGTGTCATTCCTTGGATATGATATCTCACCAACAGGTATCACTATGCAAAAACAAAAAGTAGACGCTGTCAAAAATTGGTTAATACCCAAGTCCAGAAAGGAACTCCAAAAATTCCTAGGTTTTGCAAACTACTACAGGAAATTCATTAGAAACTTTTCCAAGATAGCAAAACCACTGACGAAATTAACCAGCATTAACTCATCTTATAACTGGGATCCAGACGCTAATTCAGCTTTTGAATATTTAAAGGATAGTTTTACATCAGCACCCATTCTAAGATTTCCGAACCCCGAACACCACTATGTGTTGGAAGTTGATTCCTCTGATTTTGCCTTAGGCTCAGTTCTCTCTCAACAGGAAACACCAAACGATCCCATCCATCCAGTTTCTTACTTCTCACAGATGATGTCAACAGCTGAAAGAAATTATTCCATAGGAGATAAAGAACTCCTCGCAATAAAAAGATCACTGGAACACTGGAGGCATCTTCTCGAAGGTACCAAGTTTCCTATTACCATTTTCACAGATCACAGGAACCTACTTAATTTAGAAAACAACAAAACTCTTTCAGCAAGACAGGTCCGTTGGAGTTTATTCTTCTCGCGCTTCAACTTCAATATTGTATATAGACCTGCCTCCAGGAATGGTAAAGCAGATGCTCTGTCTCGCCTACCTGAGAAACCTAAAACAACAACCCAAAATACCACTATCTTACCTACCGAATGTTTTGTAGGTCTAACCACCGATGTGATAACCGAAATCAAACGTCATTGTCTCAAGGAGCCGGAGCTACCTCACTCTTCTGTGCATAAGATTGATGACCTGTACTACCATGAAGGGAAATTATACATTCCCAAAGCATTGCGAATAAATTTGCTCAAGTTATACCATGACTCTCCATTAGCCGGACACCCAGGAATTTACCGAACCTTGGAACAGCTTTCACGGGATTGTTGGTGGCCAAAAATGAAAGAATCCATCCGAGACTATATCTTAACTTGTGCCATTTGTGCCACTTCGAAATCCGAGAGAAGAGCTCCGTATGGATTATTAACTCCATTACCAGTACCGAAGAGACCCTGGTACCATCTATCGATGGATTTCATAGTGGATTTACCTGAATCAAATAAACAGACAACAATCCTAGTGGTCATAGATATATTTACTAAGATGGCCCATTTTGTGCCGTATCACAAAGTACCCACATCCTCTGAGACAGCACATTTATTCATAGATAACATACTCAAGCTACATGGGTTACCAAAGATAATAACCACCGATAGAGGAACACAATTCACCTCACATTTCTGGACAAAACTTTGTGACTTAACACAGATCGATCATCGTTTCTCGACATCATTTCACCCTCAGACCAATGGTCAATCAGAGAGACTGAATCAATGGCTGGAACAATATCTTCGGTGCTATTGTTCCTACCATCAAGAACATTGGATGAACTTCCTCTCCATGGCTGAATTTGCCTATAACAATGCTGTAAACTCATCTACAAAATCTACACCATTTTATGCAAATTATGCCTACCATCCAACAATATCTTTCATTGCAACAGACACCTTAAATTCACCCTTAATCGATGATCTACATGATTCCTTACAAGACAATTTCCGCTTAATTGAGGAGAACATAAAAAATGCTCAGCTCACTCAAAAGCATTATTACGACCTCAAGAGAAGACCACCACCTATATACGCCATAGGTGATCTCGTTTGGCTATCCACCAAAAACATGAAATTACAGATACCGAGTAAGAAACTCTCGGGTCTGTTCATAGGACCATTCCCTATAGTTAGAATTGTCAATGAAAACGCAATGACTCTTAAATTACCTGATAGTATTAAGGTCCACCCCACATTTCATGTGTCACTATTGAAACCATACAGAGCCACTCGTCACTCTCAACTCATTCTTCCACCACCTCCTCAGGCACTGGATCCAGACGAATATGAAGTGCATTCCCTGCTGGATTCCAGGTTCCATAGAGGTGAATTACAATATCTGGTACGCTGGAAAAATTATTCAGCTGATGACGACACATGGGAACCTGCAACCAATCTTAGAGCTCAACGGCTGGTCACTCTCTTCCATCGCAGAAATCCAAATCGTCCCAGACCGGCAACTGTGGGACCGTTGCCCTGAGTGGGGGGTCATGTCAGGAACCTAGCTCCTTCTAGGACCCAGCGGAATCCTTCAAGCAACAAACTTGCAGCTTGCCTTTAAAAACCACCCCAAATCAATTCTCTTTGCTTAGTAATTTGGAGTACAAGGCTACCCTATTTACCTGAGCCTAACTACTTTGAATAACTTGTTTTCTGAACTTTTTTCCTCACAGGAACTTTTTCATACTTTGTTCAACTTTAACTGGAATTCATCCAAACAACTGCAGTGTTCATTAACTTAGGAGCTGACATGCAATCAATTGAATGAACTACCTGAACCAAACTGCAAGTATTATTCTATGTGTTCTAATGCTTTGTTACTTGGAGAACTTTCACTGTGTAGTTTGTATTTAAAGGAGAGTTACCACAGAACTTGTCACTGAAAATCTGGCTTTAACCCTTATTGAAACATCCTGACTGCAGATTAATAAACAACACAGCTTCCACAGTGAAACTGGAACTTCCACAGAACAGGCTGTGCATTCATTACAGCTCTGCCACACTACAAGTGCAACACAAGACAAGGTACAAGTAATCTCTGCAAATAAAATAGCAATACTGCATGAGCATATGTATAACTGTTAACAGAACCTGGTTACTAGTTAAATATTTATGTGTTACACTGCATAAGACTCTGAGAGTTAATAGAACCATTACTACACCTGCAAGTTAAGAACTAAAGCTAACTTAATATTGAGAACAATTTCTACAAATCCTATTCAAGTTTGCTTAACCCTAACTGCATAATCTGGGGTGTGGCAAAATAAACCACTAAACTATCACTATTAGGTGAGAATATCACTAAGCCATAGTGATATTCCTTTACAATAGTGAAACAAAACAATTATTAATAAATTAAGATCTGTGAATTGTGTTCCATCGTTAACTTCATATTTGTAGCCTGACAACACATTATACAAGGTCTGTTATAGCAACTGATCTGCAGAGGATTTAATAAACTATACAGATGTTAATACAGTGACTGCAGTTTACAATACACATTATACAAGGCCTGTTATAGCACTGATCTGCAGAGGTCTTAATAAACTATACAGATGTTAATACAGTGACTGCAGTTTACAATATACATTATACAAGGTCTGTTATAGCACTGATCTGCAGAGGACTTAATAAACTATACAGATGTTAATACAGTGACTGCAGTTTACAATACACATTATACAAGGTCTGTTATAACAACTGATCTACAGAGGACTTAATAAACTATACAGACGTTAATACAGTGACTGCAGTTTACAATACACATTATACAAGGTCTGTTATAGCACTGATCTGCAGAGGACTTAATAAACTATACAGATGTTAATACAGTGACTGCAGTTTACAATACACATTATACAAGGTCTGTTATAGCAACTGATCTACAGAGGACTTAATAAACTATACAGATGTTAATACAGTTACTGCAGTTTACAATACACATTATACAAGGCCTGTTATAGCACTGATCTGCAGAGGACTTAATAAACTATACAGATGTTAATACAGTGACTGCAGTTTACAATACACATTATACAAGGTCTGTTATAACAACTGATCTGCAGAGGACTTAATAAACTATACAGATGTTAATACAGTGACTGCAGTTTACAATACACATTATACAAGGTCTGTTATAGCAACTGATCTGCAGAGCACTTAATAAACTATACAGATGTTAATACAGTTACTGCAGTTTACAATACACATCATACAAGGCCTGTTATAGCACTGATCTGCAGAGCACTTAATAAACTATACAGATGTTAATACAGTGACTGCAGTTTACAATACCCATTACACAAGGTCTGTTATAGCAACTGATCTACAGAGGACTTAATAAACTATACAGATGTTAATACAGTTACTGCAGTTTACAATACACATTATACAAGGTCTGTTATAGCAACTGATCTGCAGAGGACTTAATAAACTATACAGATGTTAATACAGTGACTGCAGTTTACAATACATATTATACAAAGCCTGTTATAGCAACTGATCTGCAGAGGACTTAATAAACTATACAGATGTTAATACAGTGACTGCAGTTTACAATACACATTATACAAGGTCTGTTATAGCAACTGATCTGCAGAGCACTTAATAAACTATACAGATGTTAATACAGTTACTGCAGTTTACAATACACATTATACAAGGTCTGTTATAACAACTGATCTGCAGAGGTCTTAATAAACTATACAGATGTTAATACAGTGACTGCAGGTTACAATACACGTTATACAAGGTCTGTTATAGCAACTGATCTGCAGAGGTCTTAATAAACTATACAGATGTTAATACAGTTACTGCAGTTTACAATACACATTAGTCTGTTATAACAACTGATCTGCAGAGGTCTTAATAAACTATACAGATGTTAATACAGTGACTGCAGTTTACAATACACATTATACAAGGTCTGTTATAGCAACTGATCTGCAGAGGTATTAATAAACTATACAGATGTTAATACAGTTACTGCAGTTTACAATACACATTATACAAGGTCTGTTATAGCACTGATCTGCAGAGGACTTAATAAACTATACAGATGTTAATACAGTTACTGCAGTTTACAATACACATTATACAAGGTCTGTTATAGCAACTGATCTGCAGAGGTCTTAATAAACTATACAGATGTTAATACAGTGACTGCAGTTTACAATACACATTATACAAGGTCCGTTATAGCACTGATCTGCAGAGGACTTAATAAACTATACAGATATTAACACAGTTACTGCAGTTTACAATATACATTATACAAGGTCTGTTATAGCAACTGATAAGCAGAGGTCTTAATAAACTATACAGATGTTAATACAGTTACTGCAGTTTACAATATACATTATACAAGGTCTGTTATAGCAACTGATAAGCAGAGGTCTTAATAAACTATACAGATGTTAATACAGTGACTGCAGTTTACAATACACATTATACAAGGTCTGTTATAGCACTGATCTGCAGAGCACTTAATAAACTATACAGATGTTAATACAGTGACTGCAGTTTACAATACACATTATACAAGGTCTGTTATAGCAACTGATCTGCAGAGGACTTAATAAACTATACAGATGTTAATACAGTAACTGCAGTTTACAATATACATTATACAAGGTCTGTTATAGCACTGATCTGCAGAGGTCTTAATAAACTATACAGATGTTAATACAGTGACTGCAGTTTACAATACACATTATACAAGGTCTGTTATAGCACTGATCTGCAGAGCACTTAATAAACTATACAGATGTTAATACAGTTACTGCAGTTTACAATACACATTATACAAGGTCTGTTATAGCACTGATCTGCAGAGGACTTAATAAACTATACAGATGTTAATACAGTTACTGCAGTTTACAATACACAATATACAAGGTCTGTTATAACAACTGATCTGCAGAGGTCTTAATAAACTATACAGATGTTAATACAGTGACTGCAGTTTACAATACACATTATACAAGGTCTGTTATAGCACTGATCTGCAGAGCACTTAATAAACTATACAGATGTTAATACAGTTACTGCAGTTTACAATACACATTATACAAGGTCTGTTATAGCACTGATCTGCAGAGGACTTAATAAACTATACAGATGTTAATACAGTTACTGCAGTTTACAATACACATTATACAAGGTCTGTTATAGCACTGATCTGCAGAGCACTTAATAAACTATACAGATGTTAATACAGTTACTGCAGTTTACAATACACATTATACAAGGTCTGTTATAACAACTGATCTGCAGAGCACTTAATAAACTATACAGATGTTAATACAGTGACTGCAGTTTACAATACACATTATACAAGGTCTGTTATAACAACTGATCTGCAGAGGACTTAATAAACTATACAGATGTTAATACAGTGACTGCAGTTTACAATACACATTATACAAGGTCTGTTATAGCACTGATCTGCAGAGGACTTAATAAACTATACAGATGTTAATACTCATCCGATCTCTGTGCTCTTCGGCTTTTCTACAGCTTTATTGATAAGCTGTCACTAAGCACCCACACTAAACTACACTGTTCTACCCCCTATACCGGCGCCCCCAGAGCCCCCGCAACTAAATAAAGTTATTAACCCCTAAACCGCCGCTCCTAGACCCCGCTGCAACTATAATAAATGTATTAACCCCTAAACCGCCGCTCCCGGAGCCCACCGTCACTCTAATAAACTGATTAACCCCATAAACCTCCACTCCCGGACCCCGCCGCCACCTACATAATACCTATTAACCCCTATCCTGCCCCCCCTATACCGCCGCCACCTATAATAAATTTATTAACCCCTATCCTGCCGATCCTGTACCCCGCCGCAACTAAATAAATTGTTTAACCCCTAAACCGCCGCTCCCGGACCCCGCCGCCACCTATATTAAACTTATTAACCCCTAATCTGCCCCCCCTACACCGTCGCCACCTATAATAAATTTATTAACCCCTATCCTGCCCCCCTATACCGCCGCAACCTATAATAAAATTAACCCCTAAACCGCCGCTCCCGGAGCCCACCGTCACTCTAATAAACTGATTAACCCCTAAACCTCCACTCCCGGACCCCGCCGCCACCTACATAATACCTATTAACCCCTATCCTGCCCCCCCTATACCGCCGCCACCTATAATAAATTTATTAACCCCTATCCTGCCGATCCCGTACCCCGCCGCAACTAAATAAATTGTTTAACCCCTAAATCGCCGCTCCCGGACCCCGCCGCCACCTATATTAAACTTATTAACCCCTAATCTGCCCCCCCTACACCGTCGCCACCTATAATAAATTTATTAACCCCTATCCTGCCCCCCTATACCGCCGCAACCTATAATAAAATTATTAACCCCTAAACCTAAGTCTACCCCTAACACCCCCCTAACTTAAATATTAATTAAATAAATTTAAATAAATATCACTCTTATTAAATTAGTAATTCCTATTTAAAACTAAATACTTACCTATAAAATAAACCCTAATATAGCTACAATATTACTAATAATTATATTGTAGCTATTTTAGGATTTATTTTTATTTTACAGGCAAATTTGAATTTATTTTAACTAGGCACAATAGCTATTAAATAGTTATTAACTATTTAATACCTACCTAGTTAAAATAAAGACAAATTTACCTGTAAAATAAAAACTAACCTAAGTTACAATTACACCTAACACTACACTATCATTAAATAAATTATTCCTATTTAAAACTAAATACTTACCTGTAAAATAAACCCTAAGATAGCTACAATGTAATTAATAATTACATTGTAGCTATTTTAGGATTTATATTTATTTTACAGGTAACTTTGTATTTATTTTAACTAGGTAGAATAGTTATTAAATAATTATTAACTATTTAATAACTACCTAGCTAAAAGAAATACAAAATTACCTGTAAAATAAATCCTAACCTAAGTTACAATTAAACCTAACACTACACTATCATTAAATAAATTAAATTAATTATCTACAAATACCTACAATAAAATACAATTAAATAAACTAACTAAAGTACAAAAAATAAAAACAACTAAGTTACAAAAAATAAAAAAAATTACAAGATTTCTAAGCTAATTACACCTAATCTAAGCCCCCTAATAAAATAACAAAGCCCCCCAAAATAAAAAAATGCCCTACCCTATTCTAAATTACGTCCCTCAAATTCCGATTGGCTGATAGGATTCTATCAGCCAATCGGAATTAAGGTAAGAAAAATCTGATTGGCTGATCCAATCAGCCAATCAGATTCAAGTTCAATCCGATTGGCTGATCCAATCAGCCAATCAGATTGAGCTCGCATTCTATTGGCTGTTCCGATCAGCCAATAGAATGCGAGCTCAATCTGATTGGCTGATCCAATCAGCCAATCAGATTTTTCCTACCTTAATTCCGATTGGCTGATAGAATCCTATCAGCCAATCGGAATTTGAGGGACGCCACATTGGATGACGTCAAAAAAAGGAATATTCATTCGGCGAGTAGGCAACGGTGCATGAAGATGGCTCCGCGTCGGCTGCTTTGAAGATGGCTCCGCTCCGCTCTGGATGGATGAAGATTGAAGACGAAGACCCCGTCTGGATGAAGACTTCGGCGGCTGCGGATGTCCTCTTCTGTTCCATCGGTGGTCGGCTGGCTGAAGACGGCTAAAGGTAGGATGATCTTCAGGGGGGTAGTGTTAGGTTTATTTAAGGGGGATTGGGTGGGTTAGAGTAGGGGTATGTGGGTGGTGGGTTTTAATGTTGGGGGGGTTGTATTTTTTTTAACATGCAAAAGAGCTGAATACTTTGGGGCATGCCCCGCAAAAGGTCCTTTTAAGGGCTGGTAAGGTAATAGAGCTGTTAACTTTCGTAATTTAGAATAGAGTAGGGCATGTTTTTATTTTGGGGGGCTTTGTTATTTTATTAGGGGGCTTAGATTAGGTGTAATTAGCTTAAAGATCTTGTAATATTTTTTTATTTTTTGTAACTTATTTTTTTTTATATTTTGTACTTTAGTTAGTTTATTTAATTGTATTTAATTGTAGGTATTTGTAGATAATTAATTTAATTTATTTAATGATAGTGTAGTGTTAGGTTTAATTGTAACTTAGGTTAGGATTTATTTTACAGGTAACTTTGTATTTCTTTTAGCTAGGTAGTTATTAAATAGTTAATAACTATTTAATAACTATTCTACCTAGTTAAAATAAATACAAAGTTACCTGTAAAATTAATATAAATCCTGAAATAGCTACAATGTAATTATTAATTACATTGTAGCTATCTTAGGGTTTATTTTACAGGTATTTAGTTTTAAATAGGAATAATTTAGTTAATTATAGTGTAGTGTTAGGTGTAATTGTAACTTAGGTTAGTTTTTATTTTACAGGTAAATTTGTCTTTATTTTAACTAGGTAGCTATTAAATAGTTAATAACTATTTAATAGCTATTGTACCTAGTTAAAATAAATTTAAATTTGCCTGTAAAATAAATCCTAAAATAGCTACAATGTAATTATTAGTTATACTGTAGCTATATTAAGGATTATTTTATAGGTAAGTATTTAGTTTTAAATAGGAATAATTTAGTTAATAAGAGTAATTTTATTTAGATTTATTAAAATAATATTTAAGTTAGGGGGGGTGTTAGGGTTAGGGTTAGACTTAGGTTTAGGGGTTAATTAGTTTAATATAGATGGCAGCGGTATAGGGGGGCAGGATAGGCATTAATAAATTTATTATAGGTGGCGACAGTGTAGGGGGGTCAGATTAGGGGTTAATAAGTTTAATATAGGTGGCGGCGGGGTCTGGAAGCGGTGGTTTAGGGGTTAAACAATTTATTTAGTTGCGGCGGGGTACGGGATCGGCAGGATAGGGGTTAAAAACATAATTTATGTAAGAACTTACCTGATAAATTCATTTCTTTCATATTAGCAAGAGTCCATGAGCTAGTGACGTATGGGATATACATTCCTACCAGGAGGGGCAAAGTTTCCCAAACCTCAAAATGCCTATAAATACACCCCTCACCACACCCACAAATCAGTTTAACGAATAGCCAAGAAGTGGGATGATAATAAAAAAGTGTGAAGCATAAATATAAGGAATTGGAATAATTGTGCTTTATATAAAAAAATCATAACCACCACAAAAAAAGGGTGGGCCTCATGGACTCTTGCTAATATGAAAGAAATGAATTTATCAGGTAAGTTCTTACATAAATTATGTTTTCTTTCATGTAATTAGCAAGAGTCCATGAGCTAGTGACGTATGGGATAATGACTACCCAAGATGTGGATCTTCCACGCAAGAGTCACTAGAGAGGGAGGGATAAAATAAAGACAGCCAATTCCGCTGAAAAAAATCCACACCCAAAAATAAAGTTTAAATCTTATAAAGAAAAAAACTGAAAATATAAGCAGAAGATTCAAACTGAAACAGCTGCCTGAAGTACTTTTCTACCAAAGACAGCTTCAGAAGAAGAAAACACATCAAAATGGTAGAATTTAGTAAAAGTATGCAAAGAAGACCAAGTTGCTGCTTTGAAAATCTGATCACCCGAAGCTTCATTCCTAAATGCCCAGGAAGTAGAAACTGACCTAGTAGAATGAGCTGTAATCCTTTGAGGCGGAGTTTTACCTGACTCGACATAAGCATGATGAATTAAAGATTTCAACCAAGATGCCAAAGAAAATGGCAGAGGCCTTCTGACCTTTCCTAGAACCGGAAAAGATAACAAATAGACTAGAAGTCTTTCGGAAATTCTTAGTAGCTTCAACATAATATTTCAAAACTCTAACTACATCCAAAGAATGCAATGATTTCTCCTTAGAATTCTTAGGATTAGGACATAATGAAGGAACCACAATTTCTCTACTAATGTTGTTGGAATTCACAACCTTAGGTAAAAATTTAAAAGAAGTTCGCAACACCGCCTTATCCTGGTGAAAAATCAGAAAAGGAGACTCACAAGAAAGAGCAGATAAATCAGAAACTCTTCTGGCAGAAGAGATGGCCAAAAGGAACAAAACTTTCCAAGAAAGTAATTTAATGTCCAATGAATGCATAGGTTCAAACGGAGGAGCTTGAAGAGCCCTCAGAACCAAATTCAAACTCCAAGGAGGAGAAATTGACTTAATGACAGGTTTTATACAAACCAAAGCTTGTACAAAACAATGAATATCAGGAAGATTAGCAATCTTTCTGTGAAAAAGAACAGAAAGAGCAAACCTTATCCAAACCATCCTGAAGAAACTGTAAAATTCTCGGAATTCTAAAAGAATGCCAGGAAAAATGATGAGAAAGACACCAAGAAATATAAGTCTTCCAGACTCTATAATATATCTCCCTAGATACAGATTTACGAGCCTGTAACATAGTATTAATCACAGAGTCAGAGAAACCTCTTTGACTAAGAATCAAGCGTTCAATCTCCATACCTTTAAATTTAAGGATTTGAGATCCTGATGGAAAAAAGGACCTTACGACAGAAGGTCTGGCCTTAACGGAAGAGTCCACGGTTGGCAAGAGGCCATCCGGACAAGATCCGCATACCAAAACCTGTGAGGCCATGCTGGAGCTACCAGCAGAACAAACGAGTATTCCTTCAGAATTTTGGAGATTACTCTTGGAAGAAGAACTAGAGGCGGAAAGATATAGGCAGGATGATACTTCCAAGGAAGTGACAATGCATCCACTGCTACCGCTTGAGGATCCCTGGATCTGGACAGATACCTGGGAAGTTTCTTGTTTAGATGAGAGGCCATCAAATCTATTTCTGGAAGTCCCCACATTTGAACAATCTGAAGAAATACCTCTGGGTGAAGAGACCATTCGCCCGGATGTAACGTTTGGCGACTGAGATAATCCGCTTCCCAATTGTCTATACCTGGGATATGAACCACAGAAACTAGACAGGAGCTGGATTCCGCCCATACCAGAATTCGAGATACTTCTTTCATAGCCAGAGGACTGTGAGTCCCTCCTTGATGATTGATGTATGCCACAGTTGTGACATTGTCTGTCTGAAAACAAATGAACGATTCTCTCTTTAGAAGAGGCCAAGATTGAAGAGCTCTAAAAATTGCACGGAGTTCCAAAATATTGATCGGTAATCTCACCTCCTGAGATTCCCAAACCCCTTGTGCTGTCAGAGACCCCCACACAGCTCCCCAACCTGTAAGACTTGCATCTGTTGAAATTACAGTCCAGGTCGGAAGAACAAAAGAAGCCTCCTGAACTAAACGATGGTGATCTGTCCACCACGTCAGAGAGTGTCGTACAATTGGTTTTAAAGATATTAATTGAGATATCTTTGTGTAATACTGAATCTATCTGGAAACCTAAAAAAGTTACCTGTGTCTGAGGAATCAATTAACTTTTTGGTAAATTGATCCTCCAACCATGATGTTGAAGAAAAAACACAAGTCGATTCGTATGAGATTCTGCTAAATGTGAAGACTGAGCAAGTACCAAGATATCGTCCAAATAAGGAAATACCACAATACCCTGTTCTCTGATTACAGACAGAAGGGTACCGAGAACCTTCGTAAAAATTCTTGGAGCTGTAGCTAGGCCAAACGGCAGAGCCACAAACTGGAAAAGCTTGTCTAGGAAAGAGAATCTCAGAAACTAATAGTGATCTGGATGAATCGGAATATGCAGATATGCATCCTGTAAATCTATTGTAGACATATAATGCCCTTGCTGAACAAAAGGCAGGATAGTCCTTACAGTTACCATTTTGAATGTTGGTATCCTTACATAACGATTCAATATTTTTAGATCCAGAACTGGTCTGAAGGAATTCTCCTTCTTTGGTACAATGAAGAGATTTGAATAAAACCCCAGTCCCTGTTCCAGAACTGGAACTGGCATAATTACTCCAGCCAACTCTAGATCTGAAACACATTTCAGAAATGCTTGAGCCTTCGCTGGGTTTACTGGGACACGGGAAAGAAAAAATCTCTTTGCAGGAGGCCTTATCTTGAAGCCAATTCTGTACCCTTCTGAAACAATGTTCTGAATCCAAAGATTGTGAACGGAATTGATCCAAATTTCTTTGAAAAAACGTAATCTGCCCCCTACCAGCTGAGCTGGAATGAGGGCCTCACCTTCATGTGGACTTAGGAGCTGGCTTTGATTTTCTAAAAGGCTTGGATTTATTCCAGACTGGAGATGGTTTCCAAACTGATACCGCTCCTGAGGATGAAGGATCAGGTTTTTGTTCCTTGTTGTGACAAAAGGAACGAAAAACGATTATTAGACCTAAATTTACCTTTAGATTTTTTATCCTGTGGTAAAAAAGTTCCTTTCCCTCCAGTAACAGTTGAGATAATAGAATCCAACTGAGAACCAAACAATTTATTACCCTGGAAAGAAAGGGAAAGCAGAGTAGACTTAGAAGACATATCAGCATTCCAAGTTTTAAGCCATAAAGCTCTTCTAGCTAAAATAGCTAGAGACATATACCTGACATCAACTCTAATGATATCAAAGATGGCATCACAAATAAAATTATTAGCATGTTGAAGAAGAATAATAATGCTATGAGAATTATGATCTGTTACTTGTTGCGCTAAAGCTTCTAACCAAAAAGTTGAAGGTGCAGCAACATCTGCTAAAGATATAGCAGGTCTTAGAAGATTACCTGAACACAAGTAAGCTTTTCTTAGAAAGGATTCAATTTTCCTATCTAAAGGATCCTTAAAGGAAGTACCATCTGCCGTAGGAATAGTAGTACGCTTAGTAAGAGTAGAGACAGCCCCATCAACCTTAGGGATTTTGTCCCAAAACTCTAATCTGTCAGATGGCACAGGATATAATTGCTTAAAACGTTTAGAAGGAGTAAATGAAATACCCAAATTATTCCATTCCCTGGAAATTACTTCAGAAATAGCACTAGGGACAGGAAAAACTTCTGGAATAACTACAGGAGATTTAAAAACCTTATCTAAACGTTTAGAATTAGTATCAAGAGGACCAGAATCCTCAATTTCTAATGCAATTAGTACTTCTTTAAGTAAAGAACGAATAAATTCCATTTTAAATAAATATGAAGATTTATCAGCATCAACCTCTGAGACAGAATCCTCTGAACCAGAAGAACCATTATCAGAATCAGAATGATGATGTTCATTTAAAAATTCATCTGAAAAATGAGAAGTTTTAAAAGACTTTTTACGTTTACTAGAAGGAGGAATAACAGACATAGCCTTCTTAATGGATTTAGAAACAAAATCTCTCATGTTATCAGCAACAGGTAATGTAACAGTACTAAAGGAAATATTATCTGCATTAACAAGTTTGTCATGACAAACAGTACAAACAACAGCTGGAGGAACAGATACCATAAGTTTACAGTAGATACACTTAGCTTTGGTAGCTCCAGCCCCAGGCAGCGATTTTCCAGAAGTATCTTCTGACTCAGTTTCAACGTGGGACATCTTGCAATATGTAATAGAAAAAACAACATATAAAGCAAAATTGATCAAATTCCGTAAATGACAGTTTCAGGAATGGGAAAAAATGCCAGTGAACAAGCTTCTAGCAACCAGAAGCAATAAATAATGAGACTTAAATAATGTGAAGACAATAGTGACGCCCATATTTTTTTTGCGCCAAAAATGACGCCCACATTATTTGGCGCCTAAATGCTTTTGGCGCCAAAAATGACGCCACATCCGGAACGCCGACACTTTTGGCGCAAAAGAACATAAAAAATGACGCAACTTCCGGCGACACGTATGACGCCGGAAACAGAAAAAAAAAATTTGCGCCAAAAAAGTCAGCGCCAAGAATGACGCAATAAAATGAAGCATTTTCAGCCCCCGCGAGCCTAACAGCCCACAGGGAAAAAGTCAAATTTTAAGGTAAGAAAAAAATTGATTTATTCATATGCATTATCCCAAATATGAAACTGACTGTCTGAAATAAGGAATGTTGAACATCCTGAGTCAAGGCAAATAAATGTTTGAATACATATATTTAGAACTTTATAAAAAAGTGCCCAACCATAGCTTAGAGTGTCACAGAAAATAAGACTTACTTACCCCAGGACACTCATCTACATGTTGTAGAAAGCCAAACCAGTACTGAAACGAAAATCAGCAGAGGTAATGGTATATAAATAAGAGTATATCGTCGATCTGAAAAGGGAGATAAGAGATTAATCTCTACGACCGATAACAGAGAACCTATGAAATAGGCCCCGTAGAAGGAGATCATTGAATTCAAATAGGCAATACTCTCCTCACATCCCTCTGACATTCACTGCACGCTGAGAGGAAAACCGGGCTCCAACCTGCTGCGGAGCGCATATCAACGTAGAATCTAGCACAAACTTACTTCACCACCTCCATAGGAGGCAAAGTTTGTAAAACTGATTTGTGGGTGTGGTGAGGGGTGTATTTATAGGCATTTTGAGGTTTGGGAAACTTTGCCCCTCCTGGTAGGAATGTATATCCCATACGTCACTAGCTCATGGACTCTTGCTAATTACATGAAAGAAAAATTTATTACAGGTGGCGGCGGTATAGGGGTTAACAAGTATTATGTAGGTGGCGGAGGGGTACGGGAGTGGCGGTTTAGGGGTTAATAAGTTTATTAGAGTGGCGGTGGGCTCCAGGAGCAGCGGTTTAGGGGGTAAAACATTTATTTAGTTGCGGTGGTGTAGGGGGGGCAGTTTGGGGGTGTTTAGACTCGGGGTACATGTTAGGGTGTTAGGTGCTGACGTTTCCCATAGGAATCAATTGGATGTCTGGCAGCAGCGAACATGAACTTTCGCTATGGTCTGACTCCCATTGATTCCTATGGGATCCGCCGCCTCCAGGGCGGCACGCTGGGCCGGAAAAGTGCCGAGCATACCTGGTAGTCATTTGATAACTACCAAAAGTAGTCAAATTGTGCCGAACTTGCGTTCCGAAACATCTGGAGTGACATAAGAATTGATCTGTGTCGGACTGAGTCTGGTGGATCGAAGCTTACATCACAAAATTCTACTTTTGCCGGGCAGTAGGGCTTGATAACTTAGACGAATCAGCCTCGCCACAAATACGCTGCGGAATTCCAGTGTATTTGAGGTTGACGGCTTGATAACTAGGGGCCTAAGTGTAATGGTACAGTAAAATACAGGTGATATTAGAGAATCAGTGTAATGGTACAGTAAAATACAGGTGATGTTAGAGAATCATTGTAATAGTACAGTAAAGTACAAGTGATATTAGAGAATCAGTGTAATGTTACAGTAAAATGCAGGTGATATTAGAGAATCTGTGTAATGGTAAAGTAAAATGTAGGTGATATTAGAGAATCATTGTAATGGTACAGTAAAATACAGGTGATATTAGAGAATCAGTGTAATGGTGCAGTAAAATACAGGTGATATTAGAGAATCAGTGTAATGGTATTGTAAAATACAGGTGATATTAGAGAATCAGTGTAATGGTACAGTAAAATATAGATGACATTAGAGAATTATTGTAATAATAAATTACTGTATACAGGTGATATTAGAGAATTAGTGTAATGGTACAGTAAAATACAGGTGATATTAGAGAATCAGTGTAATGGTACAGTAAAATACAGGTGATATTAGAGAATCAGTGTAATGGTACAGTAAAATATAGATGACATTAGATAATTATTGTAATAATAAATTACTCTATACAGGTGATATTAGAGAATTAGTGTAATGGTACAGTAAAATACAGGTGATATTAGAGAATCAGTGTAATGGTACAGTAAAATACAGGTGATATTAGAGAATCAGTGTAATGGTGCAGTACAATACAGGTGATATTAGAGAATCAGTGTAATGGTACAGTAAAATACAGGTGATATTAGAGAATCATTGTAATGGTACAGTAAAATACAGGTGACATTAAATAATCAGTGTAATGGTACAGTAAAATGCAGGTGATATTAGAGAATCAGTGTAATGGTACAGTAAAATACAGGTGATATTAGAGAATCAGTGTAATGGTACAGTAAAATACAGCTGATATTAGAGAATCAGTGTAATGGTACAGTAAAATGCAGGTGATATTAAATAATCAGTGTAATGGTACAGTAATATACAGCTGATATTAGAGAATCATTTTAATGGTAAAGTAAAATACAGGTGATATTAGAGAATCAGTGTAATGTCACAGTAAAATACAGTTGATATTAGAGAATCAGTGTAATAGTACAGTAAAATACAGGTGATATTATAGAATCGGTGTAATGGTACAGTAAAATACAGGTGATATTAAAGAATCATTTTAATGGTACAGTAAAATACAGGTGATATTAGAGAATCAGTGTAATGTTACAGTAAAATACAGGTGATATTATAGAATCGGTGTAATGGTACAGTAAAATACAGGTGATATTAGAGAATCAGTGTAATGGTACAGTAAAATGCAGGTGATATTAGAGAATCAGTGTAATGGTACAGTAAAATGCAGGTGATATTAGAGAATCAGTGTAATGGTGCAGTAAAATACAGATAATATTAGAGAATCAGTGTAATGGTACAGTAAAACACAGGTGATATTAGAGAATCAATGTAATGGTACAGTAAAATACAGCTGATATTAGAGAATCAGTGTAATGGTACAGTAAAATACAGGTGATATTAGAGAATCAGTGTAATGGTACAGTAAAATACAGGTGTTATTAGAGAATCAGTGTAATGGTTCAGTAAAATACAGCTGATATAAGAGAATCAGTGTAATGGTACAGTAAAATACAGGTGATATTAGAGAATCAGCGTAATGGTGCAGTAAAATACAGGTGATATTAGAGAATCAGTGTAATGGTACAGTAAAATGCAGGTGATATTACAGAATCAGTGTAATGGTACAGTAAAATGCAGGTGATATTACAGAATCAGTGTAATGGTACAGTAAAATACAGGTGATATTAGAGAATCAGTTTAATGGTGCAATAAAATACAGGTAATATTAGAGAATCAGTGTAATGGTACAGTAAAATACGGGTGATATTAGAGAATCAGTGTAATGGCACAGTAAAATACAGCTGATATTAGAGAATCAGTGTAATGGTACAGTAAAATGCAGGTGAAATTAGAGAATCAGTGTAATGGTAAAGTAAAATACAGGTGATATTAGAGAATCAGTGTAATGGTACAGTAAAATGCAGGTGATATTAGAGAATCAGTTTAATGGTGCAATAAAATACAGGTAATATTAGAGAATCAGTGTAATGGTACAGTAAAATACAGGTGATATTAGAGAATCAGTGTAATGGTCCAGTAAAATACAGCTGATATTAGAGAATCAGTGTAATGGTACAGTAAAAAACAGGTGATATTAGAGAATCAGTGTAATGGTGCAGTAAAATGCAGGTGATATTAGAGAATCAGTGTAATGGTACAGTAAAATGCAGGTGATATTAGAGAATCAGTGTAATGGTACAGTAAAATACAGATGAAATTAGCGAATCAGTGTAATGGTGCAGTAAAATACAGCTGATATAAGAGAATCAGTGTAATGGTACAGTAAAATACAGGTGATATTAGAGAATCAGTGTAATGGTACAGTAAAATGCAGGTGATATTAGAGAATCAGTGTAATGGTGCAGTAAAATGCAGGTGATATTAGAGAATCAGTGTAATGGTACAGTAAAATACAGATGAAATTAGCGAATCAGTGTAATGGTACAGTAAAATACAGGTGATATTAGAGAATCAGTGTAATGGTACAGTAAAATACAGGTGATATTAGAGAATAAGTGAAATGGAACAGTAAAATACAAGTGATATTAGAGAATCGATGTAATGGTACAGTAAAATACAGGTGATATTAGAGAATCGGTGTAATGGTACAGTAACATACAAGTGATATAAGAGAATCGGTGTAATGGTACAGTAAAATACAAGTGATATTAGAGAATCAGTGTAATGGTACAGTAAAATACAAGTGATATCAGAGAATCAGTGTAATGGTACAGTAAAATGCAGGTGATATTAGAGAATCAGTGTAATGGGACAGTAAAATACAGGTGATATTAGAGAATCAGTGTAATTGTACAGTAAAATACAGGTGATATTAGAGAATCAGTGTAATTGTACAGTAAAATACAGGTGATATTAGAGAATCAGTGTAATGGTACAGTAAAATACAGGTGATATTAGAGAATCAGTGTAATGGTACAGTAAAATACAGGTGATATTAGAGAATCAGTGTAATGGTACAGTAAAATGCAGGTGATATTAGAGAATCAGTGTAATGGTACAGTAAAATACAGCTGATATTAGAGAATCAGTGTAATGGTTCAGTAAAATACAGGTGATATTAGAGAATCAGTATAATGGTACAGTAAAATGCAGGTGATATTAGAGAATCAGTGTAATTGTACAGTAAAATACAGGTGATATTAGAGAATCAGTGTAATGGTACAGTAAAATACAGGTGATATTAGAGAATCAGTGTAATGGTACAGTAAAATACAGGTGATATTAGAGAATCAGTGTAATGGTACAGTAAAATACAGGTGATATTAGAGAATCAGTGTAATGGTCCAGTAAAATACAGCTGATATTAGAGAATCAGTGTAATGGTACAGTAAAATACAGGTGATATTAGAGAATCAGTTTAATGGTACAGTAAAATACAGGTGATATTAGAGAATCAGTGTAATGGTACAGTAAAATGCAGGTGATATTAGAGAATCAGTGTAATGGTACAGTAAAATACAGCTGATATTACAGAATCAGTGTAATGGTGCAGTAAAATACAGGTGATATTAGAGAATCAGTGTAATGGTACAGTAAAATACAGGTGATATTAGTGAGTCAGTGTAATGGTACAGTAAAATACAGGTGATATTAGAGAATCAGTGTAATGGTTCAGTAAAATACAGGTGATATTAGAGAATCAGTGTAATGGTACAGTAAAATACAGCTGATATTAGAGAATCAGTGTAATGGTACAGTAAAATGCAGGTGATATTAGAGAATCAGTGTAATGGTACAGTAAAATGCAGGTGATATTAGAGAATTTATTTATTTATTTATTTATTTATTTATTTATAAAATATTTTACCAGGAAGGATACATTGAGATTTCTCTCGTTTTCAAGTATGTCCTGGGATCACAAAACATTGCATTGATACAATAGGGTACAATAAAATACAAAAACAATAATAAAAATACACATTATATGCAAACATTTAACATAGAGCAGGTATGAAATATTTAATCAACCATGACAGGAGCATTCTGTTTTTCAGTGTAATGGGACAGTAAAATACAGGTGATATTAGAGAATCAGTGTAATGGTACAGTAAAATACAGGTGATATTAGAGAATCAGTGTAATGGTACAGTAAAATACAGCTGATATTACAGAATCAGTGTAATAGTGCAGTAAAATACAGCTAATATTACAGAATCAGTGTAATAGTGCAGTAAAATACAGGTGATATTAGAGAATCAGTGTAATGGTACAGTAAAATACAGCTAATATTACAGAATCAGTGTAATAGTGCAGTAAAATACAGGTGATATTAGAGAATCAGTGTAATGGTACAGTAAAATACAGCTGATATTAGAGAATCAGTGTAATGGTACAGTAAAATACAGCTGATATTAGAGAATCAGTGTAATGGTACAGTAAAATACAAGTGATATTAGAGAATCAGTGTAATGGTACAGTAAAATACAGCTAATATTACAGAATCAGTGTAATAGTGCAGTAAAATACAGGTGATATTAGAGAATCAGTGTAATGGTACAGTAAAATACAGCTGATATTAGAGAATCAGTGTAATGGTACAGTAAAATACAAGTGATATTAGAGAATCAGTGTAATGGTACAGTAAAATACAAGTGATATTAGAGAATCAGTGTAATGGTACAGTAAAATACAGCTAATATTACAGAATCAGTGTAATAGTGCAGTAAAATACAGGTGATATTAGAGAATCAGTGTAATGGTACAGTAAAATACAGCTGATATTAGAGAATCAGTGTAATGGCACAGTAAAATATAGCTGATATTAGAGAATCAGTGTAATGGTACAGTAAAATGCAGGTGATATTAGAGAATCAGTTTAATGGTGCAATAAAATACAGGTAATATTAGAGAATCAGTGTAATGGTACAGTAAAATACAGGTGATATTAGAGAATCAGTGTAATGGTACAGTAAAATACAGGTGATATTAGAGAATCATTGTAATGGTCCAGTAAAATACAGCTGATATTAGAGAATCAGTGTAATGGTACAGTAAAATACAGGTGATATTAGAGAATCAGTGTAATGGTGCAGTAAAATACAGGTGATATTAGAGAATCAGTGTAATGGTACAGTAAAATACAGGTGATATTAGAGAATCAGTGTAATGGTACAGTAAAATACAGCTGATATTACAGAATCAGTGTAATGGTGCAGTAAAATACAGGTGATATTAGAGAATCAGTGTAATGGTACAGTAAAATACAGCTGATATTAGAGAATCAGTGTAATGGTACAGTAAAATACAGCTGATATTAGAGAATCAGTGTAATGGTACAGTAAAATGCAGGTTATATTAGAGAATCAGTGTAATGGTACAGTAAAATACAGGTGATATTAGAGTATCATTCTATTAGTACAGTAAAATACAGCTGATATTAGAGAATCAGTGTAATGGTACAGTAAAATGCAGGTGATATTAGAGAATCAGTGTAATGGGACAGTAAAATACAGGTAATATTAGAGAATCAGTGTAATGGTACAGTAAAATACAGGTGATATTAGAGAATCAGTGTAATGGTACAGTAAAATACAGGTGATATTAGAGAATCAGTGTAATGGTCCAGTAAAATACAGCTGATATTAGAGAATCAGTGTAATGGTACAGTAAAATACAGGTGATATTAGAGAATCAGTGTAATGGTGCAGTAAAATACAGGTGATATAAGAGAATCAGTGTAATGGTACAGTAAAATGCAGGTGATATTAGAGAATCAGTGTAATGGTACAGTAAAATACAGGTGAAATTAGCGAATCAGTGTAATGGTACAGTAAAATGCAGGTGATATTAGAGAATCAGTGTAATGGTACAGTTAAATACAGGTGATATTAGAGAATAAGTGTAATGGAACAGTAAAATACAGCTGATATTAGAGAATCAGTTTAATAGTACAGTAAAATGCAGGTGATATTAGAGAATCATTGTAATGGTACAGTAAAATACAGCTGATATTAGAGAATCAGTTTAATAGTACAGTAAAATACAGCTGATATTAGAGAATCAGTGTAATGGTACAGTAAAATACAGCTGATATTAGAGAATCAGTGTAATGGTACAGTAAAATGCAGGTGATATTAGAGAATCAGTTTAATGGTGCAATAAAATACAGGTAATATTAGAGAATCAGTGTAATGGTACAGTAAAATACAGGTGATATTAGAGAATCAGTGTAATGGTACAGTAAAATACAGGTGATATTAGAGAATCAGTGTAATGGTACAGTAAAATACAGGTGATATTAGAGAATCAGTGTAATGGTCCAGTAAAATACAGGTGATATTAGAGAATCAGTGTAATGGTACAGTAAAATACAGGTGATATTAGAGAATCAGTGTAATGGTACAGTAAAATTCAGGTGATATTAGAGAATCAGTGTAATGGTACAGTAAAATGCAGGTGATATTACAGAATCAGTGTAATGGTGCAGTAAAATACAGGTGATATTAGAGAATCAGTGTAATGGTACAAAATGCAGGTGATATTAGAGAATCAGTGTAATGGTACAGTAAAATACAGATGAAATTAGGGAATCAGTGTAATGGTACAGTAAAATGCAGGTGATATTAGAGAATCAGTGTAATGGTACAGTAAAATACAGGTGATATTAGAGAATAAGTGTAATGGTACAGTAAAATACAGGTGATATTAGAGAATCAGTGTAATGGTACAGTAAAATACAGCTGATATTACAGAATCAGTGTAATAGTGCAGTAAAATACAGCTAATATTACAGAATCAGTGTAATAGTGCAGTAAAATACAGGTGATATTAGAGAATCAGTGTAATGGTACAGTAAAATACAGCTAATATTACAGAATCAGTGTAATAGTGCAGTAAAATACAGGTGATATTAGAGAATCAGTGTAATGGTACAGTAAAATACAGCTGATATTAGAGAATCAGTGTAATGGTACAGTAAAATACAAGTGATATTAGAGAATCAGTGTAATGGTACAGTAAAATACAGCTAATATTACAGAATCAGTGTAATAGTGCAGTAAAATACAGGTGATATTAGAGAATCAGTGTAATGGTACAGTAAAATACAGCTGATATTAGAGAATCAGTGTAATGGTACAGTAAAATACAAGTGATATTAGAGAATCAGTGTAATGGTACAGTAAAATACAAGTGATATTAGAGAATCAGTGTAATGGTACAGTAAAATACAGCTAATATTACAGAATCAGTGTAATAGTGCAGTAAAATACAGGTGATATTAGAGAATCAGTGTAATGGTACAGTAAAATACAGCTGATATTAGAGAATCAGTGTAATGGCACAGTAAAATATAGCTGATATTAGAGAATCAGTGTAATGGTACAGTAAAATGCAGGTGATATTAGAGAATCAGTTTAATGGTGCAATAAAATACAGGTAATATTAGAGAATCAGTGTAATGGTACAGTAAAATACAGGTGATATTAGAGAATCAGTGTAATGGTACAGTAAAATGCAGGTGATATTAGAGAATCAGTGTAATGGTACAGTTAAATACAGGTGATATTAGAGAATCAGTGTAATGGAACAGTAAAATACAGCTGATATTAGAGAATCAGTGTAATAGTACAGTAAAATGCAGGTGATATTAGAGAATCAGTGTAATGGTACAGTAAAATACAGCTGATATTAGAGAATCAGTGTAATGGTACAGTAAAATACAGGTGATATTAGAGAATCAGTGTAATGGTCCAGTAAAATACAGCTGATATTAGAGAATCAGTGTAATGGTACAGTAAAATGCAGGTGATATTAGAGAATCAGTGTAATGGTACAGTAAAATACAGGTGATATTAGAGAATCAGTGTAATGGTACAGTAAAATACAGTTGATATTAGAGAATCAGTGTAATGGTACAGTAAAATGCAGGTGATATTAGAGAATCAGTGTAATGTTACAGTAAAATACAGGTGAAATTAGCGAATCAGTGTAATGGTACAGTAAAATTCAGGTGATATTAGAGAATCAGTGTAATGGTACAGTTAAATACAGGTGATATTAGAGAATAAGTGTAATGGAACAGTAAAATACAGCTGATATTAGAGAATCAGTTTAATAGTACAGTAAAATGCAGGTGATATTAGAGAATCATTGTAATGGTACAGTAAAATACAGCTGATATTAGAGAATCAGTTTAATAGTACAGTAAAATGCAGGTGATATTAGAGAATCATTGTAATAGTACAGTAAAATACAGGTGATATTAGTGAGTCAGTGTAATGGTACAGTAAAATGCAGGTGATAGAGAATCAGTGTAATGGTAAAGTAAAATACAGGTGATATTAGAGTATCATTCTAATAGTACAGTAAAGTACAGCTGATATTAGAGAATCAGTGTAATGGTACAGTAAAATGCAGGTGATATTAGAGAATCATTGTAATAGTACAGTAAAATACAGGTGATATTAGTGAGTCAGTGTAATGGTACAGTAAAATACATGTGATATTAGAGAATCAGTGTAATGGTACAGTAAAATACAGCTGATAATAGAGAATCAGTGTAATGGTGCAGTAAAATACAGGTGATATTAGAGAATCAGTGTAATGGTACAGTAAAATACAGGTGATATTAGAGAATCAGTGTAATGGTACAGTAAAATGCAGGTGATATTAGAGAATCAGTGTAATGGTGCAGTAAAATACAGCTGATATTAGAGAATCAGTGTAAT